>NC_058081.1:484795722-485103301 GCF_014858855.1 Bufo gargarizans | reverse complement strand
GGTTAAATCATGTGATATTTTTATACAGAAGGTCGATACTTAATATGTATACTTTTTATTTATTTAGGTTTTATGCACTAATATTTTTTAAACAAAAAAATAAACATGTTTTAGTTTCACCATAGTGTCAGTCATAGTTTATTTTTGGGGTGATTTATCCTAGGTAGGGTATCATTTTTGTGGGATGAGATGATGCTTTGTTTGGTACAATTTTGGGATGCATATGACTTTTTGATCCTTGCTATTACACGTTTTGTTATTTAAGGTGACAAAAAAAATTGCTTTTTTGACACTTTTTTTCAAAGGTTCACCTGAGGGGTTTGTTCATGTGGTATTTTTATAGAGCAGGTTATTACAGATGCGGCGATACCTAATATGTATACTTTTATTTTTTTACATTTAACACAATAAAGGCATTCTTTAAACACAAACTCATGTTTTAGTGTCTCCATAGTCAGAGCCATAGTTTTTTTTATTTTTTGGATAATTTCAAATTTTTTGTGGGATGAAGTGACGGTTAGATTTGTACTATTGTTGGGGGCATACGCCTTTTTGATCGCTTCGTGTTGCACTTTTAGTGATGTAAGGTGAAAAAAATTGCTTTTTTGACACAGTTTTTATTTTTATGGTGTCTATAGGACGGGGCGGATCAAGTGATATATTTATAGAGCCGGTCGTTACGGACGTGGTGATACCTAATATATGCGTTTGTTCTTTTTTTCAGGTCGGGCTGCCTTCTGACACATCGAGTCCCCGCCACAGCAGCGCGGGGACTAGATGCGCTCCCTCACCCGCTGGAAGCAACTTCTGCCGGACTGCAGCATAGAAGGGGTTAATGCACTGGCATCGCTGTAAACAGCGATGTCGGCGGATACAGCAGGGGCCCGGCTACCAGGGACTGCCGGATCCCTCCAGTGTTCGGGCGCGCACCGCTCCGGTGCTCGCCCGATCAGCCCACCGTGCATGTACGGCAGAATGCATTCTGGCAATGCATCCCCTGCCGTACATGCATAGGGTTTTGCATTTAAGGGTTAAGAGCCTCCAAATCAGGTGTAACAGATTCTTCCCAATTCCAAACCCCAAAGCGCCCAAGAGTGAGGGCAATTTCTTCCTCGAATTCAGATTGCATGGGGGATGAGGCTTTCTCTTCCAGACCCTGGGATGAGGACGAATCTCTCTCTGAGGGAGAGTTGCTTGAGGGAAATAGGAAATTTTACTTTTCCTCTGAAAAAACGAGTCAACTTTTAAAGGCAGTTCGCGCTACCATGAGAATTGAAGAAATCGAAAAAGCGCATTCCATTCAGGATGAAATGTTTGGAGGGCTTAGAGTTAGATGGGCTAGAGTGTTCCCTGTAAATGAGAACATTAAAGATATGATAATGGAAGAATGGTCCGACCCAGAGAAAAGGTTGGGTATTTCCAAGGAGTTTAACCCCTTTAGGACACAGCCATATTTCACCTTAAGGACCAGGCCATTTTTTGCAAATCTGACCAGTGTCACTTTAAGTGGTGATAACTTTAAAACACTTTGACTTATCAAGGCCATTCTGTGAATGTTTTTTCGTCACATATTGTACTTCATGACACTGGTAAAATGAAGTCAAATTATTATTTTTTTATTTATAAAAAAATACCAAATTTACCAAAAATTTGTAAAAAATTGCAAATTTCCAAGTTTCAATTTCTCTACTTCTATAATACATAGTAATACCTACAAAAATAGTTATTAGTTTACATTCCCCATATGTCTACTTCATGTTTTTGATCAATTTGGGAATGATTGATATTTTATTTTTGGGGGATGTTACAAGGCTTAGAAGTTTTAGAAGCAAATCTTGAAATTTTTCTGAAATTTTAAAAAACCCACTTTTTCGGGACCAGTTCAGGTCTGAAGTCACTTTGTAAAACTTACATAATAGAAACCACCCAAAAATGACCCCATTCTAGAAACTACACCCCTCAAGGTATTCAAAACTGATTTTACAAACGCCGTTAACCCTTTAGGTGTTCCACAAGAGTTAATGGCAAATGGTGATAAAATTTCTAAATTTAGATTTTTTGTCATATTTTCCATTTTAATCCATTTTTCCAGTAACAAAGCAAGGGTTAACAGCCAAACAAAATGCTATTTTTATTGCCCCGATTCTGTAGTTTGCAGGAACACCCGATATGTGGCCGTAAACTACTGTACGGGCACACATTAGGGCGTAGAGGGAAAGGTGTGCCGTATGGTTTTTGGAAGGCAGATTTTGCTGGACTGTTTTTTTTTTTTTTTTTTTTTTTTTTTTTTTTTTTTTGACACCATGTGCTAATTGAAGCCCCCCTGATGCACCCCTAGAGTAGAGACTCCAAAAAAGTGACCCCATCTAAGAAACTACACCCCTCAAGGTATTCAAAACTGATTTTACAAACTTTGTTAACCCTTTAGGTGTTCCACAAGATTTAATGGAAAATAGAGATACAATTTCAAAATTTCACTTTTTTGGCAGATTTTCAATTTTAATAATTATTTTCCAGTTACAAAGCAAGGGTTAACAGCCAGGCAAAACTCAATATTTATGGCTCTGATTCTGTAGTTTACAGAAACACCCCATATGTGGTCGTAAACCGCTGTACGTGCACACGGCAGGGTGCAGAAGGAAAGGAATGCCATACGGTTTTGGAAGGCAGATTTTGCTGGACAGTTTTTTTTTTTTACACCATGTCCCATTTGAAGCCCCCCTGATGCACCCCTAGAGTAGAAACTCCCAAAAAGTGACCCCATTTTAGAAACTATGGGATAGGGTGGCAGTATTGTTGGTACTAGTTTAGGGTACATATGATTTTTGGTTGCTCTATATTACACTTTTTGTGAGGCAAGGTAACAAGAAAAAGCTGTTTTGGCACAGTTTTTATTTTTTGTTATTTTCAACATTCATCTGACAGGTTAGATCATGTAATCTTTTTATAGAGCAAGTTGTCACGGACGCGGCGATACCTAATATGTATACTATTTTTTTACATAAAAAATCATGTTTCAGTGTCTCCATAGTCTGAGAGCCATAGTTTTTTTAGTTTTTGGGCAAATATCTTGGGTAGGGTATGATTTTTGCGGGATGAGATGACGGTTTGATTGGCACTATTTTGGGGTGCGTATGACTTTTTGCTCGCTTGCTATTACACTTTTTGTGATGTAAGGTGACAAAAAATTGCTTTTTTTACACCGTTTTTTTTAGTTGTTTTTTTTACGGTATTCACCTGAGGGGTTAGGTCGTGATATTTTTATAGAGCAGGTTATTACAGTCATGGCGATACCTAATATGTATACTTTTTTTTTATTAATGTAAGTTTTACACCATTATTTCATTTTTGAAACAAAAACAAAAAAATCTAGTTTTAGTGTCTCCATATTCTGAGAGCCATAGTTTTTTCAGTTTTTGGGCGATTATCTTAGGTAGGGTCTCATTTTTTGCAGGATGAGGTGACTGTTTGATTGGTACTTTTTTGGCGTACATACGACTTTTTTGATCACTTTTATTACCTTTTTGGGGAAGTAAGGTGGGCAAAATTTTAATTTCATCATAGTTTTTTATTTTTTATTTTTATGGCGTTCACCGTTCGGGTAAAGTAACATGGCCGTTTTATAGATCGGGTCATTACGGACGCGGTGATGTAGGGAATTTGACCCAGACCCACTTGATTCTTAAAGATCCAGTGGGTCTGATGTCTGTATAATACAGTACAGTACACTATATAGTGTTATTGTACTGTATTTTACTTACACTTTGTCTGAACAGATCTATGCCTTTAGTACAGATCTGTTCAGCACCATGGACAGCAGGATGCCTGAAAAGGTGTCCTGTTGCCATGGGAACCTTCCCCGTCTGCCACAACTGAGCAGACGGGGAAGGGGAAGGAGGGGAGCTCCCTCCCTCTGTGACCCCATCCTGTCTGGGGGCTGCAAAGGCACAGCAGCCCCCCTGTTAACCTTTTCCATACAGCGGTCCATACGGACCGCGGTATTGAAAGGGTTAAACGGCTGACATCACAGCACAGATGTCAGCCGTTTATACCAGAGTGTCAGCAATGTGCTGACACTCTGGTATACCCACTGGACACCAATGAATATTCAAGAGGAGGCGGGCAGGGGATCACGATCCCGCCTCCCGCACCGCCTGCAACCACCCCCCGGCATAAAATCATTCAAGGGTGCAGGGGGGTGAAAAATCTATATTTTCCGCATTTTTAAGTTTCTGATCCCCACGGTCAGGGACTGTAGGGATCAGAAACTGCAGGAAGCGCAGCAAACCGCAGGTCTGAATTGACCTGTGGGTTGCTGCGATCGCCGACATGGGGGGGGGTCACAGGACCCCCCAGCGCATTTAGCCAAGGTGCCGGCTTAATGATTTGAGCAGGCACCGGGTTCCGATCACCGCCCGCCGGGCGGCGGTGATCGGAACCATACATGACGTACCGGTACCTCATGTGTCCTTAAGTACCAGGACAACATGACGTACCACTACGTCATGTGTCCTGAAGAGGTTAAAAACAGTCTACTGCTTGATCCTTCGGAGTCAAAATTCTTTGACGAGGTTCCAAAAATTCATGTACAAGTGGCTAAAGTAAACAAAAAGACCTCACTGCCATTTGAGGACGCAGCCCAATTCAGAGACTCAATGGAGCGTAAAGCAGATGCCATTTTCAGAAGTTAATGGGAAGCATCCATGTTCGGACTAAAAACAAATATAGCGGCTAATTCGGTGGCTATATCCATGTACCTGTGGCTGAATGAGTTAGAGAATCATATAAGAAATAAAATCTCGTGAAGAGATATTAGAATCTATACCGCTATTAAAGTCAGCCTTTCTGGCAGATGGCTCGACAGAATCTATTTGATTTTGTGCTAAAGATGCAAGCCTTTCTAACGCTGCCCGCAGAGCTCTCTGGAGGAAATCCTGGTCGAGGGATAAAGTTTCAAAAATGCTTTGTTCAATCCCCTTCTCTGGAGAATACATTTTTAGACCAGTTCTAGATAGGATTTTGGAGAAAGCGGAAGATAGATCCTACAGAAGGAAATTGTCCTTTCGCCCCTATTCTAGTCAGAACAAATCCTTCAGGGGCAAGGGAAAGTCGGGCCGCTGGAGCTATCCCAAAGGGGGCAAAGATAGGGGTTTCCTGCTTAACCCCCAAACTAAATCAGACGACAAGCAATGACGCCAGGATAGAGGGGAGATTGAACATTTTTCTGGTTGCCAGGGAAAATACAACACAAAATCCTTGGGCTCTAGAGATTATTCGATTAGAGTACAAAATAGAATTTACATCAATCCCCCCAAAAAGTTCTTAATTACAAGCTTAAGTAACAAAAATTCTCGAGAAAATATGTTACAAGATGTTCTAAATTTAGTAAAAATAGGAGTAGTAGTTCCAGTTCCCATCTCTCAAAGAAAACAAGGATTTTATTCAACACTCTTCCTTGTAAAGAAAAAAGGAGCTTTTTGTACAATAATAAATCTAAAAGGCCTAAACAAATTTATTTTGTACAGAAGATTCTGAATGGAGTCCCTGAAGTCAATCATTCCACTGATAAATGAGGGGACGGTCATGTGTGTGGTCGATCTAAAAGACGCTTATTGTCACATACCAATACACCAGAGCTACCAAAAGTTCCTAAGATTCACGATCAGAAATATAGATGGTCAGATCCTTCATTTCCAGTTCACAGCGCTACCCTTTGGGATTACATCGGCTCCAAGGTAGAGGTTAGTGGTAGAGATTGTAGCTAACCTAGACAACTTTCTGGTCATCGGCAACTCAGTGGATCTCCTATCCTTCAACTAGAAATATTTTTGTCCAGTCTGTCATGCCTACAACCCTCTACAAAAATAAAATTCCTGGGATTAATTTTGGACTCTCAGAAGCAGATAACCTTGCTTCCCCAGGACCAAATACATGCCCTCAGACAGAGGGTCAGATGTTTTCAGAGAAAAAGAAGTTGCTCGATAAGAGAAGCAATGAGCCTTCTGGGGCTTCTAACCTCTTGTATTCCCTCGGTAGCATGGTCTCAATCCCACTATCCCACCATGCAGATCTGGATCTTACGTCAATGGGACAAGCAGATAGGGTCACTAGACCGCAAGCTACTAATACAGAGTTTTGTAAAGGCATCTCTATCCTGGTGGACAGTTGTGCAAAACCTTTCCAAGGGGTTTACATAGAACAAATCTCCTTCAATAACAATTCTCACAGATGCCAGCAAAATAGGTTGGGGTGCAAAAATCGAAGACAGATACTTCAGAGAGCTAAAAGCCATCTGGGAGATAGTAAAATCAGCCACAGAGTCTCTCTGGTATCACCACATCAAAATACTATCGGACATCATGACGACAGTAGCATACCTCAGACACCAGGGAGGTACGCGATCATAAAAACTCCGGAGTATCTCGAAGAAGATATTTTCCTGGG
This sequence comes from Bufo gargarizans, assembly GCF_014858855.1. Classification (NCBI taxonomy): domain Eukaryota; kingdom Metazoa; phylum Chordata; class Amphibia; order Anura; family Bufonidae; genus Bufo; species Bufo gargarizans. The sequence goes on along the minus strand of NC_058081.1, from coordinate 485,096,857 downwards.
TCGAGAGAGAGGGGATGTCAATCTCGGCAATTCACCTGAGGGGCTCTTTAAACCAAGAAGCAGATTACCTCAGCAGGCAGAAGGTAAACCAGACAGAATGGTCATTAAATCAACAAGTATTCAAAATTATAACCGAGAAATGGGGTACTCCCATGATAGATCTGTTTGCCTCAAGAAGAAATGCAAAACTAAATATATTCTGCTCACTAAACCCAAGAGACTACCCCTGGACAGTCGACGCTCTTTCTTTAACCTGGGTATGGGAATTGGCACACGCGTTCCCCCCTCTTCCGCTTATTCCGACGGTAATCCAAAAGATCCTCCAAGGGAAGGTGATGGTTATATTAATCATGCCTTACTGGACAAAGAGGAGCTGATTTTCCCTTCTACAGAAGTTATCATTTGTGGATCCTTGGAGGCTGCCACTCAGAAAGGACATTTTACATCAGGATCCATTTCTGCATCCACATCAAGGAATACTCAAACTCACTGCCTGGATCCTGAGGTCTCCATGTTAAAGCGCCAAGGTCTTTCTGATAGCATTATATCCACAATGAAATGCTGCAGGAAACAAGTAACTTCTAAAATTTATTTGAAGATATGAAGAAAATGTTGCTTTTGGTTGGGAGAAACAAATCCGAACTTTAAAGGGCATTTGTCACCTGGTTTGAGCATAAATAAAGTGTTACTACTGCCATGTACAAAAAAATGCCTTATTTCTTGCTGTAGTCTTCATTTTTTGTTTCATGGCTTCATCAGCGATAAAATCCACTTTTTATGTTATGCAAATGAGTGTCCAAGGTGCCCAGAGGGGCGTTGTTATCCTACTCTGGAGCCCAGTAACTCCCCCCTACAGTGCCAAGCCCACCTTACTTTAGAGCCCAAGCATGCCTCTTCCAGCATAAGTAACTGCCCACACCCGAACTCTTTGCCGCCGCCCCCCTCCGCTATGTGAAATCTCACGCAGGCGCAGTACTGTGGACTGCCTGTGCGATGTAAAAGCTCCTGAGGGCAATAGCTTTAAATTTGTCACTGGGCTCGGCACATGCCCAGTGACACATTTGATGCTGTTGCCCCCAGGAGCTTCTACATTGTGCAGGCAGTCCACAGTACTGCACCTGCGTGAGATTTAACATAGCGGAGGGGGGCGGCGGCAAAGAGTTCGGGTGTGGGCAGTTACTTATGCTGGAAGAGGCATGCTTGGGCTCTTAAGGAAGGCTGGCTGGGCACTGTAGGGGGGAGTTACTATGCTCCAGAGTAGGATAATAACGCCCCTCTGGGCACCTGTCACCACCAGACATCTGAGAAGCTCTGACAGATGCCTTTCATAACCTCCTCCTTGAGCTTCCTTTGTTTTGCTTTCAGTTCCTCATCTCGTTAGCCTCTCTCAGCTGTCATGTAGTTGGACTGATTGCATCCCTTTAAATTCCTCCCCATAGTGCATTAGTGTGCGGTTTATACAACTTCCTGGAGTGTGTGTGCATGCTGATCCTATTTCCCAGTCTTCTACAAGATAAGTGTTGTGCATTCTTTTGTGTTTTTCTGTTTGCTGGATCCCAGGTGACCCCGACTCCCTCCGTGTCTAGTGTAGGGAGCCGGTGGTCGTGTCCCCTCACTATTATAGGGTGTTCAGGTGTTATACAGTCGAGGTACGAGGATATGCGATCATCTACTATTGGGATTTTCGCATAGGCTGAGCAGTCAGGGAGAGTGCCAGGTCTGATGCAGGGGTCTCCCTTTTTGTTCCTTAGTTTTGGATCCAGTGAGTCATATATTCATTTTGTGTTGTCTTGTTTCCTGTACACCTTCCGTGACATTATAAACCGCCAAAACCGTCTCAAGCATGTATCCGTTTTCACTTTTGACTGAACGCTTGCAGGGTCTTTCATTGGAGGTAGCAGATCTCCGTAAGACTCTTTCTCAGTTTCAAGTGACCGGTTCAGCTTGCGTTCATGGAGTTTGTTCTGAGCCTAAGATCTCGCTCCCTTATACGTTCTCCGGGGGTAGTGAGAATTTTGTGCGTTTTTAGAGAGGCTTGCAAACTCCATTTTCGCCTTCTTCCCCATTCCTCTGGTGATGAGGAACGGAGGGTGGGGATCATTATATCGCTGCTCAGGGATAACGCTCAGTCCTGGGCCTTTTTGCTGCCGGTGGGGGCACGGCCCCTCCGTTCAGTGGATGAATTCTTTTTAGCCCTGGGTCAGATATATGATGATCCGGATTGTATTGCTTTGGCTGAGTCTAGACTACGTCTGTTATGCCAGGGTAAACAATCCGCAGAGATATACTGCTCAGAATTTCAGAGATGGGCAGCTGATACTGGTTGGAATGATGCTGCACTCCGAAGTTAATTTTGCCATGGTCTTTCAGAGGGATTGAAAGATGCATTTGCCTTTCATGAGAGGCCTATCTCCTTGGACTCTGCTATGTCTCAGGCCGTTCGTATTGACAGGCGTCTTAGAGAGAGAGGAGAGATCACTCCTTCCTGTCATACTCAATCCCAGGACAGTGCAGCGGTCTCATTCTGTGCGCAGGGGTCTCAGTCGCTGTCAACCCTTTCTGAGCAGGAGCCCATGCAGCTGGGGTTGATTGCCTCTGACAATAGAAGATTCAGCCCGCATGGGAAGGTTTGTTTTTGTTGTGGAGGTATAAATCATTTGGCAAATGTTTGTTCCTCTAGGAGATTCAGGCAGTTTTTTGGGAGTAATAAATAAACAAAAAGGAAAAAATCCTTTAAAAATGTTCCATCTGTTACTATTGGCAGGGTTGAGGCGGAAATTTAAGGTTTTCCGTTTGCTTGTAGTTCCCGTTTTGTCCTGCCTGCCAGGGTGGCGCTAGAGAGCAAGAACATTTTTTGTGAGATTTTTGTAGATAGTGGAGCAGCTGTCAATCTCATTGATAATCAATTTGCGATAACTCATGGTTTCCAGGTATGCACTTTGGGAAAGGATATTCCTGTTTTTGCTATTGATACCGCTCCACTTTCTCAGAAATCATTAAAGGGCATAGTTCACAATATCCGTTTAATTGTGAGTGATGCTCATGTTGAGGATGTGTCATGTTTCGTCCTTAGCGGATTGCCTACTCCTCTAGTGTTGGGGCTACCCTGGCTCACTAAACATAACCCCACCATTGATTGGCAAGCGAGGCAAATAAATGGTTGGAGTGACTTTTGCAGAGAGAATTGCCTCACGACATCTGTTTCTGAGGTTTCTACTAAGACTGTACCATCTTTTCTCTCTGAATTTTCGGATGTCTTCTCTGAGAGTGGAGTTCAGGATTTGCCCCCGCACAGGGAGTACGATTGCCCTATTAATCTCATCCCAGGCGCCAGGCTGCCTAAATCTCGTTTATACAATCTCTCCCAACCTGAAAGGGTCGCTATGCATGCTTAGTGTCCCTTATCCGCTTCCTCTGATCCCGGACCTGTTTAACCAGATTGTTGGGGCTAAAGTTTTTTCCAAATTAGATCTAAGAGGGGCATACAACCTGGTCAGGGTCAGAGAAGGAGACGAATGGAAGACGGCCTTCAATACCCCTGAGGGCCATTTTGAGAATTTAGTTATGCCTTTTGGTTTGATGAATGCCCCAGCCGTTTTTCAGCATTTCGTGAACAGCATTTTTTATCATTTAATAGGAAAATTTGTATTCGTGTATTTGGATGACATTTTGATTTTTTTCTCCTGATTTCAAAACTCATAAGGAACACTTCAAAACTCATAAGGAACACTTACGTCACGTCTTGCTCATCTTGCGGTAGAATAAATTATACGCGAAACTGGGAAAATGTGTGTTTGCGGTTCCAGAAATTCAATTTCTGGGGTTTCTTCTCTCCGCTTCTGGTTTTCGCATGGACCCCGAGAAGGTCCGCGCTGTGCTTGAGTGGGAGCTTCCATGCGTTTTTTGGGCTTTGCCAATTATTGCAGGAAGTTTATTTTGAATTATTCCTCTGTTGTTAAACCACTCACTGATATGACCAGAAAGGGGGTAGATTTTTCTTCCTGGTCGGTAGAGGCGCGTAAGGCCTTTTCTAATATCAAGGAGAGTTTTGCTTCCGCTCCCATCTTGGTACAACCTGATATTTCTCTACCCTTCATAGTTGAGGTTGATGCTGCTGAGGTGGGTGTGGGTGCGGTCTTGTCTCAGGGTTCCTCTCCTGCCAAATGGCGACCGTGTGCCTTTTTCTCGAAGAAACTCTCCTCCGCAGAGAGAAATTACGATGTGGGAGATAGGGAGTTGTTGGCCATCAAGTTGGCTTTTGAGGAATGGCGCCATTGGCTAGAGGGAGCCAGACACCCTATTACCGTGTTTACTGACCATAAAAATCTGGCCTACTTGGAGTCAACCAAGCGTCTGAACCCGAGACAGGCCAGATGGTCTTTGTTCTTTTCAAGGTTTAATTTTGTTGTCACATTCCGCCCTGGGGTTAAGAATGTGAAGGCAGATGCCCTGTCACGTTGTTTTCCGGGAGGTGGGAATTTTGAAGACCCGGGTCCCATTTTGGCTGAAGGTGTGGTGGTCTCTGCTTTTTATCCTGAATTGGAGGCAGAGGTGCAGGTAGCCCAGTCAGAGGCTCCTGATCTTTGTCCTCCTGGGAGGTTGTTTGTGCCTCTCGCTTTAAGACACAAGATTTTTAAGGAACACCACGATACGGTCCTTGCTGGGCACCCGGGGGCAAGAGCAACAGTAGATCTCATCGTTCGGAGATTCTGGTGGCCGGCGCTTCGTAAATCGGTTGAGGGTTTTGTGGCAGCCTGCGAGACTTGCGCTCGTGCCAAAGTCCCTCATTCACGGCCATCAGGTCCTCTCCTTCCCTTACCCATTCCTTCCCGTCCTTGGACACATCTGTCCATGGACTTCGTAACGGACCTGCCTCGTTCCTCGGGGAAGACTGTGATTCTGGTGGTGGTGGACCGTTTTAGCAAAATGGTGCATTTCATCCCTTTTCCTGGCTTGCCCAATGCTAAGACGCTGGTGCAGGCATTTATTGATCACATTGTCAAATTGCATGGTATCCCTTCAGACATAGTCTCTGATAGGGGCACGCAGTTTGTTTCCAGATTCTGGAAGGCTTTCTGTTCTCGCTTGGGGGTTCGGTTGTCATTCTCTTCTGCTTTCCACCCGCAGTCGAATGGCCAGACAGAGCGCGTCAATCAGAATCTGGAGACATATCTGCGCTGTTTTGTAACGGAGAATCAGGAGGATTTGTGTTCTTTTTTGTCCCTTGCTGAGTTTGCTTTAAATAACCGTCGTCAGGAGTCCTCTGATAAGTCACAATTTTTTGGTGCATATGAGTTTCATCCGCAGTTTGGGACATTCTCGGGAGAGGGGTCTTCTGGTTTACCTGATGAGGACAGATTCTCCTCGTCTTTGTCATCTATTTGGCAAAAGATTCAGGATAATCTAAAGAGCATGAGTGAGAGATATAAGCGTGTGGCAGATAAGAGACGTGTGCTTGGTCCGGACCTGAATGTTGGTGATCTGGTGTGGTTGTCTACCAAGAATATCAAATTGAAGGTTCCCTCCTGGAAGTTGGGTCCTAGGTTTATTGGGCCTTACAAAATCCTGTCTGTCATCAATTCTGTTGCCTACCGTCTTGATCTTCCTCAGACTTGGAAGATCCATAATGTTTTTCATAAGTCCTTAATGAAACCTTATGTTCAACCCATTGTACCCTCGCCTTTGCCTCCTCCTCCGATTATGGTTGATGGGAATCTTGAATTTCAGGTCTCTAGGATTGTGGATTCTCGTGTTGTCCGCGGTTCTCTCCAGTACCTCGTTCATTGGGAGGGTTATGGTCCTGAGGAGAGGATGTGGGTCCCAGTGATGGACATTAAGGCCTCTCGTCTCATCAGGGCTTTCCATAGGTCTCATCCTGAGAAGTTGGGCTCTGAGTGTCCGGAGTCCACTCGTAGAGGGAGGGGTACTGTCACAACCAGACAGCTGAGAAGCTCTGACAGAAGCCTTTCAGAACCTCCTCCTTGAGTTTTCTTTGTTGTGGTATTCAGTTCCTCATCTCGTTAGCCTCTCTCAGCTGTCATGTAGTTGGACTGATTGCATCCCTTTAAATTCCGCCCCATAATGCATTACTGGGCGGCTTATACTTCTTCCTGGAGTGTGTGTGCATGCTGATCCTATTTCCCAGTCTGCTACTAAGTTAAGTGCTGTACATTTATCTGTTATTTTCTGTTTGCTGGATCCCAGGAGACCCTGACTGCCTCCGTGTCTGGTGTAGGGAGCCGGTGCTCGTGTCCCCTCACTATTGTAGGGTGTTCAGGTGTTATATAGTTGAGGTTCGTGGATATGCAACCATCCACCTTTGGGATTTTGCCAGGGAAAGTGCCAGGTCTTGTGCAGGGGTCTCCCTTTTGGTTCCTTAGCTTTGGATCCAGTGAGTCGTATATGCATGTTGCATTGTCTTGTTTCCTGTACACCGTCCGTGACAGTCATATATGCATGTTGCATTGTCTTGTTTCCTGTACACCGTCCGTGACAGTCATATATGCATGTTGCATTGTCTTGTTTCTTGTACACCGTCCATGACACTAGTATCCAAAGGATTCTAGATTTTCTGCAAAGAGGTCTGGAGTTGGGCCTTACTTCCGCCTTAAAATTTCAAATTTCTGCGCTAAGTGCCTTCTTTGATACTGACCTCGCAAATCATAGGTGGATTAAACGATTCATTAGGGCAATCTCCAGATTAAGACCCTCTCTGAAATCTCGCATCCCAAATTGGAACCTAAACCTGGTCTTTAATGTACTTATGCATGCCCCCTTTGAACCCCTGGAAAATTGTTCACTTAGACTTCTTTCCTTTAAAACAGCCTTCCTCATTACTATAACTTCAGCTAGAAGGTTAGGTGAGACACAAGCGCTCCCCATCAGAGAACCCTTTCTTATCTGACGATAGAATTGTCCTAAAACTGGACCCGGGGTTCCTTCCTAAAATAGTTTCTAGATTTCACAGAAACCAAGAAATCATTCTCCCCTCTTTCTCTAACAAGCCAAATAATCAGAAAGAAAGCGAATTCCATACTCTAGATGTACGTCGTATTGTACTCAGTCACAAGGGACTTTAGGAAATCTGATAACCTCCTTGTTTACTTTGCGGGGTTCTCCTTGTGATGCCGTCATGGTGATGATATGGAAAATCGGAATTAGTCTTTACGTTGGCTCTCTAGTAATTTTTTTTAAACACTGGTGAGTGGTCGTGGGAGGGGGCAATTTAACCTCTTCTATGTTCCTGCCCCTACAGAGGTCATGGGTCAATCTCCTTGTGGTGCCGTCATGGTGATTTCATGGAAACAGAATTACCGGTAAGACTAATTCCGATTTTTTTTTTTTTTTTTTTTTTTTTTTTTTTTGGGGGGGGGGGTGGCCTGTACTTGCCTACAGTAAATTTTTTATCCAGTGACCGCTTAATGTACCACCAGCCACATCATCACAAGTTCTTTTCTGTCAGGTGAATGCCTAATTTTTGGGGCCTGTACTCCTGTGGCCTAAAATAAAAAATTTCTAGGCTCCAGCATGGCACATTTTTGAGAGTTTCCCTTTAATATGCATAAAAATGGTCCCTGATTAAAATACATATTTTTGGTGGGAATTTTTGCCAAGAATCCCCCTCTGGTATGTCACTTTCCATGTTGTGGGACTATTTGTGCACTTCCAGTAAGTATTTGGTGGCTGCAAATATGACCTGAAGGTTTTTCAGGTTCACCTGACATTAAAGTCAATGAGGATCCCCCGTGAACGCGCAGTTCATGAACATTTGATCGCAAACATGTGGTTCACGAACATTTGATCGCGAACGTGCGTTCGCGAACCGTCCTGACCGATGTTTGTCCATCACTATTTACCACCACATATGGGGTGTTGCCGTATTCAGGAGAAAATGGGTAACAAATTATGGGGTGCTGTTTCTCCTATTACCCCTTGTGAAAATGAAAGTTTGGAGCTAAAGCAACATTTTTTGGGAAGAAATTAAACTTTTCATTTTCATAGCCAAGTGTTTCCAAATTACTTAAAATGCTTAGGGGGCCAAAGTGCTTAGTACCCCTCTTAATATATTCTTTGAAGGGTGTAGTTTGATAAATGGGTCACTTTTTGAGGGTTTTCACTGTAGGGGTACGTCAGGGTCTCTTCAAATACCAAATAGTGCTTAAAAACCATTCTAGCAAAATCTGCCTCCAAAATCTATATGGCGCTCCTTTCCTTCTGACCACTGCCACGTGCCCATAGGGCAAGTTACCATCACATATGCGGTATTTCTGTAAACTGCAGACTCAGAGTAATGTTTATTGAGGTTTAGTTTGCTGTTAACACTTGCTGTGCTGCAAGAAAGAAATGATTAACCTGAAAAATATGCATTTTACTTTAATTGTTGTGGAACACCCAAAGTGTTAATAAAGTCTGTAACATCAGTTTTGAATAATTTGAGGGTGTAGTTTCTAAAATGGGGTCATTTATGTGTGGTTTCCATTATGTAAGCCCCTCAAAATCACTTTATCTGAACTGGTGCTTAAAAAATTGTTTTTGAAAATTAGTTGAAAATTTGAAAAATGGCTTCTAAACTTATAATCCTTCTAACGTCCTAAAAAAATAAAATTACATTTGCAAAATGATGCCAACATAAAGTAGACATATAGGGAATGATGACTGATAACTATTTTATGAGGCATTACTATCTGTCTTAAAGGTAGAGAAATTCAGATTTAGACAATTGTGAATTTTTCTAAATTTTTGGTAATTATTATTTTTTTTTTTTATAAACAAAGGAAAAATATATTGACTCAAATGTCACGAGAAAACTGGCCTGGAAAAGTAAGTGTTCCAAAGTTATTACCACATAAAGTGACACATGTTAGATTTGCAAAAAATGGCCTGGGGTAAAAAGGGTTAATAAATTGTGGTTCATATTAGTCAGCAGCGCGTCTAAATCCCTGTTTTCTTGTTGCTACTTTCATGCTGTGAGGGAGAGTCCCTTCAGCTGCATCCTCCTCCTCTACCCTCTTGTTTGTAGTCTTACTTTTAGAGGTCTATGATCGACTACCCATGGCATCAAGTTTTGTTGAATAAACTCTAACTCACTTGACACCCTGTGCAGTAGAATACAGTTTTTTTTTCCAGGTAAAGTCCACACTTCTGTATGTGTTCTCCATGTAATAGGTCTACATGGATTCATTGGGCCTGATCTTTATGGTTTGGAAGATGGTCCTACAAAGATGTTCTGGTTTAGCTCTTGGAGATCTCCTCTTTCAGCAATGTTGTCTGAACATTGAACAAAATCACTCTGCCAATGTTGGCCTTCATTTTATATGAACTTTATTTGTAAAATAATACTGACGCAAATTCCCAAGTGTCTGAACACATCCATTTATCACTTGTGTCCTCATCATTTTTACCGAATTCCAATTGAAATCTAAACTTTAAAATGATTATATCAGCATTTCATTTGGTTTGGCGTATACAGAGTTTGGTTCTACAATAACACAAAATTGTCAAATACTATATAAAGAAGACTTAAGTGTACATGTAGATGATGAGGTATGGAGGAATATCCGATTCAATGCTGAAATTTGAGATCTTCTAATTTCTAGGATTTCCACAATGCTGTCTCCGTCTAAAAAAATGTTCATATTGCACCAACTAAAACAGATTTGAATAACTGTCTGCTCATTTCTCCCCCCCCCCCCCCAAATCCATAAACTGCACCACTCTTTTCCAGCGGTTGTGTGTGACCTTGCAGCTTAAACCATTCATGTGAACTCCAATACAAAGTCTGCCTCTGTTTCTGGGAAAAAAGCAGACTCTCGAAATACTGATTCACAGTTATCATGTTACTATAATATTTGATAGTAATATGTACTGTGCTGGTGAAATTTCCCTGCACATTTTCTAGCAATCTATCTGTACAGACTGTTTATAACACATGGGGTACATCTGTCAACCGCTGTACGCCAGAAAACTGGCATCAAAAAGATGTAAAGTTTAGTGAACACCCTGCTTGCTCAAAATTCTGTGACTTTTTTTTGGGGGGGGTTTCTTCCATATTGACACTTCTTCAATAAAGTGGGCAGAAACTGGCATAGATTGGACCTACACTAGCTTCCTTTGCTGGTGGAGTTCCACTTTTGGCAAATTGTAACAAATTTGTCACCAGTGGGGGTAGATTAAAACCAATGTGTAAAATGTTGATCTTAAAAGGGTTTCTGCAAAGTAAGAAATTATCCCCTACCCACAATGCTCGGCTATTTCTAGCAGTCCTGTAGAGAATGAATGGAGTGGCAGGGTGCATGACCCCTATTCTCAGAATCAGTGGGGGTCCCAGCAGTCTCAATTCAATTATCAAACCAATTAATTATGATGTGGATAGGGGATAACTTTCACATTTGCCAGAACCCCTTCAATAAATGTTACCCTTACCCTGGGTTCACACCTGAGCGTTCTGAAAGGAGCGCTCTGTATGCGCGATTGTACGGGCATTTGCAATCACGCATACAGAGACAAGCAAATGCCCATTGTCGCGCGTTCCCGAAAGTCTATGTACAGGAACGCGCGACAAGACGCCCCAAAGAAGCTCAAGAACTTTTTTGAGCGTAGGGCGTTTTTCAGCGCGTTCAAACGCGCTGTAAAACGCTCAAGTGTGAACCAGGGCCATAGGGAAGCATTTGTTTTCATGTGTTGAGCGTTTTACAGCGCGTTTGAACGCGCTGTAAAACGCTCAGGTGTGAACCCAGCGTAAGTCTATAGCAATGTTACTCAGTGAATCTCTTTATTAGCCACATTTGCCTCTTTTACTCCTAGTGGAAGCTGCAGATCCAAGCATTGGTTAGGCTGTCTAATCGCATTATTATCAGTTGGCACCAGTGCCCTGTCACTTATCTCATGGGACTGGAATCATAAAAAGCTTTGCTCTACAACCTGTCTAATTCATCTTTTGTGATTTCTTGCTGTTTCTTACGGCAAAAGGTGAACCTTTTTACTTTTCATGGAGCCCTGGCTTTCCTATTGCACATTGCCAAAAGACAAACCCTCTCCATATGTCCTATTAGGATATATGGACAACTTAGAGGATGGTGGCTTTTGGCCGTTGAACAAAGTTTAAAGTTAACAGTGAGCAGCTAATGTTTTGATGGTGGTGGCCAACTACTTTGATCAGCTGATAAGTGGTATGAACCATGTGCCTCTCTAAGGGCTCATGCACACAAATGTTATTCCTTTCCGTGTACGTAAATTTATTTTTTGCGGCCCATATGCAGAACCATTCACTTCAGAGGGGCTGGAAGAAATGGAAATTACTCTGTGTGTATCCTATGTCTACATGGCCATTCATGTTCTTTTCTTTGCATTACGGACAAGAATAGGACTGTTCTTTTAGGGGCTGGCCTTTCCATTCCGCAAAATGTGGAATGCAAACGGCCGGTATCCGTGCTTTGCAGATCCACAATTTGCGGACCATAAAACGGGCAACGGTCATGTGCATGAGCCCTATAAGAAAATTAAGCTCAATCTTCTCTTTGGCCTCTTAAAGTGTGTGGACTAACTTGTCAGGTGTTTCACTTGATACCTAGAAATCAATAAAGAGATGGCATCTATCACACAATATTTGTTATTGGTCAAACATCCACTGGTTTTAGTCTATATTTTCTTTTATTGTAAAACTGTTCAGCCCAGTCCAAGTATCCAAACTCTTAGCTGGAATAGGCCAGTGTTCGGCCCCTTTCACACAAGCGAGTTTTCCGCGGGGGTGCAATGCGTGAGGTGAACGCATTGCACCCGCACTGAATCCTGAATCTGGACCCATTCATTTCAATGGATCTGTGTACATGAGCATTGTTTTTCACTCATTACTTCTGCGTTTTTCACCCAACCCTAGCCCCATAGAAGTGAATGGGGCTGTGTGAAAAACGCAAGCAAGTGCGGATGCAATGCGTTTTTCATTGATGGTTGCTAAGAGATGTTGTTTGTAAACCTTTTAGTTTTTTATCACACGCGTGAAAAATGAATCAATCCGCATGTCACCCGTGCAGAAAATAAATGCAATAACACAATCACATACAAAACGGACTGCACACGCAAGCAATATCACGCGATTATCACTGAACGCATCCGGACCTAATCTATCACACTCGTGTGAAAGAGGCCTTAAGCATTCACAGTAAGCAGTAACTTCATCACATTGACCTTCCCTGTTGAACCATTGGAGAGATCGGCCATCAGGTGCTGCCACTATGCATGTCTTGTTTCGTTTTCCTCGCAGCCTCATAAACTCATAATTCTCTTATGAATGGTGCTTTTTTTTCTAGCATGTTAAAATAGTACGTGGGGATTCAATCTTCTGTTTGTCCCTTTTTTATGAAAGAATATTTAGTTCTGCAGGTATAACTTGGAATTTGAGTTATTTGAGCCTTGCAAAATATCTGTACCTTGGGATTTCTCTATTTTTTTCTGTATTAGGAACCTTGAGGGAACATTGCATTAGCAGTAGGAAACATTTGAAACACCTAACAGAAGGGTTGGATATAAAGTGAAATCCAAAAAAAGAGAAATTTGGGTTAACCATCTATTTAAAGCCATTGTCCAATGTAAAAGGAAGCAAAAGTATTAAAATATATATATATTTTTAATCATACCGTCCTGAACCCCCTCTGTTCTGATCCTCCCCACTGGGGAGTGTTTTTATGACTGCAGTGGTGACCGTGTATATCACATGGCAAACCCACGGCACAAGACTGCTGAGGCTCGTGTTTATCGGTATACGGGCACACTATCGATATAGCCAAAAACACTAAATAAGTTGTGCGCGAGAACGGACAGGCTTTGGAATGGTGACTATAAAATTTTTATTATTATTTTATAACATTCTCTACCATTTACAATTTTTTTTGTTTTTATTTTGGCAATCCCCTTCAGCCCTTTAGATACCGGAGATTTTTAAATAATTTTTTGTTTTTATTTTTCTTACCTGTCTTCACTGAGCCATAACTTTATTCTTCTGTTCGCATAGCCGTATTAGGGCTTGTAGTCAAGTTGTACTTTCTAATGTCATCAACTAATATTGCATATAGCTCAATACACAATACACTATAAGATATGCTCACAAAGAAATGTTAACTGAAACTACAGTAGATACAATTTTACATTTGGATTGTAAGACAATATGGGATTTTGATAAAGTTACAAGCTGGCACTGAGTAAGAAAAAACATATGACACAAATATTACAGTATACAATTTTCTCCCCCTAAAGATGAGACAAACAGAAATAACAATAGGCTATTCAGACAAGACAAATGGTACTGACCAAAAAGAAATAATATTAATTATATGATCTTGAAGGAGTTATCCGGGCTTTTGCTATTGATGACCTATCCTTGGGCACAGGCACAGCAGCAGACGGGAAGAGAGAAGGGATACGGGACGTGCGCACTGCTTACGCCGTCTCCTCATACAGCTGATCGGTCCTAAGGCTAGGTCATCAATAGTAAAAAAAAACGGGACAACACCTTTAAACTCTTGAAAATGGCTCTGCTCTTTTCACATACTATTTATATCTCTTCATAATCCTCTGACAATTGCATGCTTTCTAAATATATGAGATATAATAATTTATACTATATTCTGAATATAAAATATAAGTAGAGATGACTCGAATCCAACAAAGTGGAATTCGATCCTGAATTTCAGGATAAATTCGATTCTCATTTCTAAATATAAGGTCTACACTTTGGGGCCCAGATTCCACGGATGTTGACTTGCTTAATAAACTATAGGTTCATTTAATGACACTGGAAAGACTTGCAGTTATAACAGTAACCTAAAGGGGTATTCCCACCTTAATGATCACTGTTAAATCTGTTAATGATTTAACAGTGATCATTTTTCTAAATATATTTAATTAACTAATTCCCACCCCTTAGAAGAAAAGAAACATATACTTACCTGACTGTTGTCTTCCGTCTCCCCTGGTTACGGCCACCGCTCTTCTCAGGAATCGCGGTGGCCGCGATTGCGCAGACGACTTCTCTTCTCCCAGCCGGCCGCGCGCAGTCCCGAAAGCGCACGCCGAGGCCGCGCAAGCGCTATGGTAATTTCTTCCTGGCCAGTATAGTATAATTGCCAGGAAGAAGTCACCAGGGCGCATGTGCGGCCTTGGCATGCGCTTTCAGTCCAGCGTGCGGCCCAGTCGGGAGAAGACTTCAATCAAGATGGAGCCCGCCCCCTGCCGAGTGCCGAAACCAGGAAGTGGACAGCGCGCCGGGAGCAGGTAAGTATGAAACAGCGTGTTGAGAATACCCCTTTAAGTAGTAACTAGGCTTAAGCGAATCACGCCTTGGATCAAAGATCTGAAGTTGATTCCTTAAAATACTTTTGTAATGCTGCTTCAGATTTATCAAACTGGAGTAAAGCAGAACTGGCCTTAGTTGCCCTTAGCAACCAACCAGATTCCACCTTTCACTTGACAGCTCCTTTTGAAAATGAAAGGTGGAATCTGATTGGTTGCTATGGGCAACTAAGCCAGTTCTGCTTTACACTAGTTTGATAAATCTCTCCCATTGTGCCAGAAACTGTTCTGGGAAAAAGCTGAATCCGTTTTTTCTGCAATTGCGTTTAGTGTGTGCGTTTTTCTGTCCGAATTGCATGTGTTTTCCATACGTGTGAAGAGAAACTGAAGAACAAGAATCTCCATCTCCTAGCAACCGTCAGAGAAAAGCACTGGGATGCCTTACATTTTTCATGCAAGCCCATTCACTTCTGTGGGGTCAGAGCTGCATGAAAAACGAACAATATAGAACATGCAATTTCTCCTGAACACACAGTAAGGCCTCATGCACACGAACGTATTTTGTTTCAGTGTCCGTTTTATTTTTGTGGATAGGATGCGGACCCATTTCAATGGGTCCGCAAAAAATGCGGACAGCACACATACTGCTGTCAGCATCAGTATGTCAGTTCCGTGGCCCTGCAAAAAAAAAAAAAAACTTGTCCTATTTTTGTCCGTTTTATTCATTGTTACAATGGATCCGCAAAAAAAAACAAAAACGGATGGCATTCTTTTTTCTTTTGTCTGGATGCTATGCATTCATTACGTGCATCACATCCGGATGGAAAACTGGTTTGCGTGAAAGAGCCCTTAGATTAAAGGGCATCTGTCAGCAGGTTTGGATCTATGAAACTGGCTGTCCTGTTGCATGTCAGCTGAGGATATCTGTGTTGGTCCCATGTTCATATGTGCCCGTATTGCTGAGAAAAATGATATTTTAATATATGCTAATGAGCCTCTAGAAGCAACAGGGGCGTTACCATTACACCTAGAAAACTGTCTCTGCAACTGCCGTGCCCTCTGCCCTTTGATTAACAGGACCAGGCAGTGTAAACGTGATGCCTGCTCCCACTGTCAATCAAAGTGGATAGGGCACAGCAGTTGCAGAGGAGCCGAGGAAAAATAAATACCCACAGAAGATATGACAGTATGCAGCCAGTTGGATTTCTATGAGTTGATGACAGTTCCTCTTTAACTGTATGCAGTAACTACGTTTCAGCAATTTTTTTTGCAGTTACAGGGCCATCGTTTAGTCTCAGGGTATCTCAGGCTTCATAGGAATGCATAGTTCTTCCTTTCCCTCCCTTCTCATATCATTTGGTCACAGAGCCATACAGGCTTCATGCAAATGGATAGTCCTTGCTCTCTCCCTTCTCTGGTTGTGTTGTCAAAGTGGGAGATTTATGAAAAGTTCTAAAAGAAAAAATTGTTTTTGTTGACCATATCAATCAATCACAGCATTAATTTATTTTTCTGATTGTGAAAACTGAATGTTGTGCTAACATTGGCCGCGATGGACAAGGCAGTTTTCATAAGTCATCTAAGCTTCATAGAAATACACAGTTCTGTCTCTCTTTTCCTATACCAGCTCTATGGCTTTCTCTTGAAGTCAACATTTTGTATCATTATTTGGAGGTATGTCTTTCCAAGAACCACCAAAGTATTTTAGTAATCGAGAGGGACAGGATGAGTAGTTTTTATGGCTACTCAGTATGTTTGATGCTCTGTGGTTTCGAGAAACGCTGCAACTGTTACAGATATTTATGCAAGGCTGAATATTTCCAGTGTTGACCCTTCTTTTTTAAGACTTCTGCAATTCGTTCTGACATGACTGGATATACGTTTATGGGCCAAATCCTGACTGAAGGCAACCTATTCTTGCCCAATCAGTGCTTGGAACTTATCACAATTTCTGTTTTTTGTTTGTCCATCTGCCTTTCGAGGATTGATCAGATCTCATTGGGATTGAGGTCTGGGGAGTTTCCTGCTCATGGACCCAAAATTTCAATGTTTTGTTCACCAAGCCACTTATCATTTGCCTTGTCATATGGTGCTCCATCATGCTGAAAAAAACATGGGTAATCACAAATTGCTCGTGGATCATTGGGAGAAGTTGCCTCTTCACAATGCGGTGTGCTCTCTTTACATATAATGCCCCAAGTAGTGCCCTCTTTCCATGTAGTGGCCTCTTTACATATAGTGCCCTCCAGTAGTAAAACATTTACATATAGTTCTCCCTAGTAGTGCCCTCTTTGCATATAATCCCCCCAGTAGTGGCCTCTTTACATATAATGCCACCATTAGTGCCCTCCTTACATATAAAGTCTCCCAGTAAGGACCTTTTTTTGCCTATAAAGCTCCCAGTAGTGCCCTCTTTACATATAATTCCCACAAGTAGTGCCCTCTGTACATATAATGCTTCCCCTGCATAGTGCCCCCAGTAGTTACCATTAAACAAAAAAATTACCTCACTCCTACCATCTGCAATGCAGGCCTCTTTCGGCCAAGCCGCTGGTTGTCTACTTTCCAGCACAAGCGGTCATGATAACATCATTGCAACCTCCTGCACTGGGTCTCGGCTGGCATGATGATCACCATCCTGCACCATTCCACTGCCTCTGACCTAGTAGCCTTTTGCCTGAGTAGCAGGGACAGGTACCACCGGCTTCTGTGCCCTGCTGTCAACTTTTGAAATCTGGTGCCTGGGGCAACCGAACCCCTACCCAACGGATATGAGATAGCTATAAGATAAATAGATGCACTGTACAGCCACTTTATTACAGATGCCCATCTAGTAACTAAAAGCTGATCTTGGGAGCTTTTCACATTACTTTAGCAGGATACATGAGTGGTAGGTTTTCATTCTAGGTGGGCATAAAAGCTGTTTTCCAGTGTTTAAAAGGCAGCAGATTGACAGTCACATATACAAATGAGCACATGACATCACAGCATTCCATGACATCAGAATGATTGTATAAGAACACAAAACACTATTGAGGCTGCTTATTCCTGGTCATAGGCTACAGCAGATGTGTATGGGAGGTTCTCCATCTCCCTCTATGCTCTTTTCTCCAGGCCTGCACACTTTACTATTTAGCCCTGCAGGCACCGATCATGCTGCCAGACTGTCTAGGAAGAGTCTGCAGGCACAGAAATCTGCCTGAGCACTCCTCCTACACAGTGCTGCAGCATGATCTGTGTCTGTAGGGGAGCGCTGGAGTTTATCTGATCATCAGGAATGAGACAAGGTGAGTAGTTAGTTTTTTTGTTTTATTTCATTAACACTGAGGGGCACAGATATGGCATTACTACGGTGAATGGGGCACAGAGAAGGCATAACTACTTCGAAGGGGAACAGAGAGGGCATAACTTCTGTGAATGGGGCACAATGAGGGCATAACTACTATGAAGGAGGCACAATGTGGGCATAACTACTGTGAAGGGGTCAAAATGAAGGCATAACTACTGTGAGGGGGTATAATGTGGGCATAACTACTATGAGGAGGCACAGTGTGGGCATAAGTAGTGTGAAGGGGCATGATGTGGGCATACCTATTGTGAAAGGATGCATTGAGGACATAACTACTGTGAAGGGATGCGATGAGGGCATTACTACTGTGAGGGGGGGGGGGGCACAATGTTTTAAAATAAGGGGAGTGGGCGTGCCAGAGAAAGGACCCGTTTTGGGTTCCAAACACCTTAGGCACACCACAGATAGATATGAGATATATACAGTGCCTTCAAGAAGTTTCTCCCATCTGCACACAGGATCTTTGGAGCTCAGCCAGAGTGACCATTGGTTTTGTTCTTGGTCATTTCTCTTTAACAAAGCCCCTTTTCCCCTAATCACTTAGTTTGGGGTTGCCAGCTCTAGGAAGAGTCCTGGTTGTTCCATAGTTTTTCCATGTAAGAATTATGGTTGCCCCTGTGCTCTTGGGAACTTTCAATGCAGCAAAAAGTGTTTTGTACCGTTCTCCAGATCTGTGCCTCCACACAATCTTGTCTCTGACCTCTACAGGCAGTTCTCTTCTCCTCCTTGTTATTGCGTAAAGATTGATGGGGAATTTTTTTTATTTAGCGCAAGGCCACAACATGACAAAATATTAAAAAAGTGAAAGGGTCTGTACATAGATATGAGCTGCACTGTACAGCCATTTTTTATTACAGGCGCCAATCTAGTAGCTAATAGCTGATCTTCGGTCTTCACATTGCAGCCACAGGATCCATTGGGTAAGTTCTCAGTCTAGGAGGGAATGAAAGGGGTTTTCTACAGTTTAAAAGGCAGCAGACTGACAGTTGCATATGCAAACACGCACATGACATTACAGCATTCCATGATAAATCATCAGTCTGAAGACTTTTCAAATGCACTGTACAATCATGTATGAGATTGGCATATGCAGATGAGTACATGACATCACAACATTCTATAATATCATAATAATGGCCCCGTATAAGAACACAACACTATTGAGGCTGCTCATTCCTTTGCAGGAGGGTTATCTGCGTGGTCAGAGGCTACAGCAGATGTGTATGGAGGTTCTCTAGTTTCTTCTGTGTTCCCAGGAGACACTGAGGGGGATTTATTTTTGGGACTAGATAGAATGGATAGAGGGCCCTAGGTTTGATTCCAACTAAGGACAACATGTGTATGGAGCTTGTATGTCCTCCCTGTGTTTGCGTGGGTTTCCTCCAGGTACTCCTGTTTCCTTCCACACTCCAAAGACATACTAATAGGGAATTGTGAACTCTGTTGGAGACAGCAAGCAATGACAATGTCTGTAAAGCTCTGCGGAATATGTCAGCGCTAAAGTAAAAGTGTGTAAAATAAATAAAACACAAATAGATATGAGATTTTATTTCCTTACTCGGTCACATGGGCCTTTTGACAGTTTGAATTTTACTTTCTCTTCTCTCTGTTCAGTTAAGTAAATCTTAAAAATCCATTGGTATAATTGCCTAAGCCTCAATAGTGCGGTTGTGTCTTCTAGGGTCTGATGTACCTTTGTCAGTGCCAGATGCAAATATTTTCATTTAACTGTTTACATATTGGAATGACTAGGATTACATCAGTTTTGCCATTTTCAAACCAATTGTTATCAGTACGATAGATATAAAAAAGAAGCATCTTTGTAAATCATCTTGATAAAAAAAAAAATTGGAGCATATAGTTTCTATGCAAACCTATATGCCTCCATTGTTAAGAAAACAAGAAAACCCTGTGTGTGTTCTTATTCTCTGTTAATTAATGGAGCAGTTAATGGCTAAGGAAAACCCCATCCATTTGGTCTTTCACTGGCTGATTGGCCCTGCGATTATAAGGGCCAATTATCAGAAATGAGTGTTCCTATGAAGGCTTGTTCTTGATAATTGGTCCAAATATCACTCACTCCAATAGGGCCCTAAGCAAAGCAAATTGCTGTCAGCAATTTTCTACTGTCTTGTAGAAGTTTGATGGAGAAAATAAAGGTCTATCTCCTTCATACTTTACCTATGGTAATCGGTGGCAGACCTGAAGGCTAGCTTCTCTGTGCTTACGGTAGTTTCCTTGCTGTACATCTGACTGTAGAATTTCAATGTGAGCAAGTCTGTGTCATATTCCTTTCCCAAAACTAGCATATTCATTTATACTACCACCAAAGGCAGAGATGGAGAGGGAAATATAATGAATAATTCCTGGGAGACATATAGATGACTTATTTTTGTTTTTAACTCCCAGGCCCAGCAGGCGAAATTATTTTGAGGGGCCCAGATATGTAGTCTATTATTGACTTCTGTCAGTTTTCAATTAAATATATAAAAGAATTAGAGCGCAGGTGGCATGTATAACTTCAGATTATTTCTGATGGGGTTAAACAAGACCCCATCACTGCCCCTTTAAGCATTCTTAATCACATTACGTAACTGAAGGTAAAATATTGTTGCCCAGTAACCAGAATACTTGTTCAGCATCTTGTGTTGTCATTAGGGATTTCGCTCCCAAGAAGCTACATTATTAGTTGGATATACAGTGCCTTGCAAAAGTATTCACCCCCTTGACTTTTTTTTTGTTTTGTTACATTACAGCCTTAAGTTTAATGTTTTGTTAATCTGACTTTTATTCGATGGATTAGAACACAATAGTCTAAATTGGTTAAGTGAAATGAGAAAAATATATAAATAAAACTATTGTTTAGAAACAGAAAACAGAAAATTGGCATGTGCGTATGTATTCACCCCCTTTGTTAGGAAGCCCATAAAAAGCTCTGGTGCAACCAATTACCTTCAGAAGTCACATAATTAGTGAAATGATGTGTGCAATCTAAATGTCACATGATCTGTCATTACATGCACACCTTTTTTGAAAGGCCCCAGAGGCTGCAACACCTAAGCAAGAGGCATCACTAACCAAACACTGCCATAACAACCAAGGAACTCTCCAAACAAGTAAGGGACAATGTTGTTGAGAAGTACAAGTCAGGGTTAGGTCATAAAAAAATAAATATCCAAATCTTTGATGATCCCCAGGAGCACCATCAAATCTATCATAACCAAATGGAAAGAACATGGAACAACAGCAAACCTGCCAAGAGACGGACGCCCACCAAAACTCACGGACCAGGCAAGGAGGGCATTAATCAGAGAGACAGCACAGAGACCTTAGGTAACCCTGGAGGAGCTGCAGAGTTCCACAGCAGAGGCTGGAGTATCTGTACATAGGACGACAATAAGCCGTATGTTCCATAGAGTTGGCCTTTATGGCAGTGGCCAGAAGAAAGCCATTACTTTCAGATAAAAACAAAAAGGCACGTTGTGAGTTTTCAAAAAAGGCATGTGGGAGACTCCCAAAATGTATGGAGGAAGGTGCTCTGGTCTGATGGGACTAAAATTGAAAATTTCTGCCATCAAAGAAAACGCTATGTCTGGCGCAAACCCAACGCATCACATCACCCAAAGAACACCATCCCCATATTTTTTTTAGCAGCCGGGACTGGGAAACTGGTCAGAGTTGAGGGAAAGATGGATGGTGCTAAATACAGGGATATTCTTGAGCAAAACCTGTACCACTCTGTGCGTCATTTGAGGCTAGGACGGAGGTTCCCCTTCCAGCAGGACAATGACCCCAAACACACTGCTAAAGCAACACTTGAGTGGTTTAAGGGGAAACATGTAAATGTGTTGGAATGGCTTAGTCAAAGCCCAGATCTCAATCCAATAGAAAAGTTTTGCAAGGAGGAATGGGCAAAAATCGCAGTGGTAAGGCTACTTTCACACTAGCGTTCGGGCGGATCCGTTCTGAACGGATCCGCTCATAATAATGCAGACGGAGGCTCCGTTCAGAACGGATCCGTCTGCATTATATTAGCAAAAAAAAGCTAAGTGTGAAAATAGCCTGGGACGGATCCGTCCAGACTTTCAATGTAAAGTCAATGGGGGACGGATCCGCTTGAAGATTGAGCCACATTGTGGCATCTTCAAACGGATCCGTCCCCATTGACTTACATTGAAAGTCTGGACGGATCCGCACGGATCCGCACGCCTCCGAACGGCCAGGCGGACACCCGAACGCTGCAAGCAGCGTTCAGCTGTCCGCCTGTCCGTGCGGAGGCGAGCGGAGCGGAGGCTGAACGCCGCCAGACTGATGCAGTCTGAGCGGATCCGCCTCCATTCAGACTGCATCAGGGCTGGACGGCTGCGTTCGGGTCCGCTCGTGAGCTCCTTCAAACGGAGCTCACGAACGGAAACCCGAACGCTAGTGTGAAAGTAGCCTAAGTGGAAAGTGACTTGGAGCTGTGATTGCCACAAAAGGTGGCGCTACAAAGTATTGACTTTAGGGGGGTGAATAGTTATGCACATTGACTTTTTCTGCTATTTTGTCCTATTTGTTGTTTGCTTCACAATAAATAAAAAAAATCTTCAAAGTTGTGGGCATGTTCTGCAAATTGAATGATGCAAATCCTCAAACAATCGATGTTAATTCCCGGTTGTGAGGCACCAAAACATGAAAAAAGTCAAGGGGGGTGAATACTTTTGCAAGGCACTGTACGCTACTGAGGGATCCTTTGTGACAGGCATACATTCCCAGAGTAGGCCACCGCGTAGAGCGCACTCATAAGCAGATTATCTTTGATGATCCCCAGGAGCACCATCAAATCTATCATAACCAAATGGAAAGAACATGGAACAACAGCAAACCTGCCAAGAGATGGACGCCCACCAAAACTCATGGACCAGGCAAGGAGGGCATTAATCAGAGAGACCTTAGGTAACCCTGGAGGAGCAGCAGAGTTCCACAGCAGAGGCTGGAGTATCTGTACATAGGATGACAATAAGCCGTATGCTCCATAGAGTAGAGTAGGCCACCGCGTAGAGCGCACTCTGCCTGGGGGCGCCAGCAGGAGTCCGAATCCCAAGCAGTAGCTCCGGTAGAAGTAGCAGTAGCCTGCGCCCCGCCCCCTACTTCATCTCCTTGGCTTCTTCTGTTCCGGCCAGATTGCGAGTATGAGTTTGTCAATCACTTCGGGCAGAGCAAGCAGCACACAGTTCATTTAGACTGCTTTTCAGAAAAGTTTGTCCTGGGATTCGAACTCACGACCTCTACACATCAGAGGCAAGGCATTAACCCTCACAGCCATGAAAGCTGTCTAGCTAGTTACTTTAAAAAAAAAAAAAAAAAAAAATATAAGACTTCTACTGTAGGTAACTTTGATACCTAGTGTACATCCATACACATGACAGCTGCCCCAGTACACTGTGTATGGATGTAGCAGAGCTGGGTGTGTTGGGGCAGCTGTCATGTGTATGGTTGTACACTAGGTATTAAAGTTACCTACAGTAGCAGTCTTATTTTATTTTATTTTTTTAAGCAACTAGCTAGACCGCTTTCATGGCTGTGAGGGTAAAAGCCTTGTCGCTGATGTGTAGAGGTTGTGAGTTCGAATCCTAGGACAAACTTTTCTGAAAGTGTTTTTTTTTTTTTTGTTTTACTCTCACAGCTATGAAAGCTGTCTAGCTAGTTACTTAAAAAAAAAAATAATATAAGACTTCTACTGTAGGTAACTTTAATACCTAGTGTACAACCATACACATGACAGCTGCCCCAACACACCCAGCTCTGCTACATCCATACACAGTGTACTGGGGCAGCTGTCATGTGTATGGATGTACACTAGGTATCAAAATTACCTACAGTAGAAGTCTTATTTTTTTTTTAAGTAACTACCTAGAGAGCTTTTATAGCTGTGAGGGTAAATGCCTTGTCTCTAATGTGTAGAGGTCCTGAGTTCGAATCCCAGTACAAACTTTTCTGAAAGTGTTTTTTTTTTTTTTTTTAAATACCGGGGGAGGGGGGCTATTGGCGCCATGGGGGGCTATTGGCGCCATGGGGGACTATTGGCGCCATGATACTGACAATTGGCGCCATGATACAGGCACATGGAGGGGGGAGGAGAGAGGCACTTGATACTGGCACATTAGGGGGCAGGGGGAGAGGATGGCACTATGATATTAGCACATGGTGGGTGAGCACCCCTGGCAACCGCACTCTGACAACCTGCACTAGGGTGTCAGAGGCTGCAGGACAGTGACTGGCAGCAGGGTGGCACACACTTGTGTACAGGGGTCAGGGCACACCTGCTGCTTGACTAGGGGCCATAGAGTCTAACTGGCACAGGGTGCCCAGCAGTGTCACAT
This sequence comes from Bufo gargarizans, assembly GCF_014858855.1. Taxonomy (NCBI): domain Eukaryota; kingdom Metazoa; phylum Chordata; class Amphibia; order Anura; family Bufonidae; genus Bufo; species Bufo gargarizans. The sequence goes on along the minus strand of NC_058081.1, from coordinate 485,072,863 downwards.
GGAGCCTAATAGGTGGCACAGACTGTCTAAAGGGCTATGAATGGTACAGGGTGCAGGACAGTGCCAGACTGGCAGAGGGCACAAGGCAGCATACTGTTTTATGTTGCCCTGGTGGCACAGGATTTCAGACAGTGGCTTAATGGCGCCTGGCAGTGAATAGGTGGCACTGCTCGTGTTTGGTGTGCCAACCTGCTGAACAGCGCAGAGTGATTGGCATCACTGGGATGGTACTAGGTGGCAGACAATGGCTGGATAGTATATACAGGTCCTTCTCAAAAAATTAGCATATTGTGATAAAGTTCATTATTTTCTGTAATGTACTGATAAACATTAGACTTTCATATATTTTAGATTCATTACACACCAACTGAAGTAGTTCAAGCCTTTTATTGTTTTAATATTGATGATTTTGGCATACAGCTCATGAAAACCCAAATTTCCTATCTCAAAAAATTAGCATATTTCATCCGACCAATAAAAGAAAAGTGTTTTTAATACAAAAAAAGTCAACCTTCAAATAATGATGTTCAGTTCTGCACTCAATACTTGGTCGGGAATCCTTTTGCAGAAATGACTGCTTCAATGCGGCGTGGCATGGAGGCAATCAGCCTGTGGCACTGCTGAGGTGTTATGGAGGCCCAGGATGCTTCGATAGCGGCCTTAAGCTCATCCAGAGTGTTGGGTCTTGCGTCTCTCAACTTTCTCTTCCCAATATCCCACAGATTCTCTATGGGGTTCAGGTCAGGAGAGTTGGCAGGCCAATTGAGCACAGTAATACCATGGTCAGTAAACCATTTACCAGTGGTTTTGGCACTGTGAGCAGGTGCCAGGTCGTGCTGAAAAATGAAATCTTCATCTCCATAAAGCTTTTCAGCAGATGAAAGCATGAAGTGCTCCAAAATCTCCTGATAGCTAGCTGCATTGACCCTGCCCTTGATAAAACACAGTGGACCAACACCAGCAGCTGACATGGCACCCCAGACCATCACTGACTGTGGGTACTTGACACTGGACTTCAGGCATTTTGGCATTTCCCTCTCCCCAGTCTTCCTCCAGACTCTGGCACCTTGATTTCCGAATGACATGCAACAGTCCAGTGCTGCTTCTCTGTAGCCCAGGTCAGGCGCTTCTGCCGCTGTTTCTGGTTCAAAAGTGGCTTGACTTAGGGAATGCGGCACCTGTAGCCCATTTCCTGCACACGCCTGTACACGGTGGCTCTGGATGTTTCTACTCCAGACTCAGTCCACTGCTTCCGCAGGTCCCCCAAGGTCTGGAATCGTCCTTCTCCACAATCTTCCTCAGGGTCCGGTCACCTCTTCTCGTTGTGCAGCGTTTTCTGCCACACTTTTTCCTTCCCACAGACTTCCCACTGAGGTGCCTTGATACAGCACTCTGGGAACAGCCTATTCGTTCAGAAATTTCTTTCTGTGTCTTACCCTCTTGCTTGAGGGTGTCAATGATGGCCTTCTGGACAGCAGTCAGGTCGGCAGTCTTACCCATGATTGCGGTTTTGAGTAATGAACCAGGCTGGGAGTTTTCAAAAGCCTCAGGAATCTTTTGCAGGTGTTTAGAGTTAATTAGTTGATTCAGATGATTAGGTTAATAGCTTGTTTAGAGAACCTTTTCATGATATGCTAATTTTTTTAGATAGGAATTTTGGGTTTTCATGAGCTGTATGCCAAAATCATCAATATTAAAACAATAAAAGGCTTGAACTACTTCAGTTGGTGTGTAATGAATCAAAAATATATGAAAGTCTAATGTTTATCAGTACATTACAGAAAATAATGAACTTTATCACAATATGCTAATTTTTTGAGAAGGACCTGTATACATGACAATAGTCAGACTGGCACAGGGTACACGACCATAGTTAAATGTTACATGCAATAGGTGGCTGAAAAGGGGGCGGGTAAAGGGGTGTGGTCAATGGGTGGAGTCATGGGTGCGGCAAAATTAGCTTTTGCCTGGGGTGGCAAAAATCCTTGCACCAGCCCTGTACATTCCTAAATTGGTGGACCCAAACCTAATTAAGTCTAAACAATCTCCTCAATTTGTGGTGGCTTTCCTACTGTTTGAAGTGGCAAAAAATGTGCAGCTACTTCTGTATTTCATCTCTTCAGTGATACTAAGCTCTGTGACTGAAAGCCTCCTCTACCTTATGTGTGTGTGGGGAGGGGGGGGGGGGGGGGGTAAACCAGCATGTAGACAATAAAAAGACCTGCTAAACTTACTTCTTTTTTTTTTATGCCACCAAATTTTAACATTGAAAAATCTTTCTTGGCTGTTTTTAGTTATCTTCCCTCTCTGTTTTTCTAAAGTGACAACAAAATGGCTACCATTATTGCATCCATCAGTTTTTCTTGACTTTAATTGGCTTTGCTATGCAGGTACACATGTTTGATTTTTATTTTTAGAATACATTTAGCTACATCTGTATCATGGAACCATAGGCACTCTGGGGGTAATTTATCAATTGCTGGTGTTTAACACCGGTCTATTATATCCTCTGCACCGCTGGAGGATGCACTTAATTTAAAATTAAGTGATCGCCTTGGCTTAAATTAGATGAATCCTCCAGCAGTTCTTGGCCCTAAACCGAATTGAGCTGACATGGATTTAAGTCATCATTTATGAAAGTAATCTGGCGTAAATGATGATAAATGTGCCAGGGACGGTGGCCTCACCCACACCCTACACCCACTATGCCCCCTTTTCGGAAAGTGGCAACAGTGATTTAGGTGCCATGGCATTTAAAAAGTCGTGAACCCTGGGTTTGTGACTTTTTTTACATCAGAAAACTGGAATAGGGGGCATGATTCCCCCTGGACTGTGTGCTGCCATTTTACACTTCTTTACCCCACCTCTGTATGAATTCAGAGTCACAGAGATGTACGTACAGTATTGGCCCACAGATTTATCTGTTACCATATAGTGTGTACTAGGTCTTAATTGCTATGAGTTATTCAGACCTATGTTTCTCCATGGTTACAGACTACAAACAAACCTTTTTGCAGTCTGATCCTACAGTAATTTCTCCTTTAATCTGCCCTCTATTTTATACTCATCTACCAATTGTATATTGGCAAGAAGTGAAGAACGGGATGGAGTAACACATGAGTATTGTACAATCTTGGATTTATTTTTAGACTGTAACCATGGAAACACATACAGTAAATCTGCATAAGAACACTTTTATACCACCATTTTATGTTTCCGTTGTTGTGCTGCATCGGAGAAGCAGAACAACGAAAATAACGGACGTGCCGAAGAGAACACATAACTTACCTGAACAGGCTCTATTGACTATGATGGAGTCCATTCAGTTTGGAATCCAGTTTTTTTTACTGGAGAAAAAAGTCCTGCATGCAGGACTTTTTTGACCAGTCTTTTTGACGGAATCTGTAATGGAGGCTTTGGAGCCTCTAGCGCAGATGTGAACTCAGCCTAAGAGCTGTTGACCCAAAACGATAGGAGATTTTTAATAAAAACTATTTACAAAGCCCTTTCATTTTTCCTTTTAGGCGCATTGGAATCTAAGTCCAGGTCTTGGCCACTACTATGAGAGAAACTTGGTGCGATTTGTTTAATGACATAAGCTTGACAGTTTATAGGTCATATGCATACATGAAAACAATGGTGCCCTATCACCCATCGTATATTATTACTTGTATGGCCTTGCACCAGGCAGTTGCAGCTACCTGCTGGCACAATGCAATATATGGCTGCAGTTCAGAAGATATCTGGATAGCTATGCTCACACTGTTACTATAAAGGCCCCCATACACATTAGGGAATGGAGGGTTTCATTCTTATGTGTTTAGGGAGCTTCTGATGTCGGAGGAGAAAAAGATCTGACTAATTTAATATTTTTACCTGATCCTTTTTGTTCTCCCGGGAGATAAGCCACCACAGAAGTGTCTGGCAGCAGCTTTCTCCCTGCTGAATACACATACACGTTCGGCTGGACTAAATGGTGGAGTTGGGCGAGATAACTGCCATACACATTATTGAATGTGTATGGCCACCTTAATCCACAGTTGTGGAAGCTATAGTGTACTTGTATTCTCTCTACTCTGTTGCAGACTGCTGGTTATGGCATACACTATTGACCCTGGTGGTGTGAGACAAAGACCATTTTTGGTACCAGTTTATTTCAAGAAAAGGTCTATGAATGCCCCAGGGATCACATACCCCAAGAGCTTATAATTGCAGGGATTTTCGCATTAAATGTTGCATTACAGGCAAGAGGTTTAGGTATTGGATTTCTTTCTGACCACTGAGGGCTTCAATTCCAGGGGGTTGAGTGTGCTCCCCAGTGCCTAGTGATAATTACAGCAGCAAGTCTTGGCTTTGAGTCGAATTCTGATCACAATCTTCTGAAGTTGCTGTGGCTGTCTGTAATGACATGTCTGCTCTGTTGTGTTTATAAGCTACTATCTATTGCAGGATGGGATCAACTGACCTAAATCAAACACATATGGCAGGTTTTGAGTTTTCTCCATGTATATTATCAGCTTGGGTTTTATTATGCTGAAAGAAGCAGATGAAAAATGTACCTATATAATAGACTTGTAGTATAGTGCTCTGGGGGAAGCATTCTCCACCAGAGATGAAGCAGATCATGGGTGACAGCTACTAATGGCAACTATTACATCATTCATATTAGTATTTCTTTTTTTTTTTTCTAGTTTTCTCCTTATGAACCTGAGGGTGAGCAAAACTTTTGACCATGCATGTCTCCTGGACCTCTTGAATGACAGGCTTTTCTCCTGGAATATTTATGGTTGATGAATGTTTCTGTGGTGGCAGTGGAGACTTGTGCTTGTCCCTGCTGTCATGAACCATCATTGGTGGCATGACTGCCTTAAGCATACCTTCCGACTTTTTGGATGTTTAGAGAGGGACACTTATACTGTATCTCATTGTGTGAAAAATCCAATTACTGGCTGAGACAGGTCATGGCTGCCGACATTCATGGGTTGAGTAGCAGTCACATCCATTTTCCTCCATGTTGAGGCTGTAGCGGGAGTTGGGGTGGAAAGGGGACCAGGCACTATGAAAACAGCAGCAGCTAGGGTTCGGTTAGATTGGTATAAGTTCTGTTATTTTTTCTTACACCATGTACAGCCCCTGGGGCAGTTGTTTTTTCTTGTGCTGGAACACCCCTTTAAATATCAGAACAAGAATAATCTGATTATAGACATTTTAAGGTCCAAAGTGCACCAGATAAGTAAAATAGATATAGGTTGAGGTCTAATATACAAGTAGGAACTTGACAGTTTCTGGATCAGTTTAGTAAGTTAATTAATGCACATTTATTTCCTAGGTCAAAAAGAGGCACATTTAAGTAGAATAAAATGACATGGCCTCACGTTAGAAAAAGGGCATTATGGCTGGCACAGTTTTGTATTTGGGGCTGTGGTATGCATGTTCCGCTTTATGTTAGTAAAATTTTGTGGATCTATTACACCTAAGGCCAAACATAACATTGTCATTTTGGCACTTTTAGAGATAGGGGCTCCAGCCCTGGTTGGTCCCATGCCATTTGCAGTTTGGGTGGCAATGCCTGTGCAGGAATGCACCTTTCATGGGATGTAGATATATCTCAAAGTCATGGAACTACCAGACCTTTTTGTCCTGGGTGAGAAAACCTGGCACACTAAGAGGGAATACAGGGTCCACTCACATTTGACATTTTTAAGCAAATTACAATTTAGACATCAATGAGGACAATGGTTTTTTTTTATCCAAAATTATAATGGATAACACTGTACTCATTGCTGTTGTGGTGTTCAGATAGGATCCCACTCCTTAAAGTATCCAAAAGAGAATTTGGCACATGTTATATGTTGCTTATTATACTTTATTAGTTGGCACAATTCTTATTGGTGGACACCACAATTACTTGTGCCGATTGAGCAGTAAATACCTCAGAAATCAAATAGTTTGAAAAAGATATTAGTAATAGAGTTGAGCGGACACCTGGATATTCGGGTTCGGCAGGTTCGGCCCAACTTGAAAAAAAAGTTTGGGTTCGGGACCCGAACTTGACCCCGAACCCGAACCCCATTGAAGTCAATGGGGACCTGAACTTTTGGGCACTAAAATGACTCTAAAATAGTCCTGGAAAGGGCTAGAGGGCTGCAAAAGGCATCAAAATGTGCATAAGAGCATGGCAACTGTTCTGCAAACAAATGGATAGGGAAATGACTTAAAATAACATAAAATACAGAAAAATTAAAAATAGCATCTGGATCTAGGAGTAGGAGGTTGAGGAGGCAGTGGATGGGTGGATGTGGCGGTGTAGGTGGAAGCGGTGGTGAAGGAGGAATAGGTAGCCAACACTGATTTGTATTTTTTATTTTTAAATTGGGGTATCCCCCAAAATATTGGGACATATAACAAAATAAAACAAAGAATAAGTGCACTTGAGTACAAGAATGGATGGTTGAGGCTGGTATAAATGTATATTCTGGACAAGGTACGGACAAGTCCTGTGGGATCCATGCCTGGTTCATTTTAATAAACGTTAGCTTGTCTACATTGGCTGCGGCCTGTGATAATGCTCTCTGCCGTGCAAAACACACGTCCACACTATACACTGGCTGCAGGGCAGGTCAGCACCTCCAAGGCTGACAAAGCTTTTCCACATTTGGGCCATGCTAACCCTGCCTTCTCAGGTGCTGGCGGTGACCCAGCTGCATTGGCGACCTCTTCCTCCTCCTCTGCCTTCGCCTTGTGCTTCCACTGTGCCCCCGCTGACAGGTGGGAATGCTATCAGCAGCGTGCGCTTCATTCACGGCAAAAGGGGGTTCATGTCACCCAGCAATAGAACAGAGGATTTTGAGAGATTTAGGCCCCTGTCACCCAGGCACAGCAGGGGTTCATTCACGGCAAAAGGGGTTCTGTCACCCAGCAATAGAACAGAGGATTTTGAGAGATTTAGGCCCCTGTCACCCAGGCACAGCAGGGGTTCATTCACGGCAAAAGGGGGTGCATGTCACCCAGCAATAGAAAAGAGGATTTTGAGAGATTTAGGCCCCTGTCACCCAAGCACAGCAGGGGTTCATTCACGGCAAAAGGGGGTTCATGTCACCCAGCAATACAACAGAGGATTTTGAGAGATTTAGGCCCCAGTCACCCAAGCACAGCAGGGGTTTGTATACGCCAAAAATTTTAAAATGTTGTTTTTTTCATTAAAATGGCTTTAAAATAGTCCTTGAAAAGGCTAGAGGGATGTAAAGGGCAGTAAAATGTGCTTAAGAGCATGGCAACTGCTCTGCAAACAAATGTGCATAGGGAAATAACTTAAAATGAGGGAAGGGCTAGGTGGATGCCCTTGGGAAACCCTGCCAGCAGAGTCTTCAAACAGCAAAAGAGACTGCTGCATGACTTGAGGCTCAGACAGGTTCCCCGATATGCACGAGGGTGATGTGACAGACTGATGGGCATGGGTTTCAGGTGCCACCTGTGCGCTTTCTGCAGAAGACTGGGTGGGAGATAATGTGAACGTGCTGGATCCACTGTCAACCACCCAATTGACTAGCGCCTGTACTTGCTTAGGCCTTACCATCCTTAGAACGGCATTAGGCCCGACCAAATATCGCTGTAGATTCAGGCGGCTACTGGGACCTAAGGTAGTAGGTTCAGTAGGACGTGTAGCTGTGGCAGAACGGCCACGTCCTCTCCCTGCACCAGAGGCTCCACCAACACCACAACCATGACCGCGTCCCTTATTAGATGTTTGCCTCATAGTTAGCGTTTACAAAGCAAAGTAAAAAGGGGTTAAGTCTGTTAAAAATAATTAACCGCCAATAAAAACCATGATGTAGGGTATTGCACTCAATTATTTTTTTTTACTCTGTATGACAGCGGTATTTGTGGCCTATATGTGACACTTACTTATGCACGTCTTATCACAGATGTGCAGTATATTAGAGGCTTTTTTCACCCCAGTAACTAAAAAGCCGTATTTCTGGCCTAAATGTGACAGTCACTTATGCTTGTCTAATCCCAGATGTGCAGTATATTAGAGGCTTTTTTCACCCCAGTAACCAAAAAGCTGTATTTCTAGCCTAAATGTGACAGTCACTTATGCTTGTCTAATCCCAGATGTGCAGTATATTAGAGGGTTTTTTCACCCCAGTAACTAAAAAGCCGTATTTCTGGCCTAAATGTGACAGTCACTTATGCACGTGTAATCCCAAATGTGCAGTATATTAGAGGCTTTTTTCACCCCAGTAACCAAAAAGCCGTATTTCTAGCCTAAATGTGACAGTCACTTATGCTTGTCTAATCCCAGATGTGCAGTATATTAGAGGGTTTTTTCACCCCAGTAACCAAAAAGCCGTATTTCTGGCCTAAATGTGACAGTCACTTATGCACGTGTAATCCCAAATGTGCAGTATATCAGAGGCTTTTTTCACCCCAGTATGCAAAAGCCGTATTTATGGGCTAAATGTGACAGTCAGTTATGCACGTGTAATCCCAGATGTGCAATATATTAGAGGCTTTTTTCACCCCAATAACCAAAAAGCCGTATTTCTGGCCTAAATGTGACAGTCACTTATGCTTGTCTAATCCCAGATGTGCAGTATATCAGAGCAGTGGCGGATCCAGAGCCTGGTCTTGGGAGGGGCACTTTCAGATTATTTTCTGTCCGCCGCCACAAAACAATGGTGCCTATAGAACAGACTACACAGTGTAGAGGTATACTGTATATTGTGTAGCACAGTGTAGGTTATATGTGTATAACAAACATATTTCACATGAAAACTTACAATCACTTGGCTTGGCCCTTGGGGATCTCGGACACCACTTCAACACTTTGGCCAGGGGCTCGGCTGAGCTGATGTTGTGTTTTATCCTAATGAGAAAGATTTCATAATAAGGATTTGGAGAATGGGCAGAGGAATAGCAGAGCGGGGAGAGGATGGTGCTGCTACTAGGGGTTCATACCATGGCGGAGTAATAAAGCCCACCATAATGTCCCCCCCAGTAGAAATAATTCTCCTTATAATGTGACAGTGGAAAAAATACCCCCTTGTAATGCCCCCAGTTGAGCTAATGTCCCCAGTTGAGCTAATGTCCCCATAGTGTCCCCATAATATGCCAGTATAAAATACCCCTATATAGTGCCCCTAGTAAATGCCCCCATAGTGCTCCACACCCTCCTTCCTCCTAGTGCCCCCCATAATGTACCAGAATAAAATTCTCCAGTAGATGCCCTCAGTGTCCCCCATAATTTGCAAGTATAAAATACCCCTTCTTAGTGCCCCCGTAGATGACCCCATAGTACTCCTCTCCCCCTTCCCCATAGTACCCACCATAATGTGTCCCAGTATAAAATTGTACTCTACATTGCGCCCATATAAAATACCCCTTCTTTGTGGCCTCAGTAGATGCCCCTATTGTGCCCCCAATTATGTGCCAGTATTAATAACAGCTCCCCATGTGCCAATATTAATAACAGCCCCCCGTGCCAGTATTAATAACAGCCCCCCATGTGCCAGCATTAATAACAACCCCCATGTGCCAGTATTAATAACAGCCCCCCCAGTGCCAGTAATAACAGCCCCCCCTGTGCTAGTAATAACCTCCCCCCCGTGCCAGTAATAACAGCCCCCCCCTGTGCTAGTAATAATCGCCCCCCCGTGCCAGTAATAACAGCCCCCCCCTGTTCCAGTAATAACAGCCCCCCCCTGTTCCAGTAATAACAGCCCCCCGTGCCAGTAATAACAGCCCCCCTGTGCCAGTAATAACAGCCCCCCCCCCCCGCCAGTAAAAGTATTGTATATATTTTAAAAAAAAACATACTTACCTCATTGTCAGCGATGCGATGCAGGCCTCTTCCGGCCTATGTCCCGCGCTGTATGGCTCAGGCGGCGTGATGCCGTCATCGCGCCGCCTGCGGCGGCCTTTGATAGGCTGCAGGCACTAAGCCGGCAGCCTATCAGAGGAAGGGATAGGGACACGCCTCTCCCTCCCCTGCCGCAGCATAGACATCTGTATCGCTGTCCTGAGGACGGCTATACAGATGACTGGAGATGAGCGCTTCCACAATAGAAGCGCTCAATCCCTTTGCCCCGTCGCCAGCTCGGGGGGGGGGGGGGGGCAATTGCCCTGTTGCCCCCCCCCCCCCCTGGATCCGCCACTGTATCAGAGGCTTTTTTCACCTCAGTAACCAAAAAGCCGTATTTCTGGCCTAAATGTGACAGTCACTTATGCACGTGTAATCCCAGATGTGCAATATATTAGAGGCTTTTTTCACCACAGTCTGCCAAAGCCGTATTTCTGGCCTAAATGTGACAGTCACTTATGCTTGTCTAATCCTAGATGTGCAGTATATTAGAGGCTTTTTTCACCCCAGTAACCTAAAAGCCGTATTTCTGGCCTAAATGTGACAGTCACTTATGCACGTGCAATCCCAGATGTGCAGTATATCAGAGGCTTTTTTCACCCCAGTAACCAAAAAGCCGCATTTCTGGACTAAATGTGACAGTCACTTATGCTTGTCTAATCCCAGATGTGCAGTATATTAGAGGATTTTTTTCACCCCAGTAACCAAAAAGCTGTATTTCTGGACTTGCAGACATGCAGATAGCCTGTGCTGGTGCACTATAGTTGCATAAAAAGTCTGCCGATTATGTATTGATATTGACTAACTGAAGAAGAAAAATTTTGTTTTCAGCAGTAGTTGGCTCAGGGCAGGCTTAAAGAAATTGTGCACTGCACCCATAAAACACATTTGCTGTAGATCGCGGAGTACAAAAAACTGTTTTTGATAAGATTTCTCCCTGATCTCTCCCTCACAGCAGCTGCAGCCTCTCCCTACACTAATCCGAGCAGAGTGACGGGCAGCGCTACGTGACTCCAGCTTAAATAGAGGCTGGGTCACATGCTGCAGTTGGCCAATCACAGCCATGCCATTAGTAGGCTTGGCTGTGATGGCCTTTTGGGGCAAGTAGTATGAAGCTTGTTGATTGGCTGCTGTGCAACCTTTCAAAAAGCGCCAAGTTCGAACCCAAACTTTTACGTAAATATTCGGGTCTGGGTGCCGAAAAACCTAAAGTTCGGTATGAAGCCAAACTTTACAGGCCAGGTTCGCTCAACTCTACTTACTAAGACCAAAGCATCACTATTTGCTATATGGTTTGTAACTAATAAAGTATAATGAACAACATACGGTGAGTGCTTGATTCTCTTTTAGATCCAAACAATATCTATCTGGCAAGGCTGAACAATGCAACAGGAAGCAGTGCCATAGGATCCAGGAGAATACATGCTGCAGGCCTCAGGGTTTAAACATTATACTTGTTATAAAGTATACGTGCCAGAGGGGACAGCAATGTATATGACTGATGTAGTATGCTTGCCCCTGGCATATCTGATGGTATATTCTTAATGTCTCCAGTTGTTAACAATTTCCTCTTCTTGTGGCTTCTTAGACAGAATCTCAGAAGGAGAACTCTTAAGTGAGTTTATTAAATGTATTTCATCTTCTTTCATATGAGAGACATATAGAAAAACTTGTAGAATGTTTCTGAAGAACTTGGGAGACTTTCAAATATTTGTGAAGATTTACTTGTCTACCTTCTGTCAACCGCAAGTAGAGAGGTTAATTAATTAATGGAAAATAGTCTAGTGTGCACTCATTAATATCCGCCATGTCCCTAGGCGTTCTCTGTGAACATTGTGGCCTGAACAACATAAGTAGCAAGAATATGTAGGCAAGATATTGATGTGCATATGATATAATGTGTTCAGAAGATTTTTCAGATCTACAGACGTGGACAAAATTGTTGGTACCCTTTGGTCAATGAAAGAAAAAGTCACAATGGTCACAGAAATAACTTTAATCTGACAAAAGTAATAATAAATTAAAATTCTATAAATGTTAACCAATGAAAGTCAGACATTGTTTTTCAACCATGCTTCAACAGAATTATGTAAAAAAATAAACTCATGAAACAGGCATGGACAAAAATGATGGTACCCCTAGAAAACACAGAACATAATGTGACCAAAGGGACATGTTAATTCAAGGTGTGTCCACTAATTAGCATCACAGGTGTCTACAACCTTGTAATCAGCCATTGGGCCTATATATATGGCTCCAGGTAATCACTGTGTTGTTTGGTGATATGGTGTGTACCACACTCGACATGGACCAGAGGAAGCAAAGGAAAGAGCTGTCTCAAGAGATCAGAAAGAAAATTATAGACAAGCATGTTAAAGGTAAAGGCTATAAGACCATCTCCAAGCAACTAGATGTTCCTGTGAGTACAGTTGCACATATTATTCATAAGTTTAAGATCCATGGGACTGTAGCCAACCTCCCTGGACGTGGCCGCAGGAGGAAAATTGATGACAAATCTAAGAGACGGATAATCCGAATGGTAACAAAAGAGCCTAGAAAGACTTCTAAAGAGATTCAAGGTGAACTTCATGCTCAAGGAACATCAGTGTCAGATCGCACCATCCGTCGTTGTTTGAGCCAAAGTGGACTACATGGGAGACGACCAAGGAGGACACCATTGTTGAAAACGAATCATAAAAAAGCAAGACTGGAATATGCCAAACTACATGTTGACAAGCCACAAAGCTTCTGGGAGAATGTCCTGTGGACAGATGAGACAAAAATCGAAGTTTTTGCCAAGGCACATCAGCTGTATGTTCACAGACGAAAAAATGAAGCATATCAAGAAAAGAACACTGTCCCTACTGTGAAACATGGAGGAGGCTCTGTTATGTTCTGGGGCTGCTTTGCTGCGTCTGGCACAGGGTGTCTTGAATCTGTGCAGGGTACAATGAAATCTCAAGACTATCAAGGAATTCTAGAGAGAAATGTACTAGCCAGTGTCAGAAAGCTTGGTCTCAGTCGCAGGTCATGGGTCTTGCAACAGGACAATGACCCAAAACACACCGCTAAAAACACCCAAGAATGGCTAAGAGGAAAAAATTGGACTATTCTAAAGTGGCCTTCTATGAGCCCTGACCTCAATCCTATTGAGCATCTTTGGAAGGAGCTGAAACATGCAGTCTGGAAAAGGCACCCTTCAAACCGGACACAACTGGAGCAGTTTGCTCATGAGGAGTGGGCCAAAATACCTGCTGAGAGGTGCAGATGTCTCATTGACAGTTACAGGAAGCGTTTGATTGCAGTGATTGCCTCAAAAGGTTGCGCAACAAAATATTAAGTTAGGGGTACCATCATTTTTGTCCATGCCTGTTTCATGAGTTTATTTTTTTACATAATTCTGTTGAAGCATGGTTGAAAAACAATGTCTGACTTTCATTGGTTAACATTTATAGAATTTTAATTTATTATTACTTTTGTCAGATTAAAGTTATTTCTGTGACCATTGTGACTTTTTCTTTCATTGACCAAAGGGTACCAACAATTTTGTCCACGTCTGTATATGTCTACCTGTCATCTTCCACAAGTCCCAGCACCACCAAGTAAGGGTAAAGGAAGTAAAGTTTTCAAGCATAGCAACAGTGACAACATGCAATATTTAAATGTATTCATTTTTGTCAATGTGATCATTTTTATAAAAAAAACATTGATATTTCATAAAATATTGCAGCAGAACAAACCTCATAAATAAGACCTAAGCTACCTACTGTACACTTGGACCAGGAACCGCATCACCATTAACCTATGGATACGATATTTTATGATTACAGAAATAGTATTATTTACATATTTTTTCTTTGGTCAGTGTGCTGCAATTGCTACACTTGCTACGCCTCTCGGCATGTTTGCCGTGCTGCGACCGGACCTCCGGCCCGCCCCCATTATAGTGAATAGGGTCGGAGCGGACTTCTGGCGGCACGGTGGACTAGTGTTAGCAGGGATCCGGCAGGCTGTTCACCCGCCGGACCCTGCTACCGCAAGTGTAAAAGTAGCCTAAGACAGGCGTTGCCAGTCTTAATAAATGTCCACCACACTATGTTTTATGCGCAGATTTTCCAACTGGATTTTTACGCAGAATATCCACTGTACGAAGCAGGTAACACATGCACATTTTGGTGTGGATTTGGTGCCTAAACATAGCGAAAACTGCATGAAAATCTGCAGAAATTACATCTCCCTCCATGTGTCATCTGTATTTCATGGACACTGCTAGACTGAAAATGTATTTTCAGAGCATCTTCTAGTAACGATCTGGAAAAACCATGACCCAAACATGGATGGCATCCGTGTTATGTCTGTGTTTTTCATGGACCCATAGACTATAATGTGTGTGGGGAATAAGTAATCAAGGACAAAATAGGGCATGCTTCCATAGTGTCACATACATTAAAGTCAGTGGGTACGTGCGCCGTCCGTGGAGATGACGAACAGCGACTTCTGTGGAGGATACTCTATGAACCCTTGATAAGGGTTTAATATCCCTGGCACACCACAGGATATCTATCTGTATAATCTCCCACACAGTGTGTAAGCCCAAGAATTACTGCATGGTAACACCCTGTGCGGCTAACCATACTCGCCTAGAAGCTGCTTTGTTTTTTAATCCTCCTTGACGACTTCCCCCTTAGTACATAGTATCACCAAAGCCTATAAGGGCTCATGCATTCGGCCCTGTTTTGCGATCCGCAAATGACGGATCCTGGGCAAGCGGGTGCATGCCACTATTTTCTTTTTAACTTCTGTAAAAATGTCCTATACTTGTCCGCAAAACGGACAAGAATAGGACATGTTCTATTATTTTTTTATTTATTATTTTTGTTGGGACATGGAATGGATGTGCAGATGTTGATAGCTGTCTGCATCTTTTGCGGCCCTGACTGAAATTAATGGGTCTACATCTGATCCACAAAAAACACGGATCGGATGCGGACTGAAACTACAGGCATGTGCATGAGCCTTAAAGCAAGGTAATATAGTCCTGGCTACAGGTGGGTTGAATCATCTCAGCAGCAAATGCACTGAAATCCTGAAAATATGAGTACCTTCATTCTCCTCATAGCAATTCTATTTAGCTTATTCCACTTCTGGGAAAGCTGGGTGCCAAACAAGATGAATGGCATCCCAGTTATCCAGTAATACATATCTCTTTCTATATTGCTGCACAACGAGGCACATTTACCATTCCGGGAGTTGGAAAAGCTGGGTGACAAACCCTTGGGAGCCAAAAAAGTGACCTTACTGACATTTTGACATCTGCAGTTCTTTGAAAGCTAATGCCTACAAGGAGGTTCGGGGCCAAATGCATAGATTAAAAGGGATTTCTATACTCCTGTTATCGATGACCTATTCTCAGGATATGGCCATTTAGATCCAATCGGTGAGGATCTGACACCCCACACCCCTACGATCAGCTGATCTGGCGCTAGAACTAGCATGGTGAATGGAACAGGAAGCACAGCGCCACTCAATGTGTACTGGCCGTGACTGGTTACTGCAGCTCAGTTCCTATTCACTTCATTGGAGCTGAGGTGCAGTAACCATGCATGGCCACTACCCTTTGAATGGAGCTGTGCTTTCTGCTCCGAATACCATGCTAGTACCAGTGACAGTACAGCTGATCATGGGGGTGTGGGGTGTCAGATCCTCACCGATCGGATTTAAATAAGGTCATCAATAGCAGGAGCCTTGAAAATGCCTTAAAAATAGGGCCCCCTTTCGGTGCTGTCTGGGGCACAAGTAGTTGGTGCTCCCCTATCTCCTTTTCTTGATCCTTGTTTTTAGGACTTGTAGATAGGGGATCCTAGGACATAATTTCCAGGGTCTGCCTTTGTAGTACAATGTTTCAAGGACATTTTGAAGCTGGGTCACCATGGAGATCCATACATTCCTCGTTTCGTGAAGTTGTAAACTTGTATTGTCAATGAAAATACTACTCGTCCCTGCAGATTTACAGTGCTGAACCCCCCAATCCTATTACTACAAGGACCTCATTTAGGGACCACATATAGGAGTCCTGATTTAACGTAATTAGACATCTGCAGCCCTGATTAGAAAAGGGTCTGTAAGTGCAAAAGGTCAAGACTATTGTGAGTCAACAATCCTGGGGTGTAAATAAGTAATACAGGACAAAGGAATGACCTCGCCAAGACATGTCCTGCAAGGAGACCAGAGGAGCGCTGCAGGGAGCCCAAGACAATGCATGCAGCTTTAGCAGCCATTGATGTGTATTCCCAGTGATATTTATTGAAGAACCTCGTTCTGGGCCCATGGCATCCTTTGTGGCCCGGCCACCTGACATTCTCTCTCTCTTTCAGAGCAGTTAACCTGGAATTAAAAAGCTTAGTCATGAGATTCAACTTTTTTTTCCCTCCCCCCACATGATATATTGTCCCCATTCATGCCGTTAATTAGTCTAATCACCGTGGAAGTATCTCCATACAAAACCACCAACCCCAATGTGTCCTTATTGAGACAGATCATAATCTGCAGGATTCCTTGAGATAACTTGAAGACATCATATGAAACCCACCAAAGTGTGTAGACGCTGTTATCAAGATTCGGAAATATTTCAACAACAGGGTCCGTCCTCCGGCAACAAGTCCTTACAAAGGTGGATTTACAAGAATAAGAAAGGACGAGGAATGTTATCCCACCGGGTCATTTGTTAATCTGCGGCGTGGTCGTTTTTCCCATGCTCCATTCACACATCTGTTACTGTCTAGTGTCCCAATGTTATTTGAAGAGTTTTACAGAAAAATGATCAAAGCCAATTCATTGTATGACTAAAAGTTCTGCAACTTTCTAATACCATTTACTTCAAAGCGCCACCATATGCAAGATCTGTGCTTGCTGCAAGTGAATGCATTCACTCTAGTTTACATCCAAAATACTTTACCAGACGTAATACTTTTAACAAGAGAATTAAAGGAGTTGTTCCATATCCACAGGATAAGTGTATGATTGGCTGAGGTCCGGCCGCTGAGGTGATCATCATTCTTGAGAACCGGGATCAGTCTTGGACTAGGGTACTTAGGACCCACCAGTGTAACCGATTCTGGGGGCCCCTGCACATTAACTTATTTTTTTTCCATGTCTGTACCGTTCACTTCACTTTAATGCCCCCCCCCCCCCCCCAAAAAAAAATGACTCTGTGTGCATTCCATGTCTGTATGTCCACATGGCCGTTCTGCAAAATAATAGAACATGTCCTATTATTGTCCGCATTACAGACAAGGACAGGACTGTTCTATTAGAGGCCGGCTGTTCTGTTCCGCATAATGTGGAATCCAACGGTCGTGTACAGTGATAACAGAAATATTAAAGATGAAGTATGATGGCAGACATTCACAGCAAAATACACAAACATACATGTGGCAGAATTTACACATATATGGATATCCTGCACTTCAGTCAGAAACAAGACACACACATAGAGTTGAGCGAACACCTGGATGTTCGGGTTCGAGAAGTTCGGCCGAACATCCCGGAAATGTTCGGGTTCGGGATCCGAACCCGATCCGAACTTCGTCCCGAACCCGAACCCCATTGAAGTCAATGGGGACCCGAACTTTTCGGCACTAAAAAGGCTGTAAAACAGCCCAGGAAAGAGCTAGAGGGCTGCAAAAGGCAGCAACATGTAGGTAAATCCCCTGCAAACAAATGTGGATAGGGAAATGAATTAAATTAAAAATTAAATAAATAAAAATTAACCAAAATCAATTGGAGAGAGGTTCCATAGCAGAGAATCTGGCTTCCCGTCACCCACCACTGGAACAGTCCATTCTCAGATATTTAGGCCCCGGCACCCAGGCAGAGGAGAGAGGTCCCGTAACAGAGAATCTGTCTTCATGTCAGCAGAGAATTAGTCTGCATGTCATAGCAGAGAATGAGGCTTCACGTCAGCCACCACTGCAACAGTCCATTGGCATATATTTAGGCCCAGCACCCAGGCAGAGGAGGGAGGTCCCGTAACAGAGAATCTGTCTTCATGTCAGCAGAGAATTAGTCTGCATGTCATAGCAGAGAATGAGGCTTCACGTCAGCCACCACTGCAACAGTCCATTGGCATATATTTAGGCCCAGCACACACACAGGCAGAGGAGAGAGGTCCCGTAACAGAGAATCTGGCTTCATGTCAGCAGAGAATCAGTCTGCATGTCATAGCAGAGAATGAGGCTTCACGTCAGCCACCACTGCAACAGTCCATTGGCATATATTTAGGCCCAGCACACACACAGGCAGAGGAGAGAGGTCCCGTAACAGAGGATCTGGCTTCATGTCAGCAGAGAATCAGTCTGCATGTCATAGCAGAGAATCAGGCTTCACGTCAGCCACCACTGCAACAGTCCATTGTCATAAATTTAGGCCCAGCACCCAGGCAGAGGAGAGAGGTCCCGTAACAGACAATCTGGCTTCATGTCAGCAGAGAATTAGTCTGCATGTCATAGCAGAGAATGAGGCTTCACGTCAGCCACCACTGCAACAGTCCATTGGCATATATTTAGGCCTAGCACACAGGCAGAGGAGAGAGGTCCCGTAACAGACAATCTGGCTTCATGTCAGCAGAGAATCAGTCTGCATGTCATAGCAGAGAATGAGGCTTCACGTCAGCCACCACTGCAACAGTCCATTGGCATATATTTAGGCCCAGCACCCAGGCAGAGGAGGGAGGTCCCGTAACAGAGAATCTGTCTTCATGTCAGCAGAGAATTAGTCTGCATGTCATAGCAGAGAATGAGGCTTCACGTCAGCCACCACTGCAACAGTCCATTGGCATATATTTAGGCCCAGCACACACACAGGCAGAGGAGAGAGGTCCCGTAACAGAGAATCTGTCTTCATGTCAGCAGAGAATTAGTCTGCATGTCATAGCAGAGAATCAGGCTTCACGTCACCCACCACTGCAACAGTCCATTGGCATATATTTAGGCCCAGCACCCAGGCAGAGGAGGGAGGTCCCGTAACAGAGAATCTGTCTTCATGTCAGCAGAGAATTAGTCTGCATGTCATAGCAGAGAATGAGGCTTCACGTCAGCCACCACTGCAACAGTCCATTGGCATATATTTAGGCCCAGCACACACACAGGCAGAGGAGAGAGGTCCCGTAACAGAGAATCTGTCTTCATGTCAGCAGAGAATTAGTCTGCATGTCATAGCAGAGAATCAGGCTTCACGTCACCCACCACTGCAACAGTCCATTGGCATATATTTAGGCCCAGCACCCAGGCAGAGGAGGGAGGTCCCGTAACAGAGAATCTGTCTTCATGTCAGCAGAGAATTAGTCTGCATGTCATAGCAGAGAATGAGGCTTCACGTCAGCCACCACTGCAACAGTCCATTGGCATATATTTAGGCCCAGCACACACACAGGCAGAGGAGAGAGGTCCCGTAACAGAGAATCTGTCTTCATGTCAGCAGAGAATTAGTCTGCATGTCATAGCAGAGAATGAGGCTTCACTTCACCCACCACTGCAACAGTCCATTGGCATATATTTAGGCCTAGCACACAGGCAGAGCAGAGAGGTCCCGTAACAGACGATCTGGCTTCATGTCAGCAGAGAATCAGTCTGCATGTCATAGCAGAGAATGAGGCTTCACGTCACCCACCACTGCAACAGTCCATTGGCATATATTTAGGCCTAGCACACAGGCAGAGCAGAGAGGTCCCGTAACAGACAATCTGGCTTCATGACAGCAGAGAATCAGTCTGCATGTCATAGCAGAGAATGAGGCTTCACGTCACCCACCATGTCCGACCATGTCCACGACCATGTCCACGTCCGCGTCCCTTACTAGATGTTTTTCTCATTGTTATGGTTCACCACAACAACAAATATATTATTTGGCCCAATGTATTGTATTCAAATTCAGCGGGATATAAATTTGAGGCCTAGTATTTAGGCGCTGGGTGACCGGTATGGATTTAGTGACAGAATTAGACTTGGAAATGCACAGAAGCGTGTGTGTGTGAAGTTATTCTGAATGACCCAATGTGCACCTTGAATATTATATACCCTTTTAGGGATAGATTTCAAATAGCTCTGATATAGCAGAAACCACTAAATTATGAAATTGTTAAATTGGGAATTGTATTTAAACCCAGAACAAAAAATGTGCTTTGACGGACACTAAATAACTTTCCCAGCCACAACAGGACAGCGTTAACGAGAGATTTAGCAGGATATAAATTTGAGGCCTAGTATTTAGGCGCTGGGTGACAGGTATGGGTTTAGTGACAGAATTAGACTTAGAAATACACAGTAGCGGGTGTGTGTGAAGTTATTCTGAATGACCCTATGTGCACCTTGAATATTATATACCCTTTTAGGGATAGATTTCAAATAGCTCTGATATAGCAGAAACCACTAAATTATGAAATTGCTAAATTGGGAATTGTATTTCAACCCAGAACAAGAAATGTGCTTGAACGGACACTAAATAACTCGCCCAGCTACAGCACTAGGGACAGATTTAGCTGGATATAAATTTGAGGCCTAGTATTTAGGCGCTGGGTGACCGGTATGGATTTAGTGACAGAATTAGACTTGGAAATGCACAGAAGCGTGTGTGTGAAGTTATTCTGAATGACCCTATGTGCACCTTGAATATTATATACCCTTTTAGGGATAGATTTCAAATAGCTCTGATATAGCAGAAACCACTAAATTATGAAATTGCTAAATTGGGAATTGTATTTCAACCCAGAACAAGAAATGTGCTTGAACGGACACTAAATAACTCGCCCAGCTACAGCACTAAGGACAGATTTAGCGGGATATAAATTTGAGGCCTAGTATTTAGGCGCTGGGTGACAGGTATGGGTTTAGTGCCAGAATTAGACTTGGAAATACACAGTAGCGGGTGTGTGTGAAGTTATTCTGAATGACCCAATGTGCACCTTGAATATTATATACCCTTTTAGGGATAGATTTCAAATAGCTCTGATATAGCAGAAACCACTAAATTATGAAATTGCTAAATTGGGAATTGTATTTCAACCCAGAACAAGAAATGTGCTTGAACGGACACTAAATAACTCGCCCAGCTACAGCACTAAGGACAGATTTAGCGGGATATAAATTTGAGGCCTAGTATTTAGGCGCTGGGTGACAGGTATGGGTTTAGTGCCAGAATTAGACTTGGAAATACACAGTAGCGGGTGTGTGTGAAGTTATTCTGAATGACCCAATGTGCACCTTGAATATTATATACCCTTTTAGGGATAGATTTCAAATAGCTCTGATATAGCAGAAACCACTAAATTATGAAATTGCTAAATTGGGAATTGTATTTCAACCCAGAACAAAAAATGTGCTTTGACGGACACTAAATAACTTTCCCAGCTACAACAGGACAGCGGTAACGAGAGATTTAGCAGGATATAAATTTGAGGCCTAGTATTTAGGCGCTGGGTGACAGGTATGGGTTTAGTGACAGAATTAGACTTGGAAATACACAGTAGCGGGTGTGTGTGAAGTTATTCTGAATGACCCAATGTGCACCTTGAATATTATATACCCTTTTAGGGATAGATTTCAAATAGCTCTGATATAGCAGAAACCACTAAATTATGAAATTGCTAAATTGGGAATTGTATTTCAACCCAGAACAAGAAATGTGCTTGAACGGACACTAAATAACTCGCCCAGCTACAGCACTAAGGACAGATTTAGCGGGATATAAATTTGAGGCCTAGTATTTAGGCGCTGGGTGACAGGTATGGGTTTAGTGACAGAATTAGACTTGGAAATACACAGTAGCGGGTGTGTGTGAAGTTATTCTGAATGACCCAATGTGCACCTTGAATATTATATACCCTTTTAGGGATAGATTTCAAATAGCTCTGATATAGCAGAAACCACTAAATTATGAAATTGCTAAATTGGGAATTGTATTTCAACCCAGAACAAGAAATGTGCTTGAACGGACACTAAATAACTCGCCCAGCTACAGCACTAAGGACAGATTTAGCGGGATATAAATTTGAGGCCTAGTATTTAGGCGCTGGGTGACAGGTATGGGTTTAGTGCCAGAATTAGACTTGGAAATACACAGTAGCGGGTGTGTGTGAAGTTATTCTGAATGACCCAATGTGCACCTTGAATATTATATACCCTTTTAGGGATAGATTTCAAATAGCTCTGATATAGCAGAAACCACTAAATTATGAAATTGCTAAATTGGGAATTGTATTTCAACCCAGAACAAGAAATGTGCTTGAACGGACACTAAATAACTCGCCCAGCTACAGCACTAGGGACAGATTTAGCTGGATATAAATTTGAGGCCTAGTATTTAGGCGCTGCGTGACAGGTATGGGTTTAGTGACAGAATTAGACTTGGAAATACACAGTAGCGGGTGTGTGTGAAGTTATTCTGAATGACCCAATGTGCACCTTGAATATTATATACCCTTTTAGGGATAGATTTCAAATAGCTCTGATATAGCAGAAACCACTAAATTATGAAATTGCTAAATTGGGAATTGTATTTCAACCCAGAACAAGAAATGTGCTTGAACGGACACTAAATAACTCGCCCAGCTACAGCACTAGGGACAGATTTAGCTGGATATAAATTTGAGGCCTAGTATTTAGGCGCTGGGTGACCGGTATGGATTTAGTGACAGAATTAGACTGGGATATGGCCAAAAAATAAACAGACTATTGCTGGTTAAATGCACTTGGTGTGACAGCTTCACCCTGATGTAGGCTTTAGCCAAAAAACAACCACACCATTGAGGGTTAAATGCACTTGGTGACAGGCGCAGCTTGCCCCTGATTTAGTATATGGCCAAAAAATGAACAGACTATTGCTGGTTAAATGCACTTGGTGTGACAGCTTCACCCTGATGTAGGCTTTAGCCAAAAAACAACCACACCATTGAGGGTTAAATGCACTTGGTGACAGGCGCAGCTTGCCCCTGATTTTGTATATGGCCAAAAAATGAACAGACTATTGCTGGTTAAATGCACTTGGTGTGACAGCTTCACCCTGATGTAGGCTTTAGCCAAAAAACAACCACACCATTGAGGGTTAAATGCACTTGGTCGCAGCTTGTGCTGGCGCACCACAAGACACAAAATGGCCGCCGATCACCCCAGAAAAATGTGACTGACAAACGGTCTGTGCAGCCTAAAAACAGTGAGCAATTGAGGATCAGCAGCTCAATGATCCACAGCTGCAGATCGATCAGTTAATCAAGTCCTTTGGAGGAGTTAATCTGCCTAATCTCGCCCTACTGTCGCAGCCGCAACCTCTCCCTACGCTAATCAGAGCAGAGTGACGGGCGGCGCTATGTGACTCCAGCTTAAATAGAGGCTGGGTCACATGGTGCTCTGGCCAATCACAGCCATGCCAATAGTAGGCATGGCTGTGATGGCCTCTTGGGGCAAGTAGTATGACGCTTGTTGATTGGCTGCTTTGCAGCCTTTCAAAAAGCGCCAAGAAAGCGTCACAAAAGCGCGAAGAAAGCGACGAACACCGAACCCGAACCCGGACTTTTACGAAAATGTCCGGGTTCGGGTCCGTGTCACGGACACCCCAAAATTCGGTACGAACCCGAACTATACAGTTCGAGTTCGCTCATCCCTACACACACAGCGCACACCAATCACTCATTGGACAGATGTGGCACACGAGACACTTATACATGGCTCACATGCCACTGATGCATATGTCACATACTGCACATACACCACTGATACATAGATCATATATAGCACACACCAATCACACATAGGAAACACACAATGCACACACCAAGACATTTATGCCTAACCCTATTAGGCCTCATGCACACGACCGTTGTTGTGTTCCATTCCGCAAAATGGGGGTTCCGTTGTTCCGTTATCCGTTTCCGTGTGTCTTCCTTTATCTTTGGAGGATCACCAGGCATGAAGGAAAGTAAATAAAAAAAAAGTCTAAGTCAAGTTTGCCATGCAAATGATAGGAAAAAAGCGGACGCGGATGACAATCTTGTGTGCCTCCGCGTTTTTTCACGGACCCGTTGACTTGAATGGGTCCACGAACCGTTTTCCATGAAAAAAATAGGACAGGTTATATTTTTTTGACTGACTGGAACCACGGATGCGGATGACAAACGATGCATTAGCCGAGTTTTCAATGGACCCATTGAAAGTCAATGAGTCCGCAGAAAATCACGAAAAACGGAACAACGGACACGGAATGAAACAACGGTCGTCTGCATGAGGCCAAAAGTGTAGCACACTTAAAGGGGTTGGCTCATTTCAGCAATTGGCATTTATCATGTAGAGAAAGTTAAAGGGGTTGTCCGGGATCAAATTATTATTATAATTTTTTTATGTACTCCCTATTAACAGCTGAATCAATGTCTCCCCATATGTTTTTAAGTATTTTCACCATTTCTATATGGCTCATACGGTCCCCCCACACTTTGTTTACACCTATGTTTATTTTTTCCTACCTTCCTGCCGCACTGCACTGTGGTTCCCAGCACAGCGCTGCATCACGTGGTTTCATCTCTGCCGTGACTCCGCCCCCTAATTAATATTCAGTGCTCTGCCTCTTTCATTCATAATAAAGCGCCCTGCCCGGTGATGTCACCGGACCGGATGGGCATGGCTTAGCGCGGTTGGTTGCCGCCTTGTTACCGCCCATCCAGGCACTTTGAATAATTCATGTGGCTGAGGGTGACGTCACCGGGCTCCCTGGGAAGCGGAAGAAGAGGCTTCACTCGGCAGAAAGGGACCCGGTACGTCACCGAGTCTTGGAAACACAGCGCTTCCGGCTGAGAGTTGGAGATTTGAAAACTGGCCATTAGAAATGTCGGGTAAAGGTAGGACAGGCACGATTGTAACATTTAGGGCATTGTTGTACACATACTCCAATCTTCCCAATCCTGGACAACCCGTTTAATACAAGGTACTTACTAATGTATTGTGATTGTCCATATTGACTCGTTTACATCACATTATACACAGCACGTATCCATGGTTTTGACCACTCTGCACTCCATCAGTGGTGGCCGTGCTTGCACACTATAGATAAAGGTGTTGGCCTTTCCCTATAGTGTGTAAGCACGGCCACCGCTGCTGGATTACACCGTGGTAATAACCACGGTTACATGCTGTGTATAATGTGATAGAAAGGAGGCAATATGGAGAATCACAATACATTAGTAAGTGCCTTGTATTAACTGCATGATAAATGCCATTTACTGAAGTGAAACATAAATGTCTGGCATGAAATTTACCAAATCTTAACCTCCTCATATTTTACATAATCTACATTTTAATTAAAAGGGTTGTCCTACCATGATGACCTATTTCCTATCTACAGGATAGGTGATAAATATCAGATTGCTGCGGTCTGACTGCTGGAACACCCACTGATCATGAAAAAAGGGGTCCTGAGACACTTAATTACATTCCTACCAATCTATGTACACAAGGGTCTTAAGTCCACGTTCCCTTCATCAAAGGGGTCCCAGCAGTCAGACCTCCATCAATCAGACACTTATCACCTGTCGTGTCATAGCTGTTGGACCTTTTCACATTCCCTATCCTTAAAGGTTTTCTTTGGGTTTAAAAAATAAAATAAAAAATCTGGCCCAAAATATGTGTCAAACTAAAATAGAAATGCTCGCCTGTTAAGGGGACCTGTGTCCACTTTTCTAGTTATCCTCTATCTACGGGATCAGAGATAACTAAGTGATCCGTGGGGGTCTGAACGCTGGAGCCCCCACTGATCCCCCTTCTTGATTGAGTGGTAGGTCGAGCATATGCACAGCCTCTCTATCCATTCTCTATGGGGTCGCTGGAGATGGAAGAGTACAGCGCTGGCTATTTACAGTGGTCCCAAAGCAAATAAATGGAGCAGCAGGACATGTGTGGCCTGCGACACCATCAAAAAAGGGGGAACAGGACCCGTTCCTGGAATCAGTGGGGGTCGCAGAATCAGGCCCCATTAATCATATAGTTATGCCCTATGGTGTGGAGAGGATAACTTGAAAACCTGGACAACCGCTTTAAATCCTCCACCAGTATCTCTTTACATGGCAGCAGTGATGCCTATAAATACGGAATATCATCAATACCGCCATGTAAACCATACGTGTCAATACTGGAGAATATGACGCACTTTGCAGAATTTTTCTGTCATAAATCCAACCCCCTTTTCAGGTCATAACCTTTAAAGAGGACCTTTCACCTGGAAAAACATTGTGAACTAAGTATCAGTACATATACAGTGGCACCCAGGGATATAAACACTTACTATTATCCGTGGGTGCCGCTCCGTTCGGCCGCTGTGCCCTCTGGTATCATTTGGTTATAGTAGGCGGAGACTGCCCTTGTTCTGCTGGGCGTCTCCTTCTCCTAGGCTGTAGTGCTTGCCAATCACAGCGCACAGCTCACAGCCTGGGAGAAAAAAAACTCCCAGGCTGTGAGCTCTGCGCTGCAATTGGCCAGCGCTACAGCCTAGGAGGAGGAGACGTCCAGCAATACAAGGGCAGACTCCGCCTACTATAACCAAGTCCCCTAAGTCTCCGCCTACTATAACCAAGTGAGCTAAGATACCAGAGGACATCGCGGCCAAACGGAGAGGTGCCCAGGGTTAATAGTAAGTGCAGTGAGATCCCTGGGCGCCGCTGTATATGTAATAATACTTAGTTTGCAATGTTTTTCCAGGTGAAAGGTCCTCTTTAACAAAGCCTAAGCAAAGGTGCTAGAGGAGCAACATGAACAAAGGGCAGAAACGGAGGGTCATAACTGAAACAGAGGCATTAGGGTTACCTGAGGCACGGTAATAGTGGGGATCCTGAAGCAGGGGTAACTCAAGAAGAGGCAATACTAGCGGTGCATTTAGAGTGGGGGCATCTGGAGCTTGGGCATTTATGGGGGTGCACCTAAATCAGAGGCATTGGGGGGACCTAGGGCAGAGTCCCCCCAACGCCACTCTAAACTCTGCAGAGAGCAGCACACATACACAGATCTGAGTCTACAATAAACAAATCCCATATTTCCCCCTTACAGTCTCCTACAGCTCACTACTGTCACACACCTGAGAAATCAGCCCAGCACCGCGGAGGAGTCCTTCTCTCCAGCAACTACAGTTTTCTGACAGCAGGGAGGGCAGGAGGATGGCCAGGCATGTTCTCTTCTCCTTTACTGCCAGCAGCCCAGAAAAAATACTGCGGGGCCTCCTGTACAATTTACACCAGTAGGAGGCTACATCACTGTGTGATACTGCCACCTAGTGGCTACAATAATTATCTCTCCTGAGAAACAAGATAAATAATTACTCCTCCATCTTTTCTCCGGGCGCAGGAGACTGGGGGCCTACCGAGGAATCCTCCGCCTCCCTGGTGGGCCAGTCCGAGCCTGACCGGGATCCATGTTTCTCCGTTTAAATGGAGCGGCAGACACACAAGTGTTTTCCTCTCCCTTCAACTCTATGGGACTGCCAGAGATAGCCAAGTACAAGCACTGAACTATATCTGGCAGTGCCATACGGCCAATCGGACACATCCCCTATTCTTTTGTCATAATGGGATAACCCTCTTATTTCAGTCTAGACAACCCTTTGTGAGATTAATGGTTCGAAGTTCAGGCTGATACAATTTATTTGAACTTATACTTTAGAAAAAAGACGACTGAGGGGAGATCTAATTACTATGCATAAATATATCAGGGGTCAGTACAGAGATCTCTCCCATCATCTGTTTATCCCCAGGACTGTGACTGTGACGAGGGGACACCCTCTGCGTCTGGAGGAAAGAAGGTTTGTACACATAGTAAAGGATTCTTTACGGTAAGAGCAGTAAGACTATGGAACTCTCTGCCTGAGGAGGTGGTGATGGTGAGTACAATAAAGGAACTCAAGAAGGGCCTGGATGTATTTCTGGAGCGTAATAATATTACAGGATATAGCTACTAGAGAGGGGTCGTTGATCCAGGGAGTTATTCTGATTGCCTGATTGGAGTCGGGAAGGAATTTTTTATTCCCCTAAAGTAGGGAAAGTTGGCTTCTACCTCACAGGGTTTTTTTTTTTTTTTTTGCCTTCCTCTGGATCAACTTGCAGGATGACAGGCCGAACTGGATTGGACAAATGTCTTTTTTCGGTCTTATGTACTATGTTACTATGTTACCTTGTGGCAAACTGTCAGGACAGGAAAAATATGTGTGCTCCAGATGTACGTTATGTCACAGAGGATGGTCTAAACTGGATACAATTGTAGCAAACCCTCAGCTGGGGAATACAATATCTCCTAATGGAGAGCGCCTTGCATGAGAACTCTTACAGGCCAGGCAATGCTCCTCTGATATTCTGTAAGGAAGGTATGCAATTGAGCTCTACTTCTAATGCTACCAGATGTAAGGTAGCTATCCTATAAGTCAAGGTTCGACCTTTTAAGAGGTCTTAAGACATGACTTGGATAATAATTAAGCCAGCAACTCATCTGCAGACAGCTGTTTTGGGGTGATTGCCCTTGATCATTGAAGAGCAGAGAGCACTGGCTTAGTTGGCTGAGAGGCCTAGGTCAGGATTTGGGGAATGCAATATTTCCTTATGGAGAGAACCTTAAACATCCTAGGTCTCAGTTAAGGCCAGTTCTTTCTGCTCTACACTGATCACGTGCAATCGCCCCGCAACTGCTGTCTGCTTGATGAGATGCTAGTCTAAACATGCAGCACACTGAATATTTTTTGCAATTTAAATTTAATTTTATTTTGTGATTTTCACAATAAGAGGTTCATGATCCAGTTTAGGGCTCTTTCACACCTGCGTTCTTGTCTTCCGGCATAGAGTTCCGTCGTCGGGGCTCTATGCCGGAAGAATCCTGATCAGGATTATCCCAATGCATTCTGAATGGAGTGAAATCCGTTCAGGATGCATCAGGATGTCTTCAGTTCCGGAACGGAACGTTTTTTGGCCGGAGAAAATACCGCAGCATGCTGCGCTTTTTGCTCCGGCCAACAATCCTGAAGACTTGTCGCAAGGCCGGATCCGGAATTAATGCCCATTGAAAGGCATTGATCCGGATCCAGCCTTAAGCTAAACGTCGTTTCGGCGCATTGCCGGATCCGACGTTTAGCTTTTTTAGAGTGGTTACCATGGCTGCCGGGACGCTAAAGTCCTGGCAGCCATGGTAAAGTGTAGTGGGGAGCGGGGGAGCAGTATACTTACCGTCCGTGCGGCTCCCGGGGCGCTCCAGAGTGACGTCAGGGCGCCCCACGCACATAGATGACGTGCTCGCATGGCACGTCATCCATGCGCATGGGGCGCTCTGACGTCACTCTGGAGCGCCCCGGGAGCCGCGCGGACTGTAAGTATATTGCTCCCCCGCTCCCCGCTCCTACTATGGCAACCAGGACTTTAATAGCGTCCTGGCTGCCATAGTAACACTGAAAGCATTTTGAAGACGGATCCGTCTTCAAATGCTTTCAGTACACTTCCGGCAAGTGGAGTACACGCCGGATCCGGACAACGCAAGTGTGAAAGAGGCCTTACAGGAAATTAAATGCTGCGTAACCACTATCCATATATGAGCCGGACGTTTCGGTCCATAGAGACCTTCTTCAGCGGCTTGGAGTTTCTGTGGTCAGAGATAAAGGGATATCTGGATCGCCACCCTCAGATGTAGACTAAACTGCAATGTTTCCTCTTTCTGACAGCAAGCAGCTCTGGCTCCACAGAAGTGAATGAGGCTTGCATCGAAGTGCTATCTGGTTGACAAAAGATGAAGATTGTTATTTTTCAGTTTTTCTTCATGTAGGATTCCAGACTGTCTAGCTCACAGATTGCTTAAACAGGACAAACCATAGGAAGTATTATGGCAGCAGTTCACAGCTTGTGGATGCAAACAAAAATGATTGTATTCACTGAAAGCCATTAAAGATCTTGAAAAGTTGAAATTGCACAATTTAAAAGGGTGGTTTCAATTCATTTGAATGGGTGCCACACGCTCAGCTTTATGCACGCAGTTTTTGAAGTCTCCTCTTTTAATGAATTCACTCCAAAACTGCATGCAGAAACCTGACCGTGTGGCTGTACCCTAATACTGCATTTCCCCTACAGGGGTAATGTTTGGACGACTGAAAATTCCCCATTGAAATGACCTGTTAACTGGACTTTCAGAAGTTGAACCCACAGACATCTGCAGATCATCAGGTTGGCCTTATACGATCAAGAGGATATATACTGTACTTTATGAGTCTACATTTGGGAATTAATTCGGTAATTCCCTAATAAAGTATTTCATCAGGGGCATATCTATAATTCATAAGGCCCCATAGTGAAATCAGATGGAGCCCCCACCACCTAGTGTAACAGCAGCATAAATAGCAATAATAAAAAATATGTATAATAGCACCATATAAATCTGAAAATCCACATTATAGCAAAAAGCCAGCATATTGTTATTTCCTACAAAAAGGTACAATGCTCTTGCACCTGACTGGGCCCCCACCAACATCTGGGCCCCATAACAAGTGCCATAGCTATAATTATGCCCATGTATTTCAAAATATGCTGAGCCTAGTGATTGGCCCATTCCTCACAGCCAAATATCTATGACACCTCTTTGCATAATGTTATTCTCAGGTATTCCCCCTTCGGTTGAAAAAGTGCCAAATTACACCCCCCCATCTTTGTGAACACCTTTTTTGGACTGAGCCCTGGAACCTCTCACATTGTGCAGAAGCATATCTAAGTAGTTTGTCAACATGGGCGTTACTGAATTGGCACTAGATTTTCTTTACCAAAGGGATAAACACCGAACAGATAAGAAGGTGCGGTGCAGAGATGGCATGTCCCTGCAGAGACGTAACCCGGAACACATAGCTCTGCCGTAGCTCACTGAGCTGCGGCATAAACATACACACAAAGCCACAGGGAGACGATGATGAACTTGTAATGGTATATTGCACTATTCTAACGCTCGGCCAAGGAGCGGGGATTAGAAACCTTTTGTAACTCAGTGAAATTCCTCTGTGGGTAAACATCACAGATCACTGCGTGGCTCTTCACATAGCAAAAAAGCCGCACCACCGCACTCATTGTTGCCAGACAATGGAATATGAGTATTTCCCTTGGGTAACGATACTTAGTCACAGAGCAATGTACCTACTGTACAATACATGGCATGCATTGTATGAAAGGAATGAGTGGCATTACACTCAGGGCTGCCAACCTAATGCTGCCTTTCAAACAAAGATTAACAACTTGGCTTGATATCCTTAGTTGCACCTAGGAGGCATCAGCTTCACATGCTATGAACCTTGATGCCGTTTTCTGCCTAGACAAAATAACACGACTGTTTAGAGGAGCTTTACATCCGTGACAGAGTTTTACTGTTGGGCAGATGCTTCATTCAGATGAGCAGAAGTGGTATTTGCCCATGGGCCTCCACCAACCTGCACCATTATGGGCTATACTTATATTATAGCATCTGATTTGGTGTTATTTAGGAACTATTTGATCACTATATAGCTATATTATGTTGGCACTGTATTGCTATTTTATGTACCTATTATATGGTGCTATTATGTAAGTACTGTACAGTATCTTGCACTGTATGTGGGTGGCTCATTGTAATTCAGACAATATTACCTTCTATTTGGTAGGAGCCTCCTCCAAATATTTTCCCAACAGTCTCAACAGATTTTGAGCCAGCACTGTTTTACATCACACTGTATATTCCAGTCACATCCTGAGCTGGTTAGATGATTCTGCTGACTTCAGAGTGGAATATGTCAGTTGTCAGGAGCTCCTGAACTATTTGCAAGGTACCAGTTACCATAGGGGTGGCAACTTGCTAGAAGTCTGTACCTTCTGAGCTGCTCCTCCTACTTGACCACGACAGAAAGTCACAACCATTGTATTGCAGGCTATGGCAAGTTCCTTGGGTCACGGTCATTGAACATAGAGTAAATTCTAGGATCTAAATAAACTTCCTGCTGACTGGTGACCTCATTTATACTCCACATTATGAGCAGAAACCATGACCGATAATACAAGTGTACAGTGTGAAAACCCCACCATCCCATAAAGTGTAATGCTTTAGTTTAAATGTCAGTTCTTGTTCCTCTGTCCATGGCATCTAGGATAGCTCCAAACAACATTTCTTTGTATTGTACATTGTATTACATTGTATTGTACAGTGACAATAAAGGCATCTTATCTTATCTTATCTTATCTTATCTTAAGTGACGTTAATCTGGGTTTTAAAGGATATGTCTACTTTTGCAATCAGTTTTGTATTGCTCAGTTGCATTTAAAATGAAAATAATGAAGCCACTTTGCAAATTGTCTGGATCTTCCCAAAAATTTATTGTTTTGTGTTTACAGCTCTGTATGCAGATGTGTGTGTCTCCATGGTTACAGACTACAAACAAACCCTTTGTGTTGTCTGATCCTGCAGTAATATGATACCTTTGTCTGTTTTCTTTTCTGCTGTCTGTAGAAGGCTACACAGGAGTTTAGTTTGTAATTTGTCACTATGGAAATACATAGACCAGCATAGGAGCTGTATACTTAAAATAGTAGATTTTTGAGGAAAGTTTCAACGTAATTGGATATCTGTCCTTTTTTATATGGTTTGTCCATAAACAGGATTTTATCCAGCATCTGTCTTAGTTTAGAAGTTCCTCAGAATATTCCATACCCCATAGAATGTCTGTAATGTGGCCTGTTTTCATCTAATGTATTAAGTCATCACAGAAAATGGAAAAGTTATGGCGGATGCCACCGAGCTTCTCTCACACTGCTCCAAATGGTGCTGTTTAACTCCTATGTTATTACACGCACCACATCAAAATGCTGCTTTGTGTGTTATTCACATTAGAGTCCCCAAAAACATTATGGTTACCGTGCCGCCTTGCTGCCAACTCGAAAAATATCACTAATAGAATCTTAACATATGCTGTAAGCTAAACAATCGCATAAGTAAAGGTCGGTGCTGAGACCACAGAAATTTGTACCAAACACACAGAATTCTTGAGCTCCAGTCAAGAATTGCATTCAGGAAATGACACAAACTGATGTAAACTATAAATGTTTATTTGGGGAACCAATGACGTGATTTTTTGCTTCAAGAGGATATTTAAAGTAGATATTGTAGAAGCAGCCATTGTAGGGTGCAGAAGCTATTCATCCAAAAATCTAAATTAGACCTTCCTCCTTGTGGCATTTGGTCCAGACCTCTATTCTTGTCCCATAAATGGTAGAAAGGCCCAATACTTTTTCCTTGCTTTGTTTGTGGCAGGGAAGGGCAACCCTTGAGCTAGTCCATCTTTCTTATTTACTACTGTTCATTAGATTTCGAGGAGAGACCTACAAAAGTTCAGTGGGGGAACTGAGGCCACCTCTAACAAGCCCAAACCAAGTCATATTCTTCCACTAGACATTAATATTTTTTGTGCTATCCTCTGTCCCTTGTCCTTTGCTATCCTATTTTAATAGTTGTGTGTGCGTGGTACTAGTTTCCTTAAAGGGGTTGTCCTAATGTTTTTCAAACCAGCACCTGGATCTGAATACTTTTGTTATTGCATGTAATTAAAAATGTATTATAGCTATTGAGTTATTTAATGAAATCTAGCACCACCTGCTGTTTGTGCTTTTTCTTATTTATCTGTCCTGATCACTGAGATGGAAGTACATGCTCAGTTCCATCCTTCATCTGCCACTAGCTGCAACAGAAAGGACATGCTCCCAGAAAAATTGCACGCCACCTAAGCTGCCAGCTTCAAATATATCTAGCAGAACAATTGGAGCAATGAATGTGGAGATCTCTGGACCCATGTGAGGTACAGGGCTTGTTCTAGCTTTGTTAGAAAGAGATTATCATGTACTATATTAAGGATGATTTTCATCTTGTACATTATTCATCGGATAATCCCTTTAAGGGTTGTTCACAGTCATTAGAGTCCAGAAGCATAACTTCCTGCTCCCCCTCATCCACCATGTGCGATTTATAATACTGGTGTCCTCTTAAAGCGGTTGTCCGCTTTTTACTATTGATGACCTATCCTCAGGATAGGCCAACATTATTATATATCCGACACCCCTGCCAATCAGCTGTTTGAAGAGAAGGTAGCGCTCGTTCAAGTCTGCTCTGCTTACCTGCTCACTTCAGAAATTGCAGTGGTGAGCAGGTGTAATTACAAGAATGGCATCCACATTCACTTCTATGGGACAGCTCTGTAGTATTTACTTGAACAGACAGAGCCATCCCATAGAAGTAAATGGGAACGCAATACTTGTAATTACACCTGTTCACCACTGCAATTGCAGAGCAGTGCCTTCTCTTTCAATAGCTGATCGGCGGGGGTGATAGGAATCAAACCCCTGCCAATCTGATGTTGAAGATCTATCCTATCCCTTTAGGTGGCCTAGAGCCCTGATAACTCCTTGGGCACCAGGGCCCAGATGCCATGGCTACCTCTGAACCCCTATAGCCATGCCACTGTTAGAGTCATGTTGTCCACACATGGATGCCAAGTGTGTTCTGATGGCTTTACTCAGTGATCTTCGAGAGCACAGTGCAGTGGCATTATAGCATCTGAGAAATGGGAGCAGTCAACACAGCAGTCAATAGCACAGTATCTAGCAGTCAACACAGCAGTCAATAGCACAGTATCTCTATCAAATTATTTCAAAGGCACAGTTATACATCTTGTATTATAATGTGCTATGGTGCAACATTTTCTACGGTTAACCCTTTAAATGCAGTCACAATATTTATATATTTTTGGTTTGTCTATATGGCTAATTCATCTCTAGACATCACGCTCCAGTCTGCATCTTACCCCAGCATCTCATTACCAGCAGTGATGACAGCCGAAGCTTGGGCACATCTACCTGTGACAGACAGCCCCCAGCTCATTGTCCCGAGCCTGTGGCAAATATCATCTCTCCGGCACCTCTGACATCCCGTCCGTCACGCTGTTATCTCCCAGTCTGATTAAAGGTATTTTCTTCCCCACAATATTTTGAAAGGACACAAAATTCCATGAATCTTGTCTGCAATTGTTATGACTACAAAAGCAGTGACAAGAGGGATACTTAAGTGCTCGCCCAATAAAAATGCCAGCAATTTGTTGTTGGGGGGGGGGGGGGGTTCCAGGGTTGATTGCTAGACATAAACAGGGGTAAATTCCTTAGAACAATTGTTAGGAATGGAATGTGTGGCTAGAATTATATGTTATATATGTACATATACTGTATACATATCTACTGTAGGTATCACTATATAGGTCAAATTTATGCGGTCGTCATATCTTGGATCTCCACCGATCATGAGAACAAAGGTAGTAATTCAGACAGGCTGCCACAATATAATTAATTTCTGCTCAGTGTTCAATGTGTATTGTGTTAAGCTAATGTCTGCAAGGTTAGTATGAAGAGGCCTTGAGGGGCCCAAAGCCTTCTAGTACTAGAACACCATCCTAAGACAGAATGGTAGAGCTCCATGGTAACCTTGGTCGTATGTGGACCCTATGGGAGAAAGGTTTTGTGCGACTTGCAACAATCCCAAGATTTGCAACCATTTCACTTACAGGAAAAGGAAAAGTTGTGTCCCAGTTATTGTGAAGGCCTAGCCTAAATCCCAAATTAGGTAGCTAGAGTGGTTCATACAGAATTAGAGTGGCATGGTTGTTTACTTCTAAACACAGTGCTACACCTGTCCAGCCTAAGCTTCCATATAAGAACTGGATAGATTGACTTCTGAGTTGACTTCTAGGCATACAAGAAGGTCAGCCAGTATTCTCTTTTGGCAATGAACCCCCATAATCAGTCATCTTGCAGCTCCCTCCCTCAAGGCAAGAGCCCTGATTCAATGCAAGAACCAGTTACCAGTATACTGACGGGGGCTGCACGATAACAATCTGAGACACAGGCTACTACTGAAAACATGTGTTTGTCACAATTTTAGGGATTTGCAAATGGGGGTCAGGTAATATTTGAATGTACCTGTACAGTGGGCCCTAGGCTCCCCTGTCTGACACTTATTGCAAATCAGCTTTACTGAAGTGAATGGCGCTAGACTGCTTACTTCACACAACCTAAACAGGTGTGGTGCTGTTTTAGATAGAACTGCCATGTTTTTCTAATCTGGGACAACCCCTTACAATTTCAGTTAAGGACAGTGGTTGGAGATATGCAAACAATTACTTTATTAACCTGGCACCGTCCATGCATAAAGTGTATGCAGATGCAGCCTATAAGTGCAGAGCCATTTATTCCAACCACTTCCCCCATTTTGCATTAAGTTACTAGATAATACATATTAATGCCTATTAACTATAGAGAACACCTCCAGTAGGATTCTCCTACCAATTAAATTCCATCTTGTTGTCCATAGGGGGGCAGTATTGTAGCAGGTTGTGCTGTATGAGTGAAGATAGTTTGCTAAATCAGGCATTACATCAGCTTGGGAAGTGACAGCCACAAAGGAGAATAGAGTGCAGTTGGGGATACTAGATTTTGCTATAGCAGTAAATCCTATGTGCCACCATCGCATTGTCATAAGTTAAACTGTGAAGCATTACAGTAACATAGTACATAAGGCCTAAAAAAGACATTTGTCCATCCAATTCGGCCTGTCACCCTGCAAGTTGATCCAGAGGAAGGCAAAAAAAAAAAACCCTGTGACGTAGAAGCCAATTTTCCCCACTTTAGGGGAATAAAAAATTCCTTCCCGACTCCAATCAGGCAATCAGAATAACTCCCTGGATCAACGACCCCTCTCTAGTAGCTATAGCCTGTAATATTATTACGCTCCAGAAATACATCCAGGCCCCTCTTGAATTCCTTTATTGTACTCACCATCACCACCTCCTCAGGCAGAGTTCCATAGTCTCACTGCTCTTACCGTAAAGAATCCTCTTCTATGTTTGTGTACAAACCTTCTTTCCTCCAGACGCAGAGGATGTCCCCTCGTCACAGTAACAGTCCTGGGGATAAACAGATGATGGGATAGATCTCTGTACTGACCCCTGATATATTTATACATAGTAATTAGATCTCCCTCAGTCGTCTTTTTTCTAAAGTGAATAACTCTAATTTTGATAATCTTTCAGGGTACTGTAGTTGCCCCATTCCAGTTATTACTTTAGTTGCCCTCCTCTGAACCTTCTCCAGCTCTGCTATGTCTGCCTTTCTCACAGGAGCCCAGAACTGTACACAGTACACTGACTAGCGATTTGTAAAGTGGCAGGACTATGTTCTTATCACGGGCATCTATGCCCCTTTTAATGCAAGCCATTATCTTAATGGCCTTGGCAGCAGCTGCCTGACACTGGTTTTTGCAGCTTAGTTTGCTGTTTATTAAAATTCCTACATCCTTTTCATGTCAGTGTTACCGAGTGTGTGGCACGTCTTTGGTGCTCACTCACCCAATCAGTTTTTGGTAGAGGGTTGATTGCATCAGGCACTTGTACGTCCAAAGTATGATCAGCAGGTAGTGTACCATGTCGGCCAAACATAAGATAGTAAGGTGTATACCCAGTAGAACAGTGAATAGTGTTATTGTAGGTGTACATCAATTGAGGCAGTAGAGTAGACCAATCACTTCTTATAGCAGGTGGTACCGCTCTTAACATCTCAATTAAAGTTTGGTAAATTTTTTCGCAAAGTCCATTCCTTTGGGGATGGTATGCTGTGGTCCTGATTTTCTGGCAATTGTCAAGTGTACACAGTTCTTTAAAGAGGGCGATCCCTGATCTGTAAGGATTCTTTCTGGGCATCCATACGGCAACAAGAAATGTTTCCAGAAGGCATCTGCAGTTGTTTTAGCGGTCAAGTCCTTTACAGGTACGGCTACAACAAATTTAGTATAATGATCAATGATGGTCATAGAGTATGTGTAACCTGAGCGACTTGGTTCCAGTTTCACATGGTCAATTGCAACTATTTCTAGTGGTGTTCGGCTTACAATGGGATGTAAGGGTGCTTTTTGGTCATGTTTTTCATTTCTTCCAACAGCACAGGTGGAACACTCTCGATACCACTTTTCAATGTCTCCTATCATCCCGATCCAGTAGAATCTTCTACGGATAATGGCTTCTGTTTTCTGCACGCCAAAGTGTCCTGATTGATCATGGTACATCTCTAGAATTATTCTTGCATCTCTGCGCGGTATTAAGATTTGATACAGACGATCCCAGGTATTTGGATCTAAGGTCCTTCTTAATAGTAGGCCCTTCTGCAGAAAGAGGTGTTTTCTGTGTCTCCATAGTTTTGAGAATTCTGGATCAGCATTCCTCCTGCGGATTCTTTCTGGTGTTCTTCCGCTGGTGAAGAAATCTTGCAGTTCATCCAACACTCTGCTTTCATTTTGCAGCTTGATCCATCTTTCTTTGTCCACTTGAGATTTTGGATCCACTTGTTGTTGAAGGTTAAGGACCTTTTTCCCTTTGATGGTGATAATGTCTTGGTGGGCAAAAATTTTGTAGAAGGATGGCATTTCTACCTCTTCCCAAACATCTTCTTGTGTAGTAGGGTCTTCTTGGGTCAGCAGACGGGATAATGCATCCGCATTTTCATTTGCTTTTCCTGTTCTGTATTTCACGGTGAAATTGTACAGTAGTTAGCAAGGCGTGAGGCCCATCTTTGTTCTAATGCTCCCAACTTGGCGGTGTTAAGATGCGCTAGAGGGTTGTTATCTGTGAAGGCCACTAATGGTGTTGCGGCAAGGTAATCTTTAAATTTCTCTGTAACAGCCCACATGAGTGCGAGGAATTCCAATTTGAAGGAACTATAGTTTTAGTAGTTTCTTTCAGTACCTCTAAGAGATCTTCTAGAGTAGGAAATGACTCTTTCTTTACCTTCTTGTATTTGCGACAAGACAGCTCCCAGGCCTTTCTTACTGGCATCTGTGTAAAGATTAAATGGCTGTTGGTAATCTGGATAGCCTAAGATTGGTGGCTCTTTTAACTTCTTCTTCAGGAGCTGGAAGGCAATTTCTCCTTTGGTTTTCCATTCAACGGTATTGGAGCTATCTGATACCTTTTAGGATGTCCTCTCAGAAGTTATAATATTGGCTCTGCAATTTGGGCAAAATGAGGAATAAAGCGTCTGTAGTATCCTGCTAAACTGAGAAAACTTCTCACTTCTTTCACCGTAGTAGGAGTAGGCCAATTTTGGACTGCGGCTATCTTCTCTGGATCCGGTTTAACACCTTCAGAGCAGGCAATATGCCCTAAGTATTTGACTTTTGGCTTCATATAACACTTAGATGGTTTGACTTTGAGTCCATGTTTAATGAGGACTTAAAAAACTTCGGCCAGATGTTTCAAGTGATCTTCATAAGATTTGGAGTAGATGATGACATCGTCTAAGTATAACAGGACGGTTTCAAAAATTTTGTGGCCCAAACAACGCTCCATTAATCTTTGAAAAGTTCCGGGCGCACTGCAAAGTCCAAAAGGCATGCAGTTGAACTCAAATAGGCCCATAGGGGTGGTAAATACAGTCTTCTCACGATCTTCAGGTACCATTAGTACTTGCCAGTGTCCACTAGTTAAATCAAGAGTAGAGAAGTAGGCTGAAGATCCTAAAGCTGTCAAGGATTCCTCTATGCGTGGTAAAGGGTAAGCATCCTTGTGAGTGATTTGGTAAATTTTTCTGTAATCCACACAGAATCTGATGTTAATTTCCTTTTTACGGACAAGGACTAGCGGTGCAGCCCATGGGCTATGGCTGTCTTTGATGATATTGGAGTCCTTCATCTCCTGGATCATTTGCTTTACGGATTGGTACATAGTTGGTGGTATAGGCCGATACCTTTCCTTGATCGGTGGGTGTCAACCTGTAGGGATGGAGTGCTTAATGATATCTACTTCTCCGTAGTCTGTAGGATGCTTACTGAAGGCACAGTGATGCTCCTTTACAATTTTCAGTACTCCCTCAAATTGGTGTTCTGGCGTTGAAGCATCTCCCACGTGAAGTTCTTTCCACCAGGATGTGCTTAAATTTTGGTCCTGTGAGTGCTGTTTCTTGGTAAGTTGCTCCGTGGTAGCTGTAGCCACACTGATGACATATTGAAACGTAACTTGGATTAGCTGTGCAATGGGACAGTATTTTGTTAGTGTTACACTCCTATCACTCAAGTTTAGGAGTCGAATAGGCACTTTCAGAGACGGTTACTAGGCTTCTTGCAGCTCTAACTAGAGGATGGTCTTACAAAACAACCGGCTCTACCAGGGCTTGGTAGTCTTGACCCTGAATTCCGACTATAGCTCGGCACCACAAGAGGGTTTCGGTATTGGGTTTGAGAATCACAGGTTGATTATCTCGAATGCGGACACAGCAGATTTCTCCTTTTTCGTTGGCGAATCTCTGTTGTGCATTTAGTACACGGATGGTTTGTTGGATCACCTTCTTAGAAGCAGGAGAGGCAGTAGGCAATGACTGGCGCAAGGCTTCCAGCATCTCAACATAACAGTTCCTGAGGACATTCATTCCTAGGACTATTGGAGGGTTGTTGTTATTTTCTCTGACTTGTAGAACAGTAATGCCTTGTTGAGTGTAGTTCCTCCTACTCGAATGGTAGGTTCCCAATAACCATGTATTGGTACGGGTTTGCCGTTACTGGCTATGAGACTCAGACAGGATTCTGGGGGCTGGGTAAGCTGATTTTGGTCCCAGTATTTTTCAAATGTTGCTTGTTGGATGGTAGTGACTTGGGATCCTGTGTCAACTAGGGCAACAAAAGGAACTCCATTTATTTGAAGTGCCACTTCTGGACGGGATCCTACGTATCTTGGCATCCAGTAGGGATCTTCTGGACCTATTTATTTACCTCCTGATGGGTGGTCCTTGGCCTCGGGGGTCGCCAATTTAACTGCCAGCAAGTTACTTCAGTATGGCCTGGCTTGTGACAGTATGTGCAAATAGGCCGCTATGGGGTGCTAGTGCGGTCAGGACGGCGTCCGCCTGAATTTCTGGAATAAGTCTCTTTATAGTCAGGCCATTTTAAGTGCATAGAAACAGTCCATTCAATTACAGCAGCCGTTTTAGTAACACATAAACATCAGATTTTCTCACTTTTGACACTGCGATTTTTATGCTGAAGACTAGTATAACACTTCCATGCAACATCCAAACACTTTAAACAGTTCTGTGGCCCAACACAGTGTGCAATAAGTAAAAGTCTCTCAATGAAGCAAAGGGGCTTATTCTCATGCGACAGTCTTTTAAATAAGGCTCAGGGGTTAATATCCTGTTCGTGACGCCAAAATTCCTATGTGGCATGCCAACACTGCAGGGGCAACACGTGAGGTGCACGGTGGGCCAATGAGGGGGAGTAGTAATACAGTTCATTGGTTTACTTACGGTTAGCAGAAAGCCTCCCTGGGCCGGCAGCACAGTGATGAGGAAGACAGCATGAAACCTTCCAGGGCACACTCTGTGATAGGGGAGCACCAGCTTAGATGGAGGTTGAGGTGCCGTTGATGACGGCGGTGTTTAGGGTGCTTGTGGCGGCTGGGTCCCTTGGTGGTATTTGTTTTGATGCCAGTACCGTTTATGGTGGTACGAC
The DNA here is from genome assembly GCF_014858855.1 of Bufo gargarizans. Classification (NCBI taxonomy): domain Eukaryota; kingdom Metazoa; phylum Chordata; class Amphibia; order Anura; family Bufonidae; genus Bufo; species Bufo gargarizans. Next base: position 485,031,415 of record NC_058081.1, on the reverse strand, counting down.
CAGTTGTGGTGGTAGTATTGAAGAATGAGGTAGACAGTGGTAGGATACAACTTTTACTGTAGCTGGTTTTAGTTGCAGCATAAACATCCAGACAGAATACAGTCTCTGGGTATATAGAGGAATCCTGTTGATCCACTGTTGATCCACCTAGGTTTTGGCTAGGTCCTGACTCAGACTGTGGTTCAGTATAATTCTTACTGGTAGGTGACTTTGCTTCCGGTCCCTTTTAAATCCAGTGAAGTTTGGTGAGGTTGCCCGTGGCTAAAGAATCCTTAACATAGACTCCCCAAAGGTCTTTGATACCTGGGTAGTGGCTATTATCCTTTGGTTTAAGTTATTTTTCTACTTGGTCCGTTTTTGGACTAGACTTCACTCCTGAGCAGACTTGTGCTTGATCTGCACACTCACTAACTGGCAAAAGACTGAGCACAGATTAGACCTGAGCTGGGCTAGATATCCCAAAGTGGTGCTATCCCCATCTAGTGGTGGGATGTATAGAGCACACTTGACTAGCCTATGAACAGGGATACAACAGATGTAGCCATGCAAAATGACATGCAATACAGCAATGACAAAGAAGCAATACATTTGCAGTTCCCACGTGTCCTGAGTGGGACGCTGTAAGTGTTTTACCATTTAGTATGTACAGGTGACTTGCATTATTCCTTCCTATGTGCATAACTTTACATTTGTCAGTGTTAAAGCTCATCTGCCACTTCTCTGCCCAAGCTTCCAATCTATCCAGATCCCTCTGTAGTAGTATCCTTGTTTAAGCAAGCCTTGTGAAGGCGATATGAACTTCACTGTACGGCAATCGCAAATGGGAGGTGATGAAATAAATGCAATCATCTTTGGGGGTGAGAAAGAAGGTGGACCAAAATTGATGTAGACATAGTTGTAGTAGGCAGAAGGGCAGGGCTAGAATAGTGACGTTAGGGCAGGCCCTAGGTGTATGTGGATTCTTGTACGATAGATTCTTAAGAAGCATATTTACCCAGGTTGCTATTGGCCACAGGCCCTGACATGTGACCAGGTTTGCTTTGTGTTGATGCTTGCACTGGGTGACATTATTGGATGAGTTACCAAATGGCAATGATATAATGAGATTTTGGGGCTTATATTTGCCCCACACATAAACATGTTAACTACACTAGTTATATTGATTTGAACTGGAAATGCTCTTTAAGGACATGACTTTTTTTTTTTTTTTTTAAAAGGTAAATCTGCCGGTATTTTCTTAAATTCCAGAAAGAACATGAAAATAACAGAGATTTTCCACCTTTCCTCAGACAGATACGATTGTTGTGTCTCAAGTTAGATCACGTAGATGGGTGATATTCCATGCCAGTAACTTCCTGTCATATATCTTGTTATCCACCCGTATCGCTATATCTGTAAGATGCTGTAAGGTGCAGACATAATATCTGGTCGATCTACAGGCAGCAATGTAACCACTTCTCTTAGTTTATTTGAACACATTCCAAAATTGCATTTAAAGTGTAAACCAAGAACTTAAATGATTATTAGAAATATGTTGTCCTTGTATAATAAAGTACATCACAGAGACAATATATTTTATTATTCATACCAGAATATCATAGGCCCAGTTTTCATGATTATTTGCTACTAGACATAGGCTTTAGCTGGTATACATAGTTTTACTTCTGGTCTGGTCATCAACTGTACATCCAGGCAATATTTGTGATGACTATAAGAAATCAAATGTTGTGGATAGTGCAAGTCTTAGAGGAACATCGGTCGCCTTTGCTAAAGAGGGTACCTCAGATGGCCTAGCACTTTAGGACTGCTTTCTGTGTGGCATCCACATTTCCTGGACTGGCCACGGCTTGTCTGAGTTGAACTCATTCCACCATAGTGCTCTATGATGCTGTGAATTCCAATCCAACTGAGGGCCTACTGTCTCATATTCAAATTATGCTCTGAGTACAGGACAATAGTTCTGTGGTCAGGCTGGAAATCACAGCATCATAGATCATTCTGCAGTGTGTTTGGTTCAGACGAGCCACTTTCAGTCTGGGAAATGCGGGCGTCACATGGACTGTGGACCACACTCCTGTCCGAAATCAGCCTTAGCGTGCCAACACCATAAACCATAATATTAATTTATATCTCTGATTTGATCACTTAGGGTCCATTCACACATCCGCAAAATGGGTCCGCATCCGTTCCGCAATTTTGCAGAACAGGTGCCGACCCATTAATTTTCAATGGGGCCGGAATGTGCTGTCTGCATCCACATTTGCGGATCCGCACTTCCGTTCCGCAAAAAAATAGAACATGTCCTATTCTTGTCCGCAATTGCGGACAAGAAAAGGCATTTTCTAAGAGAGTGCCGGCGATGCGGAACGCAAATTGCCAGTGTCCGTGTTGTGCAAAACACATACGGACGTGTGAATGAACCCTTGGACATTTTTGTCCAGCACTGTTAATAGGTTACTTTATCTTTGGAGCTATTATTTGGTCACTGGTATTGTGTATAAATGCTTATTAGCCAGTACAGTATATTATTTCTGCAGACTATCTTGATGGCAACACCGTATAGTATTGTTATTTTAAATAACTGTAAAATACTATAATTTACACACCATAAGTAGGCTTTGTATAGTAATGTGTACACTGTATGACAGTACACCATGTGGGGTGGGGACCAACAAAAGGTGCTGTACAGGACATCATCTAATGTAACGCCATCCTTAACTGAGGTAGATATACATATAAAACCTAAGTTACATGTCTAATCTGCTTGCTAATACCATTATCATTGTTCCTGGAACTAAAATCATCTGGTTGACATGACTATCAACAACACACAGTCATAATTCAGGTGTTGCATGATAGATTTGTAGGTGCCTGGGAGCCCTGAAGAACCTACTATTAACTTGCAATGTTCTTACAGCAACAATCCACATAATACAATGGACAATTCAAAGCAGAGGTCAAAAAAATTTGTATGACCAACAGATATGTATTTTACTCTATGGTAACTTCCAGTGATATGGTTTTCACCACAGTACCAAGTTCTAGTAATGCTTTTTCTGTGTGGCCTCTTGTAGGGTTTTTGAGAATCAAATGTAGCCCTCAAACACTGGTTCCTGATGTAAATGAAGATCTGAAGCTTTGAAATTTCAAAGTATTTGCAAAGGGAACTTTATAGAGTACCGTAACCTTTTGTTTTGGAAATTGATAAAGGTTCAAGCTCAAGGTTGTCCACTAAGGACTTTCACCAATGTCATCCTCAGACACGACACAATATTGTTTTCGCTTAACCAACATTAGGTTCCTTTTCCTTCCACTACATATCTTATACTAAGTAGGGAATTGCTAATGCAATTCACATACAACCAGAGGTGAACCTACACTTTGGGGATAAGAATTTGAATATCTAAAACAATTTGGAACATTTGCTTTGTCTAGCATAATTTCACTAATTTATACCAGCTGGTTTACTTAAAAGAAATCCTTTAAAAGAACCCTCATATCTCACATTATGTTTTCTGAGATCTGTGCAGGAGATATTCACCACATTAAAGACATGTTTACGTCTTTAGATGTTCCAGCTCTATAGAAGGTCTTAAGGAGCATCAAAGAAGAGAAAAACCTCTAAACAGGGCCACCAGTCACCAGGTGTAGATTCCATAGGGGCGGGCTGTAAAAGTTTTACAACAAGACCATTGTGGTCTTCTATAGGAAGTGAGCAGGCTAGAAAGAAAAGGGTAGAAAGAATGTGTTCTATCTATTTAGGAAGTGGGATACAACTACATCGTATTGGTATTGTAGCTTCGCTATATTCCCTTTAATGGAGCTGAGATACAATACCACACTCAACCTGTGGGCTGGTGACCACTGTGTCTGGAAGCTCTTTCTCTTCAATCCCTTAGCATGAAATAATGGCTGTAAGTTGTTCGAAGGCACATTCTAATGCTATATGATTTTATAAAACATGGATATGTTGCGGCTATAACCAGAAAACTGACAGGAGGATACACATAGAAAGTTGGGTGGAGGGAGAGGAAATTGTATGTATGTAAAGCATGGGTGACTTTGTGACTACATGGTAGCTCTGATGCTAAAGCTATCTGCTGTTATGGACTAAACAAGGAGAATATATCAGAATAATAAAATAACTGAGTAAGAATATGTCCACTTCTGTGTTTACTTTGTTCCGGCAGAGGAGCAGAATACTGGAATTGCTGTATCTGGCACATGTCGGGCACCGCAGGATACCTATTTATTATAATGGAATCCGTCAGGTGTCCAGCAAGAATGCTGGCTTTCTCCCAAAAAACAAAAAACAAAATGCTGCATGCAGCAAGTTTTTATTCCGGCAAAAAGCCAGCATTCTTGCTGGACACCCAAAAGATCCCATTATAGTGAATAGGGATCCGGCACTGTCTGGCTATGCAGCATACAATGCTGGTACTCTGCTCCTCTGCTGGACCAGAGTACTGGAATGCTGTAACACGTAGCTTAACAAGTTCTACCTACCTACAGTATCTCTCTTTCTATTTCTTACAGCAGTTATATTATGGAGCTAAATCTATACCTATAGGGGGCATATTTTCTATGGCATTGTACTGGCAGCTTAGTGTCCCTGGAAATTACTCTCAGAAGTTGTCAACTATGTCTAAGTGTAATAAAAAGTATAGTACTGCCAGTAGTTGTAAAACTCTGAAATTCTGTCTGAAAGTCGTCTCTGCACTCGTGGATGAAGACAAGTCCCAACCTGAAGACTGAAGAAATGTTTTGACAGATTCACAGGCCACAAATATTTTTACTCTGGAAATGGCAGACATTCAACATTTCCTTTCGTATATTGTGTCCAATTAAAATTAAGTACAGAACAGGAGAGAAAATGTTAAAAAATGTCAAAAAAATTCATACCTTTAATCCCTCTCTTCAGTACAGCCAGCAGCCACTTTATGATTAGAAATGGAGGTGTCACGTAAGGGAGGAGTGTATACCACCCTGAGCTACACCCTCACCTCTGTCCCTGCCTACTTGCACGGGCCGCCCTAGGTGACAGTGTACAACTTGACGGCGGTCCCTTATCTGAGTACGTGCAGGGCCTTAAAAGTAAGGATAATATAAAGGAGAAAACAACAAACAAAGTGACAGGCAGGCACTGAGGGGTTTATTCAAATATCAAAGTCAATATGAGCCGAGGTCAGGAGTCAAGAGGAACAACAATACAAAAGGGAAAAACAAGATCAAGTCAAACTCACGCCAGGGTCAAAGCCAAGAGGTCACGTTAAATGCAGGAGGTAGCAAGAGCGAGGTCAAAATACAGAGCTGAGGTCAAAACATAAAAAACACTAACAGACGATATGCTGGTGAATGAAAGAAGGCCAATCACAGGCAACCTGTGGCCAGCAGGCTGCCTGTTTAAATAGCCCTAGCTGGCGAGTCACATGACGTGGCCAGCGTCACGTGACTCACAGTACACAGCCCAACACAGCTGAGCACCAATCATCATGCATCGGCGCTCAGCTCCTCTGCTGCTTGCCTGCTGCCATGGAGACGAGGATGCAGGCTGCAATCTTGACCCTCTCCTTGCGCAGGACGCCAGCGGCACTGCAAAGGAAGCACGTGTCGCCAGCCCCTTGTTACAGTACCCCCACTGGACCCGTAGTCACTGGAGTGGGCTTCTCCGGATGGGCAAGATTACATTTTTTTACCAATCTGGCAGCATGCATCTTACTCGCCGGTATCCAAGACCTCTCTTAAGAACAGAAACCCTTCCAATGGACTAAATACTGGAAAGAATTCTGGACCTTTCTTACATCGCTAATCCTAGAGATCTCAAACTCGAGTTGCCTGGCAACCTCCACTGGTGGTGGATATTCTTGTGAAGGAGATACTGGTGACACATATTTTTTAGTAAAGATTTGTGAAACACACTATGGATGTGAAAGGAGTCAGGCGTAGACGCATTGGTGAACACTTGAGAGATATTACCAATAAGAGGGACACAGCTGTATCTCGCTACATACAGGACCATCATCATGGGGACCCCCGAAGCATTAAGATCATGGGTATTGAGGTGCCCATACTATATTGCCTTATATCTGTAGATATATTTTGAGCCCCTATACCGAGTGGAGTCTCTATCACAGGCTACCACCTGTATTTATTAAATGTTTTATTTGCTTTCACATCTGATACCCTTCAGTGTTGGTCATCTATTTATCTGCACTAACACCATATGTGATTTTCTGCCCTTTAGTATGTGCTCAATATTCCCCTGATGAGTGTGATACGAAACATGCATGTAGGGATTAGCTGCACTAGGGCACAACAGGGCCAAGTAGTGTAAGGGCAAGGTTCCGGACGGAGTCGTTCTTGTTAGGACGGGTGCTCCGTGGCTAGGACGTCAGGGTCACGCGAGCACCCATATTTCAGGGCTGTCTAGGGATCTAGAGCCCACCTATTTTCCTGTCTGGTGCCTGCTGCCTTATCTTTTTCCAGTAAGACCACATCTACTGAATATCTACAAAGACCAGAAGACTCCGAAGATATGTTAGGATAACCGGTTATTTTAGGTGCCGTCTCATACCAATTTGTTTTTGTGTTATTGTACACTTTTTTGTAATCATTAATATTTATCTAGGGACCCTTTTCTATCGTATGTATTAAAAGTTACGTTTTAATAGGGATCTCACTCCACCCTTTTTCTGGATTCTATAATTTCAGGTGATCAAGTCATTGATTATCATATAGCTCTTTTCCAAAGAGAACCGCTCCTACTCCATCTTTAGATGCATCGACCTCAACTACAAAAGGCTTTTCTTGATCTGGCTGAATCAGGATTGGGGCGTTAACAAAACACTTCTTGAGAGTTTCGAAGGCTTTTATGGCCTCAGATGGCCAATTCACTAGATCCGCCCCCTTCCTGGTAAGGTGGGTAAGAGATTTAGCGACCACCGATTTTTTTTTTTATACATTTTCGATAATAATTGGAAAACCCCAAAAACCGTTGCAACGCTTTAAGGGAAGAGGGTCTCACCCATTACTAAATGGCTTGCACCTTCCCTGGATCAATCTTAAAAGATTGAGGAGTAAGGATATATCCAAAAACAAAATTTCTTGTACCCCAAATATACATTTCTCCTCTTTGGCAAATAATAGTTTTTTTCTAAGGACCTTTAGATTCTGTCTGGTGTGAGTGACATGGGAATCCCAATTCGGTGAAAAAAATCTGGATTTCGTCCAAAAATAAAATTTTCCAATAGACTGCCTGAAAATATCATTAACAAAATTTTGAAAAACTGCCGGGAACATTACTCAGACCAAACGGCATAACCAAATATTCAAAATGACCCTCAGGAGTGTTAAAGGCAGTTTTTCACTTGTCTCCCTCCCTAATTCAAATCAGATTATAAGCACCCCTTAAATCGAGTTTCGTGAACCAACGGGCCCCAAGCACCTGATTTAACAGGTCTGGAATCAACGGCAAAGAGGACTGATTTTTAATAGTAATTTTGTTCAATTCTCTATAATCAATACAGGGTCTAATATGACCTTTTATTAAACTTTCCTTCAGATATTCCCTCATAGAGGCTCGTTCAGGACTGGACAAGTTATAAATATGACCCTTCGGGTATTTGGATCCTGCAATGAGATTGATAGCACAATCATATGATCTATGGGGTGGAAGGTTCTCAGCATTAGATGTGAAAAAAAAATCTGCAAAGTCATAAATGTATGGGGAATAGTTTTTGACCCACTAGTGATTCCAGCCTGAATAACCGGTAGACAATATGAATTAAATTTAGGTCCTGTGAGGAATATGCATTAATATTTAATGTCAGCCATGTTCCCACACCAATCATCTTCTTAAAGGTTACAGAGGTAGTGAGCTCCACAGGGGGGCCCTGCTTCAAAGCCAGCCAGATGGCAGAGAGCCTCTAGCAGTCCACCTTTGTTTACATTTCTCGCCTCCATTTAGCCAGCCAGGGACCCAGCTAATGGGACAGGAAAAACTTCCCTGCAGGGGGTCTAGGCCATTCCCCAGTTCAATGTACATTATCAGACATCACAGAACCAGCGAATTATAAGGAATTATGAATCACCGGTCCATCACAGACATAAAGCAGATGCATATTTGTGTCCCTGTGGCCACGATGAACAGGCCCATGGTCATAGCTTGGTGGTGGGATGCCAGGGAGGGGAGATATATATATTTCCCCACAGAAACCAAATAAAAGTACCATGCTTGGACTCTACTGGTAAACCAGAACCCAGGTGGATCCATTGGTCCCAGAACCACCTCCCTGCGACATCCTGGTCTGGAGCCATGAGCCCTAATTGGTTTTGTGGCTCATGTGCTGCCAGCCCAGCAGAGGTGGGGGGTTGACCCCTCCCATAGGCCAGGAGTGGAGGGGCCGGCTACAGGTTAAAAGGATTGTGCCAGGAAGCGGGCGGGTCTTTTCTCTGAAGGAGGGTCACATCGTGCCATGTGTTTCGAGGGACCTGCAACCTGCTGACATCACTGCCCTCCATGTGACTACAGCAAAGGACTCATCACAACCCAAAAGGACTTATCCATCTGGTAAACTGACTTTTGCTCTGTGTAATCCTGTTTGTACCATACCACCTGTATTTGTAACCTCAGACCACTGTATATATTCTTTGTGTGTATAGTGTTATTTCTAGTGCGCCCTTAAGGCAATTAAATATATAATTTAATCTTGTGCTGTCTTGTATCTCGATCACGAATCCCCACGTCCGTGTTTTGGCCTAGTTTAACTGGGCTTATATCAAGCAAGAAACTGGTGGCAGTCTTCCCGGGCTGAGAACGCCCTGTTTCACTGGGGCAGTGAAAAGGCTCTCTCCGCTTGTTGCCTCTATGTGCCCATGTGGACAGGAGGAGTCTGTGAAAACTGTACCAAGACTGACCTTACCCGCTCCTCCAGGAAGGCGTAACATCACGCCTTGGTAACCAGTGACCATACCGTATCTCGCTGGCTCTACGTAGTTGACATCCGATGTCAGTCAGGATACGGTATTCGTCACAGGTCCCCATTTCTCTATTTCACCCTTGGACCAATTAATCACAGGGTTATGAATCTGGAGCCAAGGCATGCCCAAAACCACCTCCACGGGTAAATTCTCTAATATCAAAAAACAACAAATTTCATTATGACAAGCCCCCACCGCCAAGGTCGCCTCAGGAGTACAACATTTGACCGTCTCGCCTACCAAAGGAGTAGAATCAATAGCAACAATGTAGATTGGGTTATGGAGAGACAAAATGGGTACCCCAATAGAGAGAGCAAAATTAAGGATCAAGAAAATTAGAGGTGGAGCCTGAATCAATAAAGGTCTCCCTGCGATCCTTACAAAAGCCATAGAAAAAAACACTGGTACTAATTATTTCTTTTTTACCACCTGTGGGAATACCTTAGCCTTCGGGACGTCCAATTTGCATGATCTCCCGGAGGAAGGGACCTTGGGGAATAGTCGTACCCAGTGGTCAGAGTCTCCACAGTTTAAGCATGTACCCCTTTGGTGTCGATCTCTTCTGGTCATCCCGAGTTGCTTGAGTTCTTCAAGATGATTTTCCACCTTGACTCCCATAGGTAAGGAGTCTGGTTTGCCCACCGCCTATGGAAAGAACAGATGTTCCCGCTGCCTTTCTCTGATGTGTCAGTCCAGTCTAACGGCTAGGGTCATAGTCTGCTCTAAGGTGTCAGGACAGGGATAGCTGACCAACATGTCTTTGAGACTTAAAGAGAGCCCTGATCTAAACTAACACTGGACTGCTGGCTCATTCCAGCAAGAGGGAACACACCACTTGTAGAATTGGGTACAGTACTCCTCTGCTGGTCTGTCCCCCTGAGTAAGAGACTTCAACTGAGATTCTGCCACATTCGCCCTTTCAGGTTCATCATAAAGTAATCCTAAGGCCTGAAAGAACAATTCCACTGAAGCTAGGAAAGTGGAGTCCGTGGGGAGTGAGTATGCCCATTCTTGTGGGTCGCCTTGCCACAAAGAGATAATAATCTCTACTCTTTGTTGTTCAGACCCTAAAGAATGAGGGCGTAAACGAAAGTACAATTTACAGCTTTCCCAAAATGCAAGAAAAGATCTACGATCCCCTGAAAAACGATCCGGCAGCTTAACATGGGGCTCAATATTCTGCAGGGAGGGTAGCTACAGGTGGGGTCTGAACCGATTCCTGCTGCTGTAACCTTTCCTGCCAACTCCTGCACCATTTGAGAAAGGTTATGGACCTGATCAGTAAGGATTTGCATCGTGTCCATAATGAAGGTAAGGCCTGTGATTCTGTCACGTAAGGGAGGAGTGTGTGCTGCCCTGTGTCCCTGCCTACTTGCACAGTCCGCCCTAGGCGATGGTGTACAACTTGACGGCGGTCCCTAATCTGAGTATGTGCAGGGCCTTAAAGGTAAGAATACAATAAAAGAGAAAACAACAAAGTGACAGGCAGGCACTGAGGGGTTAATCAAATATCAAAGTCAATACAAGCCAGGAGGAGGAGCAATACAAAAGGGAAAAACAAGATCAAGTCAAACTAACGCCGGGGTCAAAGCCAAGAGGTCACGTCAAATGCAGGAGATAGCAAGAGCGAGGTCAAAATACAGAGCTGAGGTCAAAACACAACAAACACTAACAGACTATATGCTGGTGAGTGAAAAAAGACCAATCACAGGCAACCTGTGGCCAGCAGGCTGCCTGTTTAAATAGCCCTGGCTGGTGAGTCACATGACATGGCCAGCGCCACGTGACTCACAGTACACAACCCAACACAGCTGAGCACCGATCATCATTAATCAGCGCTCAGCTCCTCTGCTGTTCGCCTGCTGCCATGGAGACGAGGACACATGCTGCGTTCTTGACCCTCTCCTTGCAGGGTGCACGGCGGCGCTGCGAAGGAAGCACGTTTCTCTGGCCCCTCATTACAGGAGGTTTAAATATTCAGAGAGCCAAAACTGGTCTGGAATCTGTATAAAAAAAAAAACCCTGCTAAGTAGTCAGGTAAGAAGGTTGGCCTCTACATGGGCAAGTATCTAGTTAACCTTTTGGGGCTGCAGAACTTTTTATAGTCATATGAATGACTTTTTGGCAGATTTTCAGTCAGGGTCTTTTCACATTGCATTTGCAGTGTAAGTTTAACATATTTGCTGGAAAAGTGTCCAGCTGTCACGATACTGGTGCAACAGAACTGGAATCCGATGGCCAGGACTTAGGAGCAGAGTATATATAACACGGATGTAGCAGAACCCACGTTGTTGTGCTCCGCACGGGTGAGACAGAGTCTGTAGACGAGAACCGAGGTCAGGATAGCAGAAGTCAGGGCAGGCGGCAAGCTGGCAGGAAGGTAGACGAGCAGAAGGTCAGGGCAGGCAGCAAGCAGGTACGAAGGTCCAAGAACAGTCCGGGTCAGCAACAGGAGGTAGCAGGGAGAACCGCTAGGGCACAGAACACACAGAGGAGTGAGTTCCAGCAAGAGGATTGCAGACTAAAAGCCAAACACAATACTCTAGCAAAGACAGGAAGGTCTGGCCAGTTTAAAAAGGAACAGGAACAGGAAGTGAGATGGCAACCAGGAAACACATAATCCACCATCTTGACTGAGGGCAAACTTCAGGGCAAAGTATATCAGGGTGGTTTCTGACAGGAACAGGAAGTGAGATGGCAACCAGGAAACACATAATCCACCATCTTGACTGAGGGCAAACTTGAGGGCAAAGTAAACTATATCATGATGGTTTCTGACATTACTCCCACCTCAACAGCGGCCTCTGGACGGGACCTGACTTGGTCTTCCAGGATGTGTTTGATGGAATTGTCTAATCATTCGAGGAGCATTGATGTTGTTTATTGGTTCCCAGGAATTTTCTTCAGATCCGTACCCCTGCCATTTGATAAGGTACTGTAGCTGATTCCTGAAAATCCTAGAGTCCAGAATCTCTTCTACCACAAACTGCTCCTGTCCATCTATCTCCAATGCTTCAGGAGGAGGAAGTGTACGTTCAGGAAACGGATTGGGCACTGCAGCCTTGAGTAATGACACATGGAAGACAGGATGTATCCTCATGGATCGTGGGAGTTTAAGTCGAACGGCCACTGGGCTGATTATGCCCATGATTTTATAGGGTCCAATAAACTTCTGTCCCAGCTTCGGTGAGGGGACCTTAAGTTTTAAATTCCTCGTAGAAAGCCATACCTTGTCGCCCACTCTAAACATTGGTGCTGGTCTACAGGAATTTATCAGCGGCCCTCTTATAATTCTCCTGAGCACTCTCTAAGGTCTCTCTTAGTAGTAGCAAATTTTGTTGAAGCTTGGAAATTCTTTCCGCCACTGCTGGTATAGGCGAAGTAACAGGAAATTTGGGGAGAATGTTCGGATGGTACCCGAGATTTGCAAAGAAGGGGGTCTGTCTGGTTGATGCATTTTGGGAATTATTGTAAGAAAATTCAGCCACTGGAAGAAGGTCAACCCAGTCATCCTGTAAGTGACAGATATAACATCGAAGGTATTGTTCCAAAGTCTGGTTTGTGCGTTCGGTCTGTCCATTAGACTGAGGGTGAAAGGCGGTTGATAGATTGATATTGATTTCTAAAGATGTGCAAAAACTGCGCCAAAACTTTGAAGTAAACTGTACTCCACGATCCGAGACAACTTCATCTGGCACCCCATGTAGACGAAACACATTTTGTATTATAAGGTCTGCAGTTTCTTTAGCAGATGGTAGGCCATTACATGCAATGAAGTGTGCAGCCTTAGTGAGACGGTCTACCACTACTAAGATTGTATTCTGTCCCTTGGATGTAGGTAGATCCACAATAAAGTCCATGGAAATGGAGCCCCAAGGACGGGAGGGGACCGGCAAAGGCTGTAGTAAACCTACTGGGAGGGAGCGTGGAGTCTTGCATCTAGCACAGATATCACATGACAGGACATATTTTTTCACATCCTGTCGAGAATTAGGCCACCAAAAGAAACGAGATAAGAATTCCTGAGTCTTCTGCACACCCCTGTGACCTGCGACCTTAGAGTCATGGACTAGTCTTAGAACCTTAAGTCTTATAACCTCGGGTATATATATCTGTTGTCCATGAGTCCATTCCTTGTTTTTGTATATTAATTGCAGATCATCGGGAGGTTGCGCCAGGAGGGAGTCAGTGACATAGGCTTCTTTGATTTCTTCAAGTAGGTCCTTATTAAGGATTACCCCCATGAATCTAGACTCTGGAATGATGGTCTTAGGTGGAGTTGTAGATACAGCATCGTTGGAAAAGATTCTGGATAAGGCATCTGCCTTGCCATTCCGAGAACCCGGCCTGTATGAAATCACAAAGTTGAATTGGTTTAAAAAAAGAGTCCAGCGGGCCTGGCGAGGAGATAGACATTTTGCTGATCTAACAAACTCCAAGTTGCGATGGTCAGTGAGAACTATTATTGGCTGGGAGGCTCCTTGAAGGTGATGTCTCCATTCTTTAAAGGCTGCTATAATAGCCAGTAGTTCTTTGTTTCCCACGTCGTAATTCTTCTCAGCCGGAGATAGACGTTGGGAGAAGAAAGCGCAAGGGTGTAACAATCCTTTGTCTCCTGTTCTCTGTGATAAAATGGCTCCTATAGCAGAATCTGAAGCATCTACTTCCACGATGAACGCCAATTCCGGGTTGGGGTGAACCAATACAGGGGCTGTGGTGAACCTGGTCTTTAATAAACAAAAGGATTCTTGTGCTTCAGGTGACCAAACAAATTCCTTTTTCGTTTTCCTGGTTAGTTGTGTAATTGGGGTGACTATTGTTGAAAATTTTTTGATGAAGCGTCTGTAAAAATTGGCAAAGCCTATGAAGCGTTGGACCTCTTTTAAGTTACTGGGGACAGGCCAGTCCACTATTGCTCTAATTTTGTTGGGGTCCATGTGTAAGCCTTGGGGTGAAATTATGTAGCCGAGAAATTGGATTTCAGTTCGATGAAACTCACACTTTTCAAGTTTGATATATAATTTATTTTTCCGAAGACGTTCCAAAACGAGTCTTACATGTTGCTGATGTTCTTCTGTTGAGTTAGAGAAGATCAGAATGTCATCCAGATAGATGACTACAAATTGGTCCAGGAGATCCCTGAAAATGTCGTTGGCCAGGTGTTGAAAGGTGGCTGGAGCGTTGCAAAGACCAAAAGGCATGACAAGGTATTCGAAGTGTCCGTACCGTGATCTAAATGCTGTCTTCCATTCATCTCCCGATCTGATACGGACCAAGTTATAGGCGCCTCGTAGGTCCAACTTTGAGAAAATTTTGGCATGACGTACTCTCTCCAATAACTCTGGGATTAGTGGTAGGGGGTAGCGATTCTTAATTGTGATTTTATTAAGTTCGCGGTAGTCAATGCATGGTCTTAGAGACCCATCCTTCTTTTTGACAAAGAATATGGGAGCCCCTGCTGGTGAGGAGGAGGGACGGATAAACCCTTTAGCCAGATTCTCTTCTATATATTCTTTGAGGGCCTTCAGTTCCGGACCTGCCAAGGGGTAGATATTCCCGAAGGGGATGGAAGCACCAGGGAGCAATTCTATGGGACAGTCATAGGGTCGATGTGGGGGAAGTTTGTCTGCCTTTTGTTTATCACCAACGTCCATAAAATCCTGATATATGAGGGGTAGTTCCACCACCTTATCGTCCTGGGATGTGGCTTTCCCCCCTTGTTCTGACTGTTTTGTAGGCATAGCATCTTTCTCTGGAAACGTTATCTCTTTGGTCTCCCAGTTGATGTTAGGGTTCTGTGCCTGTAACCAGGGCAAGCCTAGGATAACAGGAAAATGAGGAGAGGAGATCAAAAGAAACGATAGAACTTCGTGATGTTGTGGTGTTATACAGATGTCGAGGGGTTCTGTTTCTTGATCTACAGGGCCCGAATTTAAAGGGGTACCATCTACCGTTTCCATAATCATAGGTGAGAGTTTTTTATGAATCTTTACCCCATGTCTCCTTGCAAAGGAATAGTCCATAAAATTGCCACCAGCCCCGGAATCCACCATCGCAGAGGTGGATATCCACTGGGAATTAATTGAAAATTTGATGGGGAGGAAACAATGAGAGTTTCTGTTATCCTTCTTAATACGAGGGGCCACTGAAGAGATGGAGCGGATGGTTGTTTCTTCCAATGATTCCGCTTCAGATGTCACAGAGTCTTCATCTGAGAGATCGGGGTCTGTAATGGCTGCCACCAGTTTTCGAGGACGTCTGGGACAATTAATCAGGAAGTGGTCGGCTCTTCCACAATACAGACATAAGTTCTCTCGGAGTCTATGTTCCTTGCGATCAATATTTTCACGTTTTAAGATGGAGTCTATTTGCATTGGTTCACTTTCTGGTTCCTTGTAGATTCTTTTTGGAACTTCTTTTGAAGTCTGGGCAGATGAAGAAAGTGCCTGCTTCGTAGTATAGTTCAGTGTGGCCCATCTTTCTTGCCGTCGTTCAGCTAGTCGTGTATCAACTCGGATGCAGTGGTTGATAAAGGCATCAAGCTCTAAGGGGGCTTCTGCACGGGCCAGCTCGTCCTTTAGGGAACTACACAGTCCTTTCTTGAAAAAAGATAATTTTGCTGCATCATTCCAGTTAGTGTCAACGGACCATCTTTTAAAGTCCATAGCATATTCCGTGACGGGACGTCTGCCCTGGCGCAAGGCTAGTAAGGCTGCCTCTGCTGTAGTACCTCGGTTAGGGTCACCGAACATCTGGCTCATGGCCCCAAGGAAATCCTCCAGATTGTTTAGTCGGGCATCCCCAGTTTCGATCAACGGACTCGCCCAGGCGATAGCCTTGTGTGTTAGTAGCATAATGATGCATAGCACTTTAGATCGATCAGTAGAAAACTGGGAGGAGTTTGCGTCAAAGTAGAGGCGACACTGATTGATAAACCCCCGGAATTTGTCGCGGTCTCCGCCAAATCGGAATGGAGGTAATTTAGGAGTTGATGTAGTAGATGGTGCAGGAGCTGCATTCTCCACCTGTGTTATGCGAGCAGCCAGTGCTTGCACTGTATCACTGGAGTTCGTGGATCGTTTGTCCATAAAACTGCATGCTGGGGCCGGTCTGGCCCTCAAAGGCATCGTATTTCTTCTTTAAGGTTTGCAACTCCGCGTGCATACTAGATACCGCAGTCTGCAACTGCTTAATACGGGTCTCTGCCGCAGTCCCGGCGGAATCCATGGTGGCTAGAGTATTCTGTCACGATACTGGTGCAACAGAACTGGAATCCGATGGCCAGGACTTAGGAGCAGAGTATATATAACACGGATGTAGCAGAACCCACGTTGTTGTGCTCCGCACGGGTGAGACAGAGTCTGTAGACGAGAACCGAGGTCAGGATAGCAGAAGTCAGGGCAGGCGGCAAGCTGGCAGGAAGGTAGACGAGCAGAAGGTCAGGGCAGGCAGCAAGCAGGTACGAAGGTCCAAGAACAGTCCGGGTCAGCAACAGGAGGTAGCAGGGAGAATCGCTAGGGCACAGAACACACGGAGGAGTGAGTTCCAGCAAGAGGATTGCAGACTAAAAGCCAAACACAATACTCTAGCAAAGACAGGAAGGTCTGGCCAGTTTAAAAAGGAACAGGAACAGGAAGTGAGATGGCAACCAGGAAACACATAATCCACCATCTTGACTGAGGGCAAACTTGAGGGCAAAGTAAACTATATCATGATGGTTTTTGACACCAGCCAACCTTATATGGAACCCTATGCCCTCACAGAGACTAAAAGGAGTGTTCTTTTGTCCTCCATTCTGCTGTATCTACTGGAGTAGACTGCACTATTGCGTACAGAGGCTTTCTGCTACAGCTCTCTCCCAGCAACTTTCACAGCTTATAACAGTTGGTAGGACTGCTAGCAATTGAAGAATGGAACCAAGCATTTGTGGCCCCCCCTTCACCAGGTCGACATGCACATTACTATACAGATTCACCACCAGTGGGCACCATTATAATGAAGCAATTGGAAGATCTCACAACGTGCAATTTTTTTTAACGGAAAGTAAATTATGTGAAAATAACTAGGGTTCACACCGAACTTTAGGATTTTTGGACCCCGGACCCGAACATTTCAGTAAAAGTTT
This sequence comes from Bufo gargarizans, assembly GCF_014858855.1. Taxonomy (NCBI): domain Eukaryota; kingdom Metazoa; phylum Chordata; class Amphibia; order Anura; family Bufonidae; genus Bufo; species Bufo gargarizans. The sequence continues at coordinate 485,014,311 of NC_058081.1, read as the reverse complement.
GGGTTCGTGTTCGGCGATTTCTTGGCGCTTTTTGAAAGGCCAAAGGCCAAACGTTTAACTGTGTGACCTACTAATGGCATGGCTGTGATTGGCCAGTGCAGCATGTGACCCAGCCTCTATATAAGCTGGAGTCACGTAGCGCTGCACGTCACTCTGCTGTGTTTAGTGTAGGGAGAGAATGCTGCTGAGAGGGAGAGAATAAGACAGAATCTGTTATCAGAACTCCAATTAAACTCAGTGATATACATAGATTTAGTTCTGTGGGTGCAGTGCACAATCTTTTTACCCTGCCCTGAGCCCAGTGACAGAGAAAAATAACTTTTATCCGTCTGTTAGTTAGGTGGGCGGTGGCGGACATTTTATGCAAGCTCAGTGAATCAGCACTGCATCTGTGCTTTTGTGACATTCAAATCCAAGCTTGAAATACTGCAATAATAATCTGGTTTTAAAAAAACACCCTTTTTTGGCAATATCCAACATCTGGTGCCTTTGCAGGATTAGTCAGTGTGCAATTTAAACTAGAAATACAGCTATAATTTTCTGGGTTTTTAAAAACACCCTTTTTTGGCAAAATACACAATTTTACAGCCCCTGCTGCATCTACACGTGTGAAATTCAAGTGTTATATACAGCTTTCATATTCTGAAGGTAAAAAAACACCCTTTTTTGGCAAAATACTTAATATTGCAGCCCTTGCTGCATCTGTGATTGTTAAAAACAAGTTTGAAAAACTTATATAATTTTCTGGCTTTGAAAAAACACCAATTTTTGGCAATAACCTTCATTTTAGGCCTCTGCCGCATTTGTCAGTGTGCAATTTAAGCTAGAAATACAGCTATAATTTTCTGGGTTTTAACCTCTTAAGGACACATGACGTACCGGTACATCATGTATAGTTCCGATCACCGCCGCCCAACGGGCGGTGATCGGAACCCGGTGTCTGTTCAAATCATTGAGCAGGCACCTTGGCTAGATGTGCCGTGGGGTCCTGTGACCCCCCCATGTCGGCAATCGCAGCAAACCGCAGGTCAATTCAGACCTGCGGTTTGCTGCACTTTCTGCAGTTTCTGATCCCCGTGGTCGATCAGAAACTTTAATATGCAGGAAATATAGATTTGTCACACCCCCTGCACCCCTGAATGATTATTATGCCGGCAGGTGGTGCAGGGGGGGTTGCAGGCGGTATGGACTGCTGCATGGAAAGGTTTAACAGTCAGGGAGCTCCCTCCCTCTCTCATCGGGGGGCTGCTGGGCCTTTGCAGCCCCCAGACAGGATGGGGTCACAGAGGGAGGGAGCTCCCCTCCTTCCCCTTCCCCGTCTGCTCAGTTGTGGCAGACAGGGGAGGTTCCCATGGCAACAGGACGCCTTCTCAGGCATCCTGCTGTCCATGGTGCTGAACAGATCTGTGCTAAAGGCAGAGATCTGTTCAAAGTGTAAGTGAAATACACAACAGTACACTATATAGTGTACTGTACTGTATTATACAGACATCAGACCCACTGGATCTTCATGAACCAAGTGGGTCTGGGTAAAAAAAAAAGTGAAATAAAGTGAAAAAAATCTAAAAACACATTTATCACTGATTAAAAATGAAAAAAAAAACATTCCCTACACATGTTTGATATCACCACGTCCGTAACAACCTGATCTATAAAACTGTCATGTTACTTTACCCAAACGGTGAACGCCATAAAAAAAAAAAAACTATGATGAAATAGAAATTTTGCCCACCTTACTTTCCAAAAAAGGTAAAAAAAGTGATCAAAAAAGTCATATGTACACCAAAATAGTACCAATCAGACCGTCACCTCATCCCGCAAAAAATTCGACCCTACCTAAGATAATCGCCCAAAAACTGAAAAAACTATGGCTCTCAGAATATGGAGACACTAAAACTTGATTTTTTAGTTTTTGTTTCAAAAATGAAATAATTGTGTAAAACTTACATAAATAAAAAAAATAGTATACATATTAGGTATCGCCGTGTCCGTGACAACCTGCTCTATAAAAATATTACATGATCTAACCTGTCAGATGAATATTGAAAATAGCAAAAAATAAAAACTGTGCCAAAACAGCTATTTCTTGTTACCTTACCTCACAAAAAGTGTAATATAGAGCAACCAAAAATCATATGTACCCTAAACTAGTACCAACAATACTGCCACCCTATCCCGTAGTTTCTAAAATGGGGTCACTTTTTTGAGTTTCTACTCTAGGGGTGCATCAGGGGGGCTTCAAATGGGACATTGTGTAAAAAAAAACGGTCCAGCAAAATCTGCCTTCCAAAACCGTATGGCATTCCTTTCCTTCTGCACCCTGCCGTGTGCCCGTACAGCGGTTTACGACCACATATGGGGTGTTTCTGTAAACTACAGAAACAGAGCCATAAATATTGAGTTTTGTTTGGCTGTTAACCCTTGCTTTGTAACTAAAAAAATATTAAAATCTGCCAAAAAAAGTGAAATTTTGAAATTGTATCTCTATTTTCCATTAAATCTCGTGGAACACCTAAAGGGTTAACAAAGTTTGTAAAATCAGTTTTGAATACCTTGAGGGGTGTAGTTTCTTAGATGGATCACATTTATGGAGTTTCTACTCTAGGGGTGCATCAGGGGGGCTTCAAATGGGACATGGTGTAAAAAAAAACTGTCCAGCAAAATCTGCCTTCCCAAAACCATACAGCGCACCTTTCCCTCTATGCCCTACTGTGTGCCCGTACAGTAGTTTACGGCCACATATGGGGTGTTTCTGCAAACTACAGAATCGGGACAATAAATTTGGCATTTTGTTTGGCTGTTAACCCTTGCTTTGTTACTGTAAAAAATGGATTAAAAAAACAACGTTTGTGAAATTAGTTTTGAATACCTTGAGGGGTGTAGTTTCTAGAATCGGGTCATTTTTGGGTGGTTTCTATTATGTAAGCATCACAAAGTGACTTCAGACCTGAACTGGTCCCTAAAAAGTGGGCTTTTGAAAATTTCTGAAAAATTTCAAGATTTGCTTCTAAACTTCTAAGCCTTTTAAAATCCCCCCAAAATAAAATATCATTCCCAAATTGATTCAAACATGAAGTAGACATATGGGGAATGTAAAGTAATAACTATTTTTGTAGGTATTACTATGTATTATAGAAGTAGAGAAATTTAAACTTGGAAATTTGCTATTTTTTTACAAAATATTGGTAAATTTGGTATTTTTTTATAAATAAAAATGTATTTTTTTTTTACTTCATTTTACCAGTGTCATGAAGTACAATGTGTGACGAAAAAACTATCTCAGAATGGCCTGGATAAGTCAAAGTTTTTTAAAGTTATCAGCACTTAAAGATTTGCAAAAAATGGCCTGGTCCTTAAGGTGAAATATGGCTGTGTCCTAAAGGGGTTAAAAAACACCCTTTTTGTGCAAAATACACAATTTTACAGCCCTTGCTGCATCTGCACGTGTGAAATTTAAGCGTTATATACTGCTGTCATATTCTGTTATTAAAAAAACACCCATTTTGGGCAAAAAACTTAATTTTGCAGCCCTTGCTGCATCTGTGCAACTTAAGCTAGAAATACAGCTATAATTTTCTGGGTTTTAAAAAACACCCTTTTTGTGCAAAATACATAATTTTACAGCCCTTGCTGCATCTGCACGTGTGAAATTCAAGCTTTATATACTGCTGTCATATTCTGATATAAAAAAAACACCCATTTTGGACAAAAAAATTGATTTTCAGCCTTTGCTGCATATTTCATTGTGAGATACACCCTTTAGATACTGTAGTTCTATTCTGCTATTAATAAAACACCCCTTTTTGGCCAAAAATCTTTAATTGCGGCCTAGTCTGCATATGTACGTGTGAGATACACACTTTAGATACTGTGGTTATATTCTGTTATTTGAAAAACAGCCATTTTGGGCACAAAACTTAAATTGCGGCCTAGTCTGGATCTGTACATGTGAGTCGCTGGTAGACGCGCTGCTGGGGGCATTCCCACCTAACAGCGGGGGCACAGTAGAAGCACAAGGCGAGGGCAGAGCAGGAGGAAGACGCAGCTGGGGCACCGCCAGCACCTCAGAAGGCAGTGTTAGAATGGCCGAAATGTGGAAAAGCTTTGTCAGCACGCCACAACAACCAGCACCACCAGCTGATATGGAACGTCTTAGCAGGAGGCAGCATTTCACCAACATGGTGGAGCAGTATGTGTGCACACGCCTACAAGTACTGAATGACGGGTCTGCCCCCTTCAACTTCTGGGTCTCCAAATTGGGCAAATGGCCTGAGCTTGCCCTTTATGCCTTGGAGGTGGTGGCCTGCCCTACAGCAAATGTATTATCTGAACATGTGTTTAGCACGGCAGGGGGCGTTATCACAGACAAGCGTAGCCGCCTGTCCACAACCAATGTTCATTAAAATGAATCAGGCATGGATCCCACAGGACTTGTCCGTACCTTGTGCAGAATAGACCTGTATACCGGCTTTAACCAGCCATTGTTATACTACAGCGCAATTGCTCATTATTGTATTTTGGATATTTCATATTCTTTTGGAAGCCACTTGAGGCAGCTGAGGGTTCCACACGCACTCTTGGGTAGTTATTGCTTTTTCATTTCCACACATAGGTCCGTTACTATGCCTTATTTTCGGATTCTTATGTCTGGTGGCTTCTATTACCCCATCGGCTTTCATATGTGTGGCTTTTTCTGCAATCTATATACCCTAGTGTGTTGACCCCTCAACCTTCTCTAGGGTTGTTTTTGTTCCTCACTGAAGGTTTCCCCCTTTCTCACTGCTGTTTTTATATATTTTTTATACATGTTATAAGTAATGTATATCTAAATAAAGACTCTTTCATGTTTATACATGCATGTGTTTGGTGCTATTTTTTGGTGTGTTTGGTACATTTTCAGGTGAAATTCACCCATTTTTGGGTGTGCTATACCACTGCTAGACAGGTAGACTAGACAGGTAAAAAAATTCACAAATTTGTGTTACATTTTCGGGTGAAAAACACAAATTTTGGGCTGTGATATACCACTGCTATACTTAGTAGACAGGTTAAAAAATTCACTAATTTGTCTGTTACATTTTTGTGTGAAATTAACCAATTTTTGGCTGTAATATACCCCTCCTCTACCTAGTTGCCAGCTTAATAAATTTCACTAACTTTCAGGTGACATTAAACAATTTTTGTCTGTGATAGACCCCTACCCTGCATAGGTGACAGGGACTTAAATTTCTAAAATTCGTCTTGATTTGGCCCTTTCATTCTATCCTTCTGCTTTAATAACTTTTCCCATATTTTTGCTCGATCAAAATAAAATTTCATCCATTGATCTCCCTTGGATGTGGTCTCTCTTTCTCACACTCCCTCTCCGGCGTGGAACCCTGATTCACCGATAACCGTGATCAACATGGTAGGCTCAGAAAAGAACATCGAAAGTTGATATGTGACGGGGGCACCTCTGCATAGGTAACAGGAACATACATTTCCAAAAATTGTCTGTTACATTGTCAGGTGACATTTTAAAAATTTTGCCGGATAGAAACCCCTGCTTTGCATAGGTGACAGGGAATAACATTTCTGAAATTCTTCTTTAATTGATGTGCGCCACCTCCTTTCATTCAATGCTTAAACTTTAACAAGTTGTCCCACATTTGCGCTTCAATAGTTTGTCCCACATTTCCACTCTATCATATTTAATTTGAAACAATTAACCTCCCTTGGATGTGGTCTCTCTCACGCTCCCTCTCCGGCGTGGAACCCTGATTCGCCGATAACCATGATCAACATGGTAGGCTCAGAAAAGAACATCGAAAGTTGATAGAGAAGATATTTAAATGGATGGTGGACGTCACAGGGACGTGCGATCAGGCTGGAGTTATCTAGAGTCAACAAAGCGGCAGCAGGGCCTCTCCTGTCTAACGTTTTCTAATCCAAAATACTGCAGTGACATTCCCTGTAATTTTTTATTAATCATTCAAATAACAGGGCATCTTAAGAGTCCTGTATTGTTATTTATCATCATTACCTCCCCCGAGTCAGGAGTGGGTAATTGCCGCTCGCCCCATCCTTAACTTGGAAGCTTATGCTTCAATACTTTGTTCCACATTTCCGCTGAATTACATTTAATTTCATACATTGACCTCCCTTGGATGTGGTCTCTGTTTCTCAGGCTCCCTCTTCGGCGTGGAACCCTGATTCACCACTAACAGTGATCAACATGGTAGGCGCAGAAAAGAACATCGAAAGTTGATAGAGCACATATCCAATTGGATCGTGAACATCATGGGGACATGCGACATGTGGGGCAGAATGTTTGCACACGCCTACACGAACTGACTGATGGTTCTGCCCCCTGCAACTTCTGAGTCTCCTAATTGGGCACATGGCCTGAGCTTGCCCTTTACGCCTTGGAGGTGCTGGCCTGCCCTGCAGCCAGTGTATTGTCTGAACGTGTGTTTAGCACGACTGGAGGGGGTTATCACAGGTTATATTTCCCAATGTTTTGGGGTGTACCCTAATTAAAAAAAATATATATATATTTAAACCCAAAAAGTAGTGTAAGCTACCTCTTTCTCATCCACCGCCGCTTCTACCTACACCGCCACATCCACCGCCTCCTCAACCTCCTACTCCATATGGACCTCGTCCTCCTAGATCAAGATTATTATTTTTTCATTTTTATTTTATGTTATTTAAAGTCATTTCCCTATCCACTTTTGTTTGCAGAGCACTTACCATGCTCTTAACCAAATTTTGATGCTATTTGCAGCCCTCTAGCCCTTTCCATGACATTTTTACAGCCATTTTAGTGCTCAAAAGTTCAGGTCTCCATTGACTTCAATGGGGTTCGGGGTCAAGTTCGGGTCGGGCCGAACCGGATAAACCCAAACATCCAGGTGTCTGCTCAGCTCTAAAAATAACCCTAAATGGTGGCACAACCCTATTTGCATTATTTGATAATCTGCTGGTTTCTGAAGGCTAAAAATTGCTAAAACTTGTGTAGTACAATGATAATTAAAAAGTACAAAGCTTATCAGTACTAATTCTGTATGGTAGAATTCATACTGTTGAAGGGTGCAAAAAAATAATTCAGCCCCCAAATAGCTGTGCATTGTAAAACGAAAGCCATTCTTCAAAAAACAAAAGCAATGATGACCATATTGGCTGACACTCAGCTTTATCAGAAACAGAAATCATGAAGAAATAGCTGAATTTTATAGGACAAGTATTTTTGTCAATGACTCAAGGACTTCTGTTTCCTGGAAGTGCTTGTGATTTTAGGGGAATATTACATCTCATATGACATGACCTCTAGGGGCCGTATCATCTCTTGGTTAATCCCATCTACCTCCTATATTTCACCTGCCAAGAGTAGGGACCCACCTGCAGTGTGTCTTTCAGCACCTCCACCTGGCCAGCTATTTCTTAGCTACACATAACAAAGTAGAGAGGCCAGCTTTCAGCCTCATGTATGTATGTGTCTCACAGAGCCTAAAGCCATACGGGGGAAGAGAAACCGTTCAAGAAAAATCTGCTCCTTAAATTAGGTCTTTGTAGCCTGGAGCTTTGAAAACTCTAGAACTTGTGCCAGGATTTGTCTTTCTTGACTCGCAGCCAGCTTAATACTGATAGATTTATGAAGATTGCAATAATGTCGAGGCATGTTTTTTTAGTTTTTTTTTGTTAAGGGGAAGGTCAATCCAATACATAAATTTCATATGTTATGTACAGTAAGTCTACACACTACCAAATTTAGTTTTTCAGATTGTATCAATTAAAACATGTGTTTACAATGACCAAGAATGATCCCTTCTTCACACTAGCCGATCTTAAAATAATTGTTTTTTTATTAGGCATTGTATGGTACTTTGTAGGCGCTATATGACTATCATTTAGACACTCTGTGATACTTTTCTGGCATTGCATGGTGGTATAATTTACATACAGTATGGCATTGTTATATGGGCTCCATGTAAAATGTTCACAAACAAAGAAGTGGCAACAAAAAAATAATGCAATTACACATTAATCAAACTAAGTCTTGTTACACAGTACTTTTTTCTTACACCAAATAACTGCACAGAGAATTGTTATAATTTTCATTTTCCAGTTCAATCAATGTGGATGCCACTTTCAGGGGAACTGTGCTTAGAAGCTGAACCCGGACATATCCCCTTTTTCACCCAGACAGCCCTTTATGCTCCGAGGCTCTTCCTTGCCCGCAGGCCAAGGGATTTTTTGTTTACAAGTTTACACTGCTAGGCAGAGGCTTCAGTGTATCAGTGTTCCCAGTGATGTCACTGGCACTAATGAGCTGGCTTTAGTGCTGCCGTAGCCGTTTAACATGCTCATCTCAGAGGGGCTGCCTGGGTGAAAAAGGGAATATGTCAGGGTTCAACTCTGAACCCAGACAACCCCTTTAACTCTTATGAGGGATTCTTTAGAGGCACCTGTTATGTGACAATGTTGAAGCTTGTATACGAAAGAACTTCCCTAGCTTTAGATGTTGAGCTTGTACAGGTGTTGGGGGTAAAAGACACCACATAGCAAAAATTTCTTGAGAGCTGCCAGAACTAGGCAACAGCACCTAGCTGAAAGTGTGTGGAAGAGACAGACAAGTTATAGGTCAAAAAGTCATTCAACCAACAGTTACAGTGAGGAACAGAAGTATTTGAACACCCTGCGATTTTGCAAGTTCTCCCATTTAGAAATCATGGAGGGGTCTGACATTCACATTGTAGGTGCATTACCACTCTAAGAGACAGAATAAAGAAAATAATTCAGGAAATGTCATTGTATGATTTTTAAAGAATTTATTTGTCTTGAACATCCAAGAAAATCAGTGTTAATATTTGGTACAGAAGCCTTTGTTTGCAATTACAGAGGTCAAACATTTCCTGTAGTTCTTGACCAGGTTTACACACACTGCAACAAGGATTTTGGCCCACTCCTCCACACAGATCTCCTCTAGATCTGTCAGGTTTTGGAGTTGTCGCGGAGCAACACGGATTTTCAGCTCCCTCCAAAGATGTTATATTGGATTTAGGTCTGGAGACTGGCTAGGCCACTCCAGAACCTTGAAATGCCTCTTACGGAGCCACTCCTTGGTTTTCCTGGCTGTGTGCTTTGGGTCGTTGTCATGTTGGAAGACCCAGCCACGACCCATCTTCAATGCTCTGACTGAGGAAAGGAGGTTGTTGCTCAAAATCTCACAATAAATGGACTCATTAATCCTCTCCTTAATACAGTCCAGTCATCCTGTCTTCTTCTCAGAAAAGCACCCCCAAAGCATGGTGTTACCACACCCATGCTTCACAGTAGGGATGGTGTTAATGGAATGCAACTCATCCTTCTTTTTCCTCCAAACACGACGAGTGAAGTTTAGACCAAAAAGTTCTACTTTGGTCTCATCTGACCACATGACTTTCTCCCATGCCTCCTCTGGATCATCCAGATGGTCATTGGCAAACTTCACACGGGCCTGGACATGTGATGACTTGAGCAGTGGAACCTTCCGTGCAACGCATGATTTGAAACCATGACTGTTTCATTTATTTTTTATTCTGCCTCTCAGTGTGGGAATGCACCTACAATGTGAATTTCAGACTCCTTCATGATGGGAGAACTTGCAAAATCGCAGGGTGTTCAAATTCTTCTGTTCCTCACTGTATATTTTATCTATGTTCAACTCAAAACTAGAGGGCCAATTACCCTTTTGTCCATGGCCATCCTTTTGCCTTTGATAATTGTAGACACATTTTTGGTAACATTTACAAAAAAGTTTAATAACCCAAGAAAAATTAAGCTTATTTTTAAGATAGTGTGGAAATATCTTCAGTTGCAAAGACCATTTAGAAAATTTGGGATTTCTAAATAATGTCCGAGATGGAATTCTTGTCTGATCCCTTCTGCTACAGTTGATCACCGATACCAATGTCTAGCTTAAGTATCCGGCATTAAAAGGTTTAATTTGAAAGTGGTGAACATTCCTAAGCATCTAGAAACCACGTGCCCGCATTAGCACATACTCTCTGTGTTTCCTCCTGCCAATTTGGACACACTACAACCGGGAACAGATTCTCTGAATTCTAGGTTTCCAATTACAAAGCTGTCTTATCTGTGTTTTGTGTTTCAACACCATTTGTTCAATTACCTGCATTTAATATTTTACATCAAATAAGTCTGTGTGATCAAGTGAGGTCTCACCAGAGCTGATAATGCACCAACAGTTATACTAAGTGCTGATGAGAAAGAGCCATGAAATATCAATGCTGCAATGTGGACCACACCCAACAGCTGAAATTGCCACTTGCATTTGGTTCCTTGTGTTAGAATTCACTTACTAAAATATAATAGCGATACCCTACCAAAACTCCCAATATCAGACTTGGGGCATTTGGGCCTCACTGTTCTCCATATACTTATAATATGTGGCTTGTTATCTTTTAATAGCCGAAACAACTTAATACAAGGATCAACTAACCACTAGACATCACCTGAGGGCTCTGAATTAACTGGACTAATAAATCGCTGGACACCAGAGATTGGTAAATTAAGACGAAAAACACTAGGAACTTTTGGAATAAAAACATTAAAAAACATTGACCTGGAAATGACCCCAGGGATTGAGGAACGAAACCACAAGACATGGTCAAGGGTATGAAACTTCGTATTCACCACGTATAGCTATATATTAAATAAAAAAAGGTCAGGAATTAACACCAAAAAACCTAAAGGCTTGCTAAAAATAGGTCCATCTATTTTTAATGGTACTAATAAAAGTAAAGTTTTAAGAGGTCTTTTTCTTTATATTTAGTTTTCAAGGGTTATGAACCACAAACCAACCAGGCACCAGAGAATTAGGACACGCAGCATTTAGAACTGGGGAATAAAGCCACTAGACACCAGGGGCTTTAGAATGAAAACACTAGACACCTGGGAATAGAGGATAAATACAAATGATACCACCAATTGAGAGATGCAGCCACAAGATGGAAACAACTGGAAAATAAAACCAGAAGTCAGGACTGAAGAATGGAACGACAAGACAATCTGGGCCCCAAATCTAGAGATGAGCAAAGTTTTCCAAAACTCGATTTGGCAACTTTGCTGAAGTTAATGCATCACAAATCGCTATAAATGAGGTATACCTAGGCCACTCTGCCTTAGGATATGGCCACAAGGCCCGCTGCAGGCGGGTTGCGGCCATGCTGTGATGTAGAACCATGCGGTATAGTCCTTTTTCATTGTTGCAACCACGCTGCACCTTTAAACAGGGTCTTTTGCTCATATGGAGTTTGGCTGGTTAGGAGTGGGGACAATATGCATATAATTGCTTTTCTGGCCTGCAATTTCCTGCAGGTTATTTGACAGTAAACACAGAATATGAATCATCTCTGGCATACCCACTTCTCCAACCCCAGTGCTCTCCTGCCCTACATGCGGGAGCTTTTCTTCTGCCATCTGCTTTTCCTCCTTTTCCACGTGATCTAATATTGATGAGAATATGTCATCAAAAACATCTAGCTCCTCCTGCATCTTGCTGACTTTCTAGGACATGGAGACGTTGAAGGATGATTTGTAAGAAGTAAAGCCAGCAAAAGATGTGGTCATCATAACAGAGAATATGTGACATGTCACGTCCTGTGACGACGTAGGGGGGAACTGCATCACGCCTTCCCCCTTCGCCTCCTGCCACGCTATGCCGAGCTCCGGCTCCTTGATGTGACAGAGCTACTTTGAGCGCCAGAGGTGCTGCCCGCGGCCTGGACAACCCGATGCTCAGTGGAGGTGTTGCACTTTTGGACCAGCTTTCCCTGGACCGATGAAGCGGCGGGTTTCTGCTGGCCCTTCCTGATCCTCTCCACTTTGCCTCCAGCAAGACCTGAAGGTTTGGTATTGTTTGGCACCATGTGTCTCTTGCCTCCTTGCTTCCTCCTGCCTCCAGGATTAAGCTATCTTTCATATGATCCTCATGCTTGCCTCCCTGACTCTGCTGCCGGCTATGAGGTATATACATGTCGCTATCTTATTACTGTCTGCTCTGTTTCTGATACTTTTGATCCTGCTATTAAACTTGTGTTGGGGGCTGATCTAGATGAACTGTTGGCTTTTTCGCTCGGCGCGGAAAAACTTTTGGGAATTGTTCATATTGGGACTATTTTTTTTTTCTTTCTTTTTTCTCTAGTCCTTTCCTCCCTCTCTTTGTCTTTGATTTAATATGGAGGAGTGCTACATAACTAAAACCGAGGGGGGGGGGGGGGGGGGGGGATACTCCCTTGACTAAGATCAAATGGGCTTTGGAAAGCCAAAATTGATCATTTTTTAAAATCACCAAATGTAAGCACAAGAGCAGGACAAAAAGGGATGGGAACTGGCCCCACAAAAAAAAATCCTGGCTGCGGTAAAAAAATAATAATAATGGAGAACTAATACATAATTATATCAACGCAGCTTGGGGTAATTCAGACAGAGGTGGTCCTGATAAGATTCGGGACAGAGTTACAACTATTAAAAAATCAGTGGGGGTCTTCGAGAGCGAAGCTAAAATATATAAATCGGAAATTTCCACATTGAGGATGGATGTTAACACTTAAAAAAAAAGTGGTGGATTTGGAGGACAGGTCCAGGAGATGTAACCTGTGAATTTTGGGTCTATCTGAAGGCAATGAAGAAAAACCTTGCTGAAATGTTACAGACTGTAATTCAGGATAAGTTTGGAAGGAAATATTTCTCTCCATTATTTATGGTGGAAAGGGTGCACCGGGTTCCAGGGGTAAACCAATCCCTGGAAGGCAACCACGGACACTTCTGGTGAAGATACTTACCTCCCGAGATAGAGATATGGTTTTGAGAAGAACGAGGGAGTGTCCCCTTGTTCTATATAATGGAAGTAAATTGTCCTTTTTTCTGGACTTCTCCAAAAGAGATCCAGGAAAGGAGATGCAGCTTTTTGGCGGCTAAAAAATGCTTGCAAGAAAAGGATATTAGGTATTATTACAAATAATATTCAACAGTGGAATAAAATTTTTGGATAGTGATAGAATAACTTGACCGGAACAATATTCATGCAGCTTCCTTATATCTTTGTCTTGTTTTTTCTGTGATGGTGGTGGTAGAGGGACAGAGGGGGAGGTGGTCTTAGTTAAAAGATCTGCGGCAGTGATGTGGCGGATCAGGAAGTTTGGGGGGGGGAAGGTTTGTGTGATGGGTTTCGATGTGTCTCCTAGGAAGGGGGGTGGTGGGTCGGGAATCTGAGCAGTTTTATACTACGGGATTCTGTTGGCGGATTTTATGTCAGTTAGAATCTTTTTTTGGAATGTTCCAGGTCTTGGTGATAAGAACAAAAGACAGTCTTTTATCAAGTGCAAGGACATCTACCTGCGATTGTCTGTCTGGTTGAGACTCATGCTACCGAGAAGTCGGTTTTGCGGTTCGGTAGGGGATGGACTGCGCAGACTTTCTACTTTTACTAGTTACTTCACAGGAGTTACTGTTTTAATCCATAGGGGGGTTGATTTTGTCTGCGAGGCATTCTCTATCAATAAGCAGGGGAGACTTTATGGGAAATTATGTATTTTGGCCTTTGTTTACATCCCTCCCCCTTTTTCAGTATATGTACTTAACTTATTAGCTTTTATGGATCAGTGGCCTGAATGCCCCTCGCTGGTTAATGATGACTTTAACTGTGTTATTAATCCAGAAACAGATGGGATCTCCACAGGGGGAGATACCAATGCCCCTTCCCAATGGGCCCCTTTGGCACGCTTTTGTCAGGAATTGGGCTTTGTGGATATATGGGGATGTCTTGGAAAGGGGAAAAGAGCCTGTTCTTGTATAAGTAAATCTGGAAACTCTATGTCTAGGATAGACCTGGGCCCTGATAAATAAAAACTACCTGAGGTATATAAAATGGATGAAATATGAGGCCAGGTCTCTATTGGACCATGTACTTCTTTTTATTGAATTAACCATGGGGGGAAATAATTATAGGATAATATCTTTATTTAAACTGAACCCCCATTGGATTTCCATAATGGATAATCATGAAATGGTGAAACAGGAGATGGTCCATTTCTGGGATAGTAATTATAACTCAGTGAAAATACAACTAGTATACGATGCATTCAAGGCCTTTATGTAAAGTAAATTGAGGGGAGTTTTTATCAGTAACATTTCTAATCTAAGAAAGGAGTATGGAAGGAGGGAGAGGAAGTTAAAGGAAGGAGCATTAGTTGGTATGAATGAGTTCTCTAGGAATAAAACACTAGGAATAGAGGACCGCATTTTTTTATATGCGGATGATGTGCTGTTTTTTATAAACCATACTAGTATCTAACTTCCTGAACTTATTCGTATAGTCAATTCCTTTGCTGCAGTCTCGGGCTTTGATATTAATTGGTCAAAGACAACTCTTATGCCTCTGTAGACCTGAATATTCCACTGAGGGGTCCCTGAACATGTTAAAGATTTCTACCTCATTTGAATATTTGGGTATGATGATATCCCCTAAGGTTGAAGATTTTGTACAGTTAAACTTGATTCCATTGATAAGTAAATTGAGGTAAAATATCACGGCATGGCTTCGACTTCCTTTATACAGAGCAGACAGAATATCCCTAGTAAAGATAGTGATATTACCCCAAGCCATCTATATCCTTAGGAATTCCCTCAATATGGATTAAGGATAAGTTTATTAAATGAATTGAGAGAATTATTAATGATTTACTTTGTGGAAGAAAGCGAGTAAGGCCTCTTTCACACTTGCGTTGTCCGGATCCGGCGTGTACTCCACTCCACTTCCGGAATTACACGCCGGATCCGGAAAAACACAAGTGTACTGAAAGCATTTGAAGACGGATCCATGCGGCTCCCGGACGTGCCATGTGATCACGTGATCCATGCGCTTGGGGCGCCCTGACGTCACTCTGGAGCGCCCCGGGAGCCGCACGGACAGTAAGTATGCTGCTCCCCCGCTCCCCGCTACACTTTACCATGGCTGCCAGGACTTTAGCGTCCCGGCAGCCATAGTAACCACTCTAAAAAAGCTAAACGTCGTATCCGGCAATGCGCCGAAACGACGTTTAGCTTAAGGCCGGATCCGGATCAATGCCTTTCAATGGGCATTAATTCCGGATCCGGCCTTGCGGCAAGTCTTCAGGATTTTTGGCCGGAGCAAAAAGCGCAGCATGCTGCGGTAGTTTCTACCGGCCAAAAAACGTTCCGTTCCGGAACTGAAGACATCCTGATGCATCCTGAACGGATTTCACTCCATTCAGAATGCATTAGGATAAAACTGATCAGGATTCTTCCGGCATAGAGCCCCGACGACAGAACTCTATGCCGGAAGACAATAACGCAGGTGTGAAAGAGCCCTAAGGCTTAATATGTACAATGACCTCTGCACAGGTCACAGGGCATGCCTAGAAGACTCTCCTATAGAAGTCAATGAGGTCTCCTCCTGACCATTGTGTCTATGGCCCATGGGACTGCCATAAAGGATTTTTAAAAAAAAAAAGCTTTGTAAATGCTGTTAAGAACAGCTCAGGCAAATTGGGCGCCCCAATAATCATGTTAAAAAATTAAAACTGAATAAAAAATCTGTAATCAGAAAATAAAATCAGATCATAAATAAAGGAAATGTGTCACTATCTGGTTTTATCTGGTTCTGCCTATGCTCGACTCACAGGACAGTGGTGGAGACCCCACAGGATTAGTTTTTGATATGGCTTTGACATCACAGGGGATGGCTATCTTCGGATTCGTTAGACAATATGGGTGATCTCACATTCCTGGGCTTCTTAGTTTCGCTTTGTAACATGTGCAGCTGCCATTTTAGGAAAAACGAATTTGTTACCACGAAGTGCAAGTAAATTCAGATTCATTGCAAATAGATGTTTTCCTAAACTTCAGACTGAACTCCGCTTCGAAAACTTCACTTTGCTCAACACTACCCAAATCTATAGGTCTACTGCTACGTCTGTTATACAAAATTACTCTTTGGATCTGTGTATGCCTCCACTTCTTCTGTCTCTTATGTAAGCCTCTCTGAAGCAGTGTCTGCCAACCTTTGATTCAACCACTAGTGACAGACTAGTGAAAGGTATTAGAAAATTATTATGGGATTAAGACAGAGAATATTAATTTGATCTCAGGAAACATGTTGGTTCGTTGTCCTGGGTGGATAGTTCAAGAAACGCAGCTGCGAGGAACGTGCTGAACAATGACAAGATTTGTGCTGTAAATGTTACAAACTGACTGTGACCCTCAAATGAATTATCGTCACTAATTAAGAGATTATCTTGTGATGATCATTTTAAGCTACAGAAATCGAGTTGATTGTAATATACAATACATCCAGTGTGGTAAAAAGACCTGAGTGTGTGCCACATGATGTGTACTGCTACTGAACATAAAAAGATGAAGGGTGAACAACCATGGTCTTGATGCACAAGGGAATAGATATCATATACCGCACTATCCACTAGCTAAGGCTAGTCTTTTATCCATACTATGGAACCTCCCTTTTTATATTTAGATATAAGAAAATTTATATTGAGCTATGAGATAGAAAGATAGATGGAAAGATAGACAGATAGATAGACTCTTTGAGAGCTGCATCATTTTTTGATCACTCATTTTGTTTTTTAATTATCCATTTGGCCTATTGCCTATGATCTGGGAGGGATTCTGACAGTGCTGCTGTGTTTCCTGTTAGATAGATAGATAGATAGACTATTATTTGTCTCCAGTCTTGTTTTACATAATAAAATCCTGTAAACTTGCATGACGTCATGATCAGGAAGGAGTCCTATGTGCACAAAAGTGTGATGGAGGAGCTGAAACACATCATAAATGACAGTGAAGTCACAAAAGAAGATGATGCCCTCTGGCCCCCTCCTGACAGAGTTGGACGACTGGAGCTGGATATTGTGATCGGCGAAGAGCACATTTCTTTCACAACTTCAAAAATCGTCTTTCTTATAAATGTAAACCGGTCCAAAGACCCCAAGAGACTAAGAGTTTTCTATTAACTGGTTCAGGACCTGAAATGTCTGGTCTCCAGTTTCATTGGTCTTCACTTTAAGATTAAGCCCATCTAAGTCTTGGGAAGGCAGATGCACATTGTGATGTATTTAGATTAAGTGTTTCTCCGACGCTGGTTGTATGTATGATATATTTTGTTTTTATAGATCTGACTCATTTATATAAATTATAAAAACTTTCCTTATTATATAATCCTCAGTGTTCAGAAATGGCTTAAAAATCTTAAGAAAGTTGTGAAATGGTTCATCATTTCACAACTTTGGCAGTAGTTTACTACTGATTGCAGCGAGCCCAGGAGAGGATATGATTGGTTGTAACAATAATGGAGGTGGTAGTTATTAACCTGATACTCACCTGGGCCTGGCAAGGACACAACTTTTCTTCCCAACCCTACTGTGAAACAAATATGTGTTTGGACATTACATACATCACTGCAAAATATACAGTATAATACAGCACCACATACCTCATCCATCCAGTGGCATCTCCTGTGATGTAGACTTTCCTCAACGTCTTCATTCAGAGATAAGACTGCCATAATGGCCCCTCTGTATAATATATAATGGTCCCCCTGTAAAATTATTATACAAAGTATATAATGGCCCCTCTGTATAATATATAATGGCCCCCTGTATAATTATTATATATAATGGTCCCTCTGTATAATATATAATGGCCCCCTGTATAATTATAATATATAATGGCCCCTCTGTATAATATATAATGGCCCCTCTGTATAATATATAATGGCCCCTCTTTATAATATATAATGGCCCCTCTGTATAATATATAATGGCCCCCATTCTTTCCCCCACCTTCATAGTGCCAACACAGTACTTACATAAAAATAAAAAAAATACTCCCTTCTCTTCATCTTCTCTTGTAGCCTTTGCTTGGGCATCCCGACGCAGGCGGTCAGATACACATCACCGTGCCCTCCTGCACCGCATCATCTCGCGAGACCTGCCACAGGAGGTCACGATGATGTAATCGCGATCTCCTGCTTCATAGGCTTCAGGCCTAGCCTGAAGCTTATGATGCAGAACGGAGCAGATGGTAGCCATAGGCTTCCATCACCCTCATTATACTGCCTTCTGCCTGGCGCCCCCTATAATTTGGTGCGAGGGGCAACGGCTCCCCTGGACCCCACAACGATACGATACTGACTATCTGAGGTATTTGCTGCACTCTTAAAACATGGTCTCAAGGTAAAGCCATCCAAGTGCCACTTATTGCAGTCTGAGGTACACTATCTAGAGAATTTGGTTATCCCTGACCCCAATAAAATGGCTGCAGTTAAAAATTGGCCCACACCTACTAATATCTATGAGGTGAAGAAATTTGTAGACTTTGCTGGATATTATAGCGTATTTATTCGGGGCTTTACTAAGATTGCCGCCTCTTTGCAGGACTTGTTAAAAGGCCAGCCTAATAAAAAAAGGTTAAAAAAAGACAGCTATTGTATGGACTGATGCTCATGAAAATGCTTTTAATGATCTGAAATGTAAACTTACTGAAGCACCTATTCTTCTTAGACAGACTATACTAAACCTTTTAGACTGTATATTGACGCATGTAAAAAGGGCTTGGGAGCAGTGTTGGGTCAAGTGCAGGACCAACACAAACGAGTCATTGCATACTCCAGTTAGGCCTACTGAGAGGGATGTAATTACAGCTCTTTTAAGGTAGAATTGTTCACCTTGGTCTGGGCAGTTACAGAGAAAATTAGGTAATACTTGACCACTACTGAATTTGTGACCTATATAGACAACAATCAAATGGCTCATCATCAAAATCCCATCCATCCAGAAGCAGCCAGAATGGATTGTACCCAATTACAACGTGGAAACAGAGTGCTACAGGAACTAAGGACCGTGCTACAAACTGGTAAAGAGCTTTACACCACTTCAGAAACAGCTGACCCTGAGGTACTCAAACTGTTAAAACAGGGGAAACTCTTTTTTTATATGAAGGGTCAGCTCAAACGTCTCACTATAGAACTTCTGACTGTATTAAACTGTGCCATTTTGGGTGCCAAAAAAAGAGTCACAAATCACAGAGATTTTTTGGGGTAGGAATGCGAGACAACATAGAAAAATGGTGTTGTGAATGTACTATCTGTGCCATCAGTAGGGATGACCAGCTCACACAAAAAGCACCACTGCACCCAATTGAAAGTCATAGGGCATTTGAACTGGTTGAATTGGACTATATTAAATTAGGACCCAGCCAAAATGAGTATGTGTATGCTCTGACAATCATTATAGCAATGGTGATACCAGAAAAAGACTTATCAGGATATAACCACTATTGACGTGTTAGAAAAGAGGTTTATTGAGGTCCACAGACCACCAGAAAAGATTCTGACTGACCAGGGCTCAGCATTTGAGTCACAGTTATTCCAAGAATAACACATTTTACATCTATTGTATATCTAAAAAAAATACATACGACTGCCTATCATCCACAATTAGTGTTTAGCGAATCGAGCTTTGAATTATAGTTCCAAAGTCAATTTGCTCAAAACTTCATTTTAATGCTGTATGGAGACCTGTCTCCGTACAGATTTAAAATGTATGGCCTCTGGTAAGGTGATATTTGTTATCGCGAGACTTGGGTGAATAACTTCGGTATTCAATTTTTAAACTTGAAAACCGTTTTAAAACAGGAACCCGAAGTCTGCTTCGGTACCATCTGGTACCTCTATACCAAAGCTGACTTCTGATTCAAGTTTTAAAATGGTTTTCAAGTTCTGAAATCAAAGTCTGAAGTTATTCACCGAAGTCCCACAAGACAGCATTCAAACAAAATTTTTAGCTAATCGACTTCAGATCTATGATCTAAATCTCGATTTGCTCAACACTACCCACAATGCAACGGTTTATCGCCAGAGTGTAAGAAAGCAAAATGGCCGACATGGCCGACATGGGTATCTAAATTGACTTGCTATATAACCATACACCGCACTGTTCAATACAAACAAACGCCCTATACATTAAAGTTGGTTGCCAGCAGATAGTGTTGAGAGAATTGAAGCATCCGAAGTGGAATGCAATCTGAAGTTTAGGAAAAATTTGTTTCGCAACAAATTCGAATTGCCTTGCGCTTTATAGTAATGAATCGTTTCTTTTCCTAAAATGGCGGCTACACGTGTTACAACGTTAAAGTAAGAAGTCCGGCAATATGGGATTATCTATAATGCCGTGCAGACAGCCAATCAGCAACCAATCCTGTGCGGTCTCCACTACTTCACTGTGAGCTGAACATAGGTAGAGAGTTGACAAGTGCTAGGGACAGTGTTACAAAAAGATTTTTATTGTGTAATATTGGATAGGGACAGTGTAGGGATATAGTAGGGAGAGTTTTTACACACTGTAGGGAGGGCATAGGTAGACTGCAGAGACAGTGCTAAAACTGAAAGGATCCATAGAAGACAGCACAGTTTGGATCAATCCCTATATAGGGCACAGAGCTATCTAATTAAACAGTGTCCTCCTTGTTTAATATACAGGCAATTCTATTAGGCCTTGATTCTCAAATTGAGGTTAATAAGCTGTCTAATTTTACTGTTATTGGGGTGTCCACCTTGTTTAATAGATAAGCAATTCTATTACGCCTTGATTTTCAAATTGGGGTGAATAAGCTGCCTAGTTCTACTGTTCTACTTGTTTAAAGGGTAACTGTCATTTAAAAAAAAATATAATTGGATTGGTCTGACTATGTTTACCTTAGTTCCCTAGTTAATACTTTTGTATAGGTATTGAATTATCTAGTAATTGCAGCATGTTCTTTCCTCCCCCAGGCATTTCATTGGTTCTGTTAAAACAGTGTTGCTAATTGTCCTCCGTCTCCTATCTTCTATATACAGAAGACGGAGGACGTAGTAGTGGGCAGTCCCAAAGGCTGCGTGTGCGCTCCCGTCGGACCGGGATAGCTCCGAAAATAAATTAGAATATTCGCGATCAACTACTCAGGAGGAGTGTTTAAGTCTGGAGAAAGTCGATTGGTTGGGGTGAGGCTGCACGTTACCAAGATGAGACTAATGAATTCTGGGTAGTTAGGGAGGGAGGTCTTAGCCTCAGGGTAAGGGCATCGGCGGCCATCTTAAGAAGATAGTCAGAAATAATTCTTGTAAAGCGTTGCTATGGACGGAATCTTATTAAACAAGCGGTGTGTGTACACAATAATTAGTGATTATGGATTATATCACCACAGCAGCAACAACATATATGAACATTGAATTTTGAGTGAAAATATGACAGTTATCCTTTAATAGATAAGCAATTCTATAACACTTTGATTCTCAAACTGGGGTGAATACGTTTTCTAATTTTACTGCTATTGGGGTGTTCACCTTGTTTAATAGATAAGCAATTCTATTAAGCTTTGATTATCAAATTGGGGTTAATAAGCTTTCTAATTTTACTGTTTTTGGGGTGTCCACCTTGTTTAATAGATTATTCATTCAATTAGGCCTTGATTCTCTAATTGGGGTGAATAAGCTGTTTAGCGCTGCTGCTATTGGGGTGTTCGCTTTGTTTAATAGATATGCTATTCTATTTTGCCTTGATTCTGAAATCGGGGTGAATAATCTGTCTAATTTTGCTGTTATTGGGGTGTCCACCTTGTTTAATAGATAAACAATTTTATTATGTCTTGATTCTCAAATTGAGGTAAATAAGCTTTCTATTGTTTCTGTTATTGGTGTGTTCACCTTGTTTGATAGATAAACAATTACATTAGGCCTTGATTCCCAAATTGGGGTGAATAAGCTATCTAATTTTACTGTTATTGGGGTGTCCACCTTGTTTAATAGATAAGCAATTCTATTACACCTTGATTCTCAAATTGGGGTGAATAACCTGTCTTGTTCTTTACATATACAGTTGGTGTTACGGTACAGTATGTCCAACAGACAGTTGCCAGGGCCCTCCATAGGAACGGGCAGTGTCAAAAATGTTTCTGTTGCCGGCAGAAGTAGGACAAAAAAAGTAGGGGTAGTAGCAGCAGCCACAGCAACAGGCCAGAGCTGCCACTGTCATCCAGCGGTTTTTGACTACCAATCTCGCTATCCTGGAATGGTTGACTCAGTCTTCAGCATCGTCTCAACTAATCTCAGACACCCACAGTCAGGAGTTGGTGGGTTGGCATGGCCCAGGACCAAGCTCTGTGCCCTCACCTGTTCTGAACCTGCCTCTTTCCTTTGCTGCTCCTTCTGCCAGGCAAGTAATGTATGCTGTCAGCTCTGCTTCGCTTTTCAGTGAGGGATATATTATTTAGGACAGTCAGCAGCTACTGTCCAGCCCAGATTTGGAGGAGAGGTCCGCTGCTTCCTCATGTAAGTGTGGAAGTAGCAACAATGACAGTCGCATGGGAGCTGGTGTTGCATGCAGTTAGGGATGCGGCCATGAGACTGGTGAGGGTGACATAAGTGACAAGCAGACAGTTGTGGATGATGTAGCCAATCACATGTGGGAGCCCGGTGAAGAGGAGGCTTATTCATTATCATCAAGGGGTGAGGGTGGTAGCTTGCCCATAAGAAAGTGGCAGAGTGTTTCAAGTATCAGCGGATGTGTGCCACTGACTGGCTATACTCTGGAGGGGTGTGTCTAAGCAACTACCTGGTTTTCACTAGAGCCTCAGATGGTGAGGATAGACTCGAGCCATTAGGGTAGTTGCCAGGAGTTACTCCAGAGCAGTCCCAAAGTCAGAGGCAGCTGGTCTGGGCGGACCAGAAGATACCTGAGTAGGTACCAGCAGTACAGCGTAGTCAGGCAGGCATGGTCGTTACCTGGAGCAACAGTGCAGGATCAAGGATGAAGCAGAGGCATAGTCAGACAAGCAAGGGGTCAGGGCAGGTGGCACAGGTCAGGCAATCTGGTTCGGCAATAGGAGAGTCAATGCAAGGCAGAGAACAGGTGAGAAGCAGAGTCCAGGAACGAAGCGTAAATCAAGAGCACACGTGAGTATCAGAAACTTAGCAAACACAAGGACCTTGACACTGAGGCATCTTGGGAAGGGGGCTGAGCCACTGAAATACCTGCAGGAGAGCCAGGGTTCGTCAGCGAGGTCATCTGACCTAACCAACACAGCCCACAGAGTGATGCGCTCCGCCCTTAAAGCAGTGAAACATGAAACCAGCAGAACACAGACTGTGTCCAGGGCTGAAGGGATGCTGTAGAGCAGAATCCTCAGAAGCAATAGCAGAAGCCCGACAGAGCCCAGTGTCACGGGTGAAGTTTGCAGATAGCTGGAACTTATGAATAAACAAGCGACTGGCTTGATCCCAAACTAAGGAGCTTATAGGTGAGCCCTATAAAACCCTAAGAGCTCTCCCTGACTGCTATGCACATGCAAGGGTCTCGATGGTAGACGATTGCATGCCCACGTACCTAAGTCTGTGTGACACCTGAAAACCCTATAATAGTGAGGGGACACGACCACCGGCTCCCTGCACTTAATACGGACGGAGGCAGGGTCACCTAGAATCAAGCCAGCAAGGAAACACAATAAAGTAAAGGACTTATCTGAGTAAACAGCAGAAGCAGCCTCCAGCAGTGAACACTTCATCCAGGAAGTAGTATAAACCGCAAAGTGAGGCAGTATGGGAGGGAATATAAAGGAAGACGATTAGTCTAAATAAGTGACACCTGGCAGAAGGAAAGGAGATGAGAAAGTGAAACCAAAACAAAGAACATCATACAAGAGGTAGAGAAGAACGTCTAGAATGTCTAGAACCGGCTAGCCGGTTGTTGGTTCTTGGTTGAGCTTCTGGCGCTGCCTTTGCTCCACATGAAGTTAAGTGTCATCTTTCCTATTGTATTTTGTTTGTTGTATTCCTCTATCTGTTGCATCCAGGCCTGAGGGAGACTCCTGTTCATCCTTCTGGTGGAGGAAAAGGTCGTCTAAAGTCCTGTCACTATACCAGTGCCCTACAGGGTGTGTTAGGGCTCTAGGTTCCTGTGTATGAACTTTCCTACCATCAAGGTCCGTTCATACTGATAGTTAGTCAGGACTTAGATTAGGGTTGTTCTAGGAGGTGACCTTTGTAGCTGGCCATCTAGGACCTGTCCTAGGTTGCTAGTATAGCTTATATGTGTATACAGCTAGACCTGCTAATAGCCTTAATACAGATCCTATGTTTATGTGTTAAAGACAAAAGCAGAGTTATTTACTGTGACATCATGTTTTGGATGTCATCTGATGTCATTTGTGTTCACAGAAGCAGAAAAAGATAATATGCCTTTAAGTTTCATTTTGTATTGTAAAGTAAGCTCAGTGACACATCAGAAACAACAGAAAGTATAGTGTTAATCTGTTGTTGCTGGACAGAAGTCTAGACCAATCACAGCCAGCTTCTCACAAAGCAAGAGTTTTCACCAATCACAGCCAGCCTCACACACAGCCTGTCTTGGAATTCCCCCAGCTCCTGCTACTAGAATCATTATTCACCAGAGACAGGAGCTGAAGAGACATTCACTCCACTGTGAGCTGAGTTTTATGGGAACAAGAGGCCAAAATAGGTAGTTAAAACAGTTATTTAATGTTCATATTGTTAGTATTGTGTTTAGAACTGTATACTGAACTAGATATATATGGCCTTTGGGAGGGGTCCACCCCCCTCTGCTGGACTGGCCAATGACTCACAAAACCATTTAGAGTTCATAGCTCCAGTCCAGAAGGTCACAGGGAGATGGTTCTGGGACAAACTGATCTGCCTGGGTTCCTGCTACAACTAGAGTCCAAACATACTACAGTTGGTTTCTGTGGGGAGATATGTATATCTCCCTTTCCGGGCATCCCACCTTCAAACAAACACCATAGGCACCATATAAATGAAGTAGGCGGCACAGGCACGTGACGTCAGTGAGTTACGGATGGCCGCCCGCCCTGCTCTGCCTGCTACAGGACATTTAATAAGTAGTACAGATGAGGCTGGGGATCGGAACTTCAGTGAAAGCTATTATTATAAAATGTTTAGGCATTAAGGAAGTTAGTGAGTGGCGGGGCTGGAGTACAGTGACCGCACCAGCCCTGCCGCATTTGCATGACACCGGCCCCTCCTCCCTCCCCCATCCAGCTCATACATCGCTGTCTGCGATGCTGCAACATCGCAGACTGCAATGTAAAATGGCAGCATTCGCCCCATAATACGCAAGGGCATTTTCCCCCCACTTTTGGGGGGAAAAGTGCGTCTTATGGGGCGAAAAATACGGTACTCTTTTTTTGTGGTGGAAAAGGGGTATGGGAATACACTACAGTAGATTAAAGGGCTTCTGTCAGCCCACTAAACCGTTTTTTTTTTTTTGGTTAATAATAATCCCTACACTGCGAGCTCCCTATATATAAGCTAAATATTAATTTTGGTTCTGTAGATTTTGTTAAAAAGCTATTTTTATAATATGTAAATTACCTTGCTACCAGCAAGTAGGGCGGCTACTTGCTGGTAGCATCCGCATCCTCCTCTCATAATGACGCCCCCTCCGCTGTGTGATTGACAGGGCCAGGGAACGGGATCGTTCTCTGCTGGCCCTGTTTGAATCCAAAATATCGCGCCTGCGCCGTACCTATCTTTAATCGGTGCAGGCGCACTGAGAGGCGGCCGCTCTCTCGGCCGCTCCATCCTTAATGCGCCTGCGCCGATGACGTCACATCTACACCCGGCGCAGGCGCATTGAGGATGGAGCGGCCGAGAGAGCGGCCGCCTCTCAGTGCGCCTGCACCGATTAAAGACAGGTACGGCGCAGGCGCGATATTTTGAATTCAAACAGGGCCAGCAGAGAACGATCCCGTTCCCTGGCCCTGTCAATCACACAGCGGAGAGGGCGTCATTATGAGAGGAGGATGCGGCTGCTACCAGCAAGTAGCCGCCCTACTTGCTGGTAGCAAGGTAATTTACATATTATAAAAATAGCTTTTTAACAAAATCTACAGAACCAAAATGAATATTTAGCTTATGTATAGGGAGCTCGCAGTGTAGGGATTATTATTAACCAAAAAAAAATAAACGGTTTAGTGGGCTGACAGAAGCCCTTTAAGTACATTATAAATGCTCAGCATTCCTCTGGTGGAGTTGAGAAGTCAGGGGCTATCCAGGCCGCACTTTAAGGTGAGGTTGCTGGCGGGGTGTCATAAAAGTGTCCCATGCCTTGAAGAGTGTTGCCCTGCCTTTGTTTGAACTGATGTGTGTTCCCCTTGTCTCCCTCGGTTGCCTAAGGAACAAGGTGTTGAAGCTCAGATCACTCAATTCATGGATTACACTGCATTAACAGCAATTAATGTTTTCACTAATATTCTTCTCTGCCCCTGACACACAGAAGGTATTGCTGAACAGATGTCACAAGTCACTGCAGACA
Source organism: Bufo gargarizans (assembly GCF_014858855.1). Classification (NCBI taxonomy): domain Eukaryota; kingdom Metazoa; phylum Chordata; class Amphibia; order Anura; family Bufonidae; genus Bufo; species Bufo gargarizans. The sequence goes on along the minus strand of NC_058081.1, from coordinate 484,987,912 downwards.
CCTTCTATATAGCAAAAGAATAGCTATTTCGCAAAGTATAAAAAATAAATAAATTACTTTGCACAATTAAATTGCTGCCGCCACACACAATAGTCCTTAAAAGGACTTTTGGGTCTTTGAAACGTTATTCACTTGAATATATCGCAATCACAATCTCCCTACACTATCTGTCCCTTCCTAAGCACAGCTTTCCCTGACTCGCAATGAGCCGAACCCACGTGATCGGGTGCTATATAGCAACCAATGACGCATTCCGGCCAGCCATTCACTGTAATGCTAGTAGACAACACAGCACCTGACATTACAGTGATGGCAGTACTTACCTGCACGATTAGAGTTTTTGGGTAGAATTGCTGGATGCTTCACTCTGCTAGGTAACAATGCATTTTCCAGTCTCCCTTCCACCTTCAGTATACCATCCTGCAGAACAAGATCAAGCTTGCACAATGGGTGGTTGTTTGGAAGCCTTTTAGGTTCTTGACTAAGACTCTTCACTGTAGAATCTCTGTTGAATGAGTCTTATGACTTTCTTCAGCTTTCATTCTTTCTTCTACATTCAACAATTCCTTCTTTCTGATTCCTTTTGCCAAACATTGAATTCGAGCTACTACATATATGACCGTATTCCATTTTGAACATCTGGCTAGTCTTTCAAGTATGTTATCTTGACACTTGGCTGCAGTGCTCAATGTTTGTACAACTTTTACTTCTGGATCACCCATAGACAATTCTGTGAACCTTTTACTGGACATGGTTTCCTTTTCTTAAAGGAACTCTGGGCCTGTGAACTATTTTGAATTTTTCAATTCTGTTACATTCAGGCCTCTTGAAGCATGATCTGCTGGGTTATGCTTTGTGCCAATGTGATGCCAATGTTCTGGATTTGTTATTTCACACATTTTCTCAACTCTGTTGTCGACAAAGATATGGAATCTTCAAGCTTTGTTGTTTATGTATCCTAGGACAACTTGTGAGTCTGTCCAAAAATCTATTTTTAACTCCAATTCTTCTCTCTTGCTTACTGATGCTAAAACAACAGTTGCTGTCAGTTCAAGTCTTGGTATTGTCTGAATACTGGTGGGTGCAACTCTGGCCTTTCCCATAACCAGGGAACAGTGTATCTTTTCTTCTCCTATCACTCTGATGTAGGAGCACTTACCATAACCATAACTACTGGCATCTCAAGAGTGGTGAAGTTCTATTTTCTTGTACTTCAAGAAATCATGAGGTACAAAACATCTGGGCATTCCAACCTCTCTCAAATTTTGCAAGTCTCTTATCCAACTGTCTTACCTTGGCCTCAAATTTTCAGGTATAGTCTCGTCCCATCCCAACTTCTGTCTATATAATTCTTGTAGTATTTATTTTGCTCTGGGGATTACTGGGGCCAAGAATCCCAATGGATCAAATATAGAAGCCACTGCGGAATGAATGGTACGTCTAGTTGCAACTTTCTCTTCAATTTATACTTTAAAGAAGAACTTGTCATTCTCTACATTCCATCCCAATCCAAGTACGTTCTGAACTGGAAGATGATCATAATTGAGATCTACATTCTTCATTGTTGATGCATGTTCAGAGTCACTGATGGACTCCAGTACCTCTCTGCTGTTTGAGATTAATTTATGAAGGCGCAGGTTTCCTCTTGCGCATAACTCTTGGCTTTCTTTCACTAGTTTGATTGCAGATTCTGTGGAATCTAGACTTATAAGACCATTATCTACATAAAAGTTTTTCTTCAGAAAATTTGCTGCTGACAGGCAATCCTTTTTATTCTGATTGGCCAGGTACTTTATACCATAATTGGCACAACCTGGAGATGATACTGCTCCAAACAAGTGTAATTTCATTCTGTATTCTGCTGGCTCTGAATCTGTATTGCCGTCTTCCCACCATTGAAACCTCAGGAAGTCTCTATCTTCATTCTTCACATGAAACTGGTGGAACATCTTTTCAACGGCACACATGACCACTACAGGATACTTTCTGAATCTACAGAGTACTCCAGGCAGAGTGCTTGTAAGATCTTTAGTAGATGATCATTCAATGCAACACCATCGTACTTTGCTGAGCAATCAACTACTACTCTAATCTTATCTGGTTTGTTTGAGTGGTAAACAACTTGATGTGGGATGTACCACACTTATCCTTCTTTAGGTGGATTAGTAACTTTCTCTGCATGTCCTTCTTCGAGGATGCCATACATGAATTTCAAATAATCGTTCTTGAGTTTGGGATCTCTTTCCATCTTTTTCTTCAAACATTTCAATCTTGCTAGGTCAAGATTTCTGTTATTTGGCAGACGAGGGATAAACTCTGTTGTCTTCTTGGGATAAACTCTTTTCCTTAGAACTTATGTATGCAAAGTCGGATTCAAGGATCTTGATTACTTTTGCTGGACTTACAGTTGGTAAGTCTTGGACAGATATTCGATGACACAATCCTGTCACCTGTCTTGAGTTTGCGATCTGCTGTTTTCTTCTAACAACACCCTATCCTAGATCAGTTTGAACAGCAAAGGTTCACTCTTTCCTCCTGTGATTACCTTTTGTGGTACCAAGGCTTCAGGACAATCTTAACCTATCAACTGTCCAACAGCAAACTCCTTCAGTTGGGACATTTCATGAGATATGACAGATAAAGCCAGGTCCATAAATATTGGGACAACACAATTCTAAAACTTTTGGCTCTATACACCACCACAGTGGATTTGAAATGAAACAAACAAGGTGTGCTTTAACTGCAGACTGTCAGCTTTAATTTGAGGGTATTTATATCCAAATCAGGTGAACAGTGTAGGAATTACAACAGTTTGCATATGTGCCCACTTGTTAAGGGACCAAAGGTAATGGGACATAATAATAATCATAAATCAAACTTTAACTTTTTAATACTTGTTTGCAAATCCTTTGCAGTCAATTAGAGCCTGAAGTCTGGAACGCATAGACATCACAAGACGCTGGGTTTCATCCCTGGTGATGCTCTGCCAGGCCTCTACTGCAACTGTCTTCAGTTCCTGCTTGTTCTTGGGGCATTTTCCCTTCAGTTTTGTCTTCAGCAAGTTACAGTATTAAGTCCTTTATTATTTTCTGAAACAAATATACAGATTTCCATATCAAACAATTTAAATCGACAGAGATATTTTACACAAAATAGTACATTTGATCCTTTTAACCCACCCCTCCCCTATTTAATTCACTGCTGCGGGATCCGCCCATATTTTAAAATTAACCTTAATTTCTGTTTCCAGAAATTTCCACTATGAGGGGTCTTGGGAGCCTAGAGTGAAGGCGACCACCTACCCTCTCGGAGTATTATCACTCTAGTTTCCTTGCTACTCTTCTATAGTCCTCGATAGTGTCTAACCGGGCCCTCCATTCATAAAAGCTAGGGCTATTCTTTGTACCCCAATATTTAACTATCAAGGCCTTTGTGACCGTGAAACCTTCCATACTGACTCGTAGTTGGTGGGGGGTCAACTCAGAGCAGGAAAAAAGACCCAGTATTGCCTACGTAAAACTTCGGCTCAGTCTAATCCTTTATATTTTATATAATTCCGCATAAATACTAGTCCAGAACCCACTCACTTCTGGGCAAATCCATAGTAAGTGACCTAGATCCGCATTTTCTGAAGAACATTTCCAACACAGATCCTTCCTTTACTTATATATATTTAAGCGAGGGAGGCGGGGGAATAGTATAGGCGATGTACAATCTTGAACTGAATCAATCTATATTTCTGAGAGATCAAAGCTTTTTTTATATTTTGATATACTTTATCCCATTCCAAGATGCTCCTATCGCCCAATTCAGCTTCCCAGCCTCCCTCACTTTTAAATATAGTTATTTCCCCCAAACAGTCCCGAAATCTATGATATATTTGTGATATGATAGTATCCCTGGAGGAATGGAAGGGAAAGGCCACCCCTTCTCTCCGATAGGCAAAGATATTTTTGCTTAATCCTGACTAGAGTTGAGCGAACACCTGGATGTTCGGGTTCGAGAAGTTCGGCCGAACATCCCGGAAATGTTCGGGTTCGGGATCCGAACCCGATCCGAACTTCGTCCCGAACCCGAACCCCATTGAAGTCAATGGGGACCCGAACTTTTCGGCACTAAAACGGCTGTAAAACAGCCCAGGAAAGGGCTAGAGGGCTGCAAAAGGCAGCAACATGTAGGTAAATCCCCTGCAAACAAATGTGGATAGGGAAATTAATTAAAATAAAAATTAAATAAATAAAAATTAACCAAAATCAATTGGAGAGAGGTTCCATAGCAGAGAATCTGGCTTCCCGTCACCCACCACTGGAACAGTCCATTCTCAGATATTTAGGCCCCGGCACCCAGGCAGAGGAGAGAGGTCCCGTAACAGACAATCTGGCTTCATGTCAGCAGAGAATCAGTCTTCATGTCATAGCAGAGAATCAGGCTTCACGTCACCCACCACTGTAAGAGTCCATTTTCATAAATTTAGGCCCAGCACCCAGGCAGAGGAGAGAGGTCCCGTAACAGACAATCTGGCTTCATGTCAGCAGAGAATCAGTCTTCATATCATAGCAGAGAATCTGGCTTCCCGTTACCCACCACTGGAACAGTCCATTCTCAGATATTTAGGCCCCGGCACCCAGGCAGAGGAGAGAGGTCCCGTAACAGACAATCTGGCTTCATGTCAGCAGAGAATCAGTCTTCATATCATAGCAGAGAATCAGGCTTCACGTCAGCCACCACTGCAACAGTCCATTGTCATAAATTCAGGCCCAGCACCCAGGCAGAGGAGAGAGGTCCCGTAACAGACAATCTGGCTTCATGTCAGCAGAGAATCAGTCTGCATGTCATAGCAGAGAATGAGGCTTCACGTCACCCACCACTGCAACAGTCCATTTTCATAAATTTAGGCCCAGCACCCAGGCAGAGGAGAGAGGTCCCGTAACAGAGGATCTGGCTTCATGTCACCAGAGAATCAGTCTGCATGTCATAGCAGAGAATCAGGCTTCACGTCACCCACCACTGCAACAGTCCATTTTCATAAATTTAGGCCCAGCACCCAGGCAGAGGAGAGAGGTCCCGTAACAGAGGATCTGGCTTCATGTCACCAGAGAATCAGTCTGCATGTCATAGCAGAGAATCAGGCTTCACGTCAGCCACCACTGCAACAATCCATTGGCATATATTTAGGCCTAGCACACAGGCAGAGGAGAGAGGTCCCGTAACAGACAATCTGGCTTCATGTCAGCAGAGAATCAGTCTTCATATCATAGCAGAGAATCAGGCTTCACGTCAGCCACCAATGCAACAGTCCATTGTCAGATATTTAGGCCCAGCACCCAGGCAGAGGAGAGAGGTCCCGTAACAGAGGATCTGGCTTCATGTCAGCAGAGAATCAGTCTTCATGTCATAGCAGAGAATCAGGCTTCACGTCACCCACCACTGTAAGAGTCCATTTTCATAAATTTAGGCCCAGCACCCAGGCAGAGGAGAGAGGTCCCGTAACAGACGATCTGGCTTCATGTCAGCAGAGAATCAGTCTGCATGTCATAGCAGAGAATGAGGCTTCACGTCACCCACCACTGCAACAGTCCATTTTCATAAATTTAGGCCCAGCACCCAGGCAGAGGAGAGAGGTCCCGTAACAGAGGATCTGGCTTCATGTCACCAGAGAATCAGTCTGCATGTCATAGCAGAGAATCAGGCTTCACGTCACCCACCACTGCAACAGTCCATTTTCATAAATTTAGGCCCAGCACCCAGGCAGAGGAGAGAGGTCCCGTAACAGAGGATCTGGCTTCATGTCACCAGAGAATCAGTCTGCATGTCATAGCAGAGAATCAGGCTTCACGTCAGCCACCACTGCAACAATCCATTGGCATATATTTAGGCCTAGCACACAGGCAGAGGAGAGAGGTCCCGTAACAGACAATCTGGCTTCATGTCAGCAGAGAATCAGTCTTCATATCATAGCAGAGAATCAGGCTTCACGTCAGCCACCAATGCAACAGTCCATTGTCAGATATTTAGGCCCAGCACCCAGGCAGAGGAGAGAGGTCCCGTAACAGACAATCTGGCTTCATGTCAGCAGAGAATCAGTCTGCATGTCATAGCAGAGAATGAGGCTTCACGTCACCCACCACTGCAACAGTCCATTTTCATAAATTTAGGCCCAGCACCCAGGCAGAGGAGAGAGGTCCCGTAACAGAGGATCTGGCTTCATGTCAGCAGAGAATCAGTCTGCATGTCATAGCAGAGAATCAGGCTTCACGTCAGCCACCACTGCAACAGTCCATTGTCATAAATTCAGGCCCAGCACCCAGGCAGAGGAGAGAGGTCCCGTAACAGACAATCTGGCTTCATGTCACCAGAGAATCAGTCTGCATGTCATAGCAGAGAATGAGGCTTCACGTCAGCCACCACTGCAACAATCCATTGGCATATATTTAGGCCTAGCACACAGGCAGAGGAGAGGTTCATTCAACTTTGGGTAGCCTTGCAATATAATGGTAAAATGAAAATAAAAATAGGATTGAATGAGGAAGTGCCCTGGAGTCCAATAATATATGGTTATGGGGAGGTAGTTAATGTCTAATCTGGACAAGGGACGGACAGGTCCTGTGGGATCCATGCCTGGTTCATTTTTATGAACGTCAGCTTGTCCACATTGGCTGTAGACAGGCGGCTGCGTTTGTCTGTAATGACGCCCCCTGCCGTGCTGAATACACGTTCAGACAAAACGCTGGCTGCCGGGCAGGCCAGCACCTCCAAGGCATAAAAGGCTAGCTCTGGCCACGTGGACAATTTAGAGACCCAGAAGTTGAATGGGGCCGAACCATCAGTCAGTACGTGGAGGGGTGTGCACACGTACTGTTCCACCATGTTAGTGAAATGTTGCCTCCTGCTAACACGTTGCGTATCAGGTGGTGGTGCAGTTAGCTGTGGCGTGTTGACAAAAGTTTTCCACATCTCTGCCATGCTAACCCTGCCCTCAGAGGAGCTGGCCGTGACACAGCTGCCTTGGCGACCTCTTGCTCCTCCTCTGCCTTGGCCTTGGGCTTCCACTTGTTCCCCTGTGACATTTGGGAATGCTCTCAGTAGCGCGTCTACCAACGTGCGCTTGTACTCGCGCATCTTCCTATCACGCTCCAGTGCAGGAAGTAAGGTGGGCACATTGTCTTTGTAGCGTGGATCCAGCAGGGTGGCAACCCAGTAGTCCGCACAGGTTAAAATGTGGGCAACTCTGCTGTCGTTGCGCAGGCACTGCAGCATGTAGTCGCTCATGTGTGCCAGGCTGCCCAGGGGTAAGGACAAGCTGTCCTCTGTGGGAGGCGTATCGTCATCGTCCTGCCTTTCCCCCCAGCCACGCACCAGTGATGGACCCGAGCTGCGTTGGGTGCCACCCCGCTGTGACCATGCTTCATCCTCATCCTCCTCCACCTCCTCCTCATCCTCGTCCTCCTCGTCCTCCAGTAGTGGGCCCTGGCTGGCCACATTTGTACCTGGCCTCTGCTGTTGCCAAAAACCTCCCTCTGAGTCACTTCGAAGAGACTGGCCTGAAAGTGCTAAAAATGACCCCTCTTCCTCCTCCTCCTCCTCCTCCTCCTGGGCCACCTCCTCTTCCATCATCGCCCTAAGTGTTTTCTCAAGGAGACATAGAAGTGGTATTGTAACGCTGATAACGGTGTCATCGCCACTGGCCATGTTGGTGGAGTACTCGAAACAGCGCAACAGGGCACACAGGTCTCGCATGGAGGCCCAGTCATTGGTGGTGAAGTGGTGCTGTTCTGTAGTGCGACTGACCCGTGCGTGCTGCAGCTGAAACTCCACTATGGCCTGCTGCTGCTCGCACAGTCTGTCCAGCATGTGCAAGGTGGAGTTCCACCTGGTGGGCACGTCGCATATGAGGCGGTGAGCGGGAAGGCCGAAGTTACGCTGTAGCGCAGACAGGCGAGCAGCGGCAGGATGTGAACGCCGGAAGCGCGAACAGACGGCCCGCACTTTATGCAGCAGCTCTGACATGTCGGGGTAGTTGTGAATGAACTTCTGCACCACCAAATTCAGCACATGCGCCAAGCAAGGGATGTGCGTCAAATTGGCTAGTCCCAGAGCTGCAACGAGATTTCGCCCATTATCACACACCACCAGGCCGGGCTTGAGGCTCACCGGCAGCAACCACTCGTCGGTCTGTTGTTCAATACCCCGCCACAACTCCTGTGCGGTGTGGGGCCTGTCCCCCAAACATATGAGTTTCAGAATGGCCTGCTGACGTTTACCCCGGGCTGTGCTGAAGTTGGTGGTGAAGGTGTGTGGCTGACTGGATGAGCAGGTGGAAGAAGAGGAGGAGGAAGCCGAGAAGGAGGAGGTGGCAACAGGAGGCAAAGAATGTTGCCCTGCGATCCTTGGCGGCGGAAGGACGTGCGCCAAACAGCTCTCCGCCTGGGGCCCAGCTGCCACTACATTTACCCAGTGTGCAGTTAGGGAGATATAGCGTCCCTGGCCGTGCTTACTGGTCCACGTATCTGTGGTTAGGTGGACCTTGCTACAGATGGCGTTGCGCAGTGCACACTTGATTTTATCGGATACTTGGTTGTGCAGGGAAGGCACGGCTCTCTTGGAGAAGTAGTGCCGGCTGGGAACAACATACTGTGGGACAGCAAGCGACATGAGCTGTTTGAAGCTGTCTGTGTCCACCAGCCTAAATGACAGCATTTCATAGGCCAGTAGTTTAGAAATGCTGGCATTCAGGGCCAGGGATCGAGGGTGGCTAGGTGGGAATTTACGCTTTCTATCAAATGTTTGTGAGATGGAGAGCTGAACGCTGGCGTGTGACATGGTTGAGACGCTTGGTGACGGAGGTGGTGGTGGTGGTGTTGGTGGTACATCCCCTGTTTGCTGGGCGGCAGGTGCCAACGTTCCTCCAGAGGCGGAGGAAGAGGCCGAGGCGGCAGCAGCAGAATAGGCCGAGGCGGCAGCAGCAGAAGAGGTAGCAGGGGGAGCCTGAGTGACTTCCTTGGTTTTAAGGTGTTTACTCCACTGCAGTTCATGCTTTGCATGCAGGTGCCTGGTCATGCAGGTTGTGCTCAGGTTCAGAACGTTAATGCCTCGCTTCAGGCTCTGATGGCACAGCGTGCAAACCACTCGGGTCTTGTCGTCAGCACATTGTTTGAAGAAGTGCCATGCCAGGGAACTCCTTGAAGCTGCCTTTGGGGTGCTCGGTCCCAGATGGCGGCGGTCAGTAGCAGGCGGAGTCTCTTGGCGGCGGGTGTTCTGCTTTTGCCCACTGCTCCCTCTTTTGCTACGCTGTTGGCTCGGTCTCACCACTGCCTCTTCCTCCGAACTGTGAAAGTCAGTGGCACGACCTTCATTCCATGTGGGGTCTAGGACCTCATCGTCCCCTGCATCGTCTTCCACCCAGTCTTGATCCCTGACCTCCTGTTCAGTCTGCACACTGCAGAAAGACGCAGCAGTTGGCACCTGTGTTTCGTCATCATCAGAGACATGCTGAGGTGGTATTCCCATGTCCTCATCATCAGGAAACATAAGTGGTTGTGCGTCAGTGCATTCTATGTCTTTCACCGCTGGGGAAGGGCTAGGTGGATGCCCTTGGGAAACCCTGCCAGCGGAGTCTTCAAACAGCATAAGAGACTGCTGCATAACTTGAGGCTGAGACAGTTTCCCTGGTATGCATGGGGGTGATGTGACAGACTGATGGGGTTGGTTTTCAGGCGCCATCTGTGCGCTTTCTGCAGAAGACTGGGTGGGAGATAATGTGAACGTGCTGGATCCACTGTCGGCCACCCAATTGACTAATGCCTGTACCTGCTCAGGCCTTACCATCCTTAGAACGGCATTGGGCCCCACCATATATCGCTGTAAATTCTGGCGGCTACTGGGACCTGAGGTAGTTGGTACACTAGGACGTGTGGATGTGGCAGAACGACCACGTCCTCTCCCAGCACCAGAGGGTCCACTAACACCACCACGACCATGTCCACGTCCGCGTCCCTTACTAGATGTTTTTCTCATTGTTATGGTTCACCACAACAACAAATATATTATTTGGCCCAATGTATTGTATTCAAATTCAGCGGGATATAAATTTGAGGCCTAGTATTTAGGCGCTGGGTGACCGGTATGGATTTAGTGACAGAATTAGACTTGGAAATGCACAGAAGCGTGTGTGTGAAGTTATTCTGAATGACCCTATGTGCACCTTGAATATTATATACCCTTTTTGGGATAGATTTCAAATAGCTCTGATATAGCAGGAACCACTAAATTATGAAATTGCTAAATTGGGAATTGTATTTCAACCCAGAACAAAAAATGTGCTTTGACGGACACTAAATATCTTGCCCAGCAACAACAGTACAGCGGTAACGAGAGATTTAGCAGGATATAAATTTGAGGCCTAGTATTTAGGCGCTGGGTGACAGGTATGGGTTTAGTGACAGAATTAGACTTGGAAATACACAGTAGAGGGTGTGTGTGAAGTTATTCTGAATGACCCTATGTGCACCTTGAATATTATATACCCTTTTGGGATAGATTTCAAATAGCTCTGATATAGCAGGAACCACTAAATTATGAAATTGCTAAATTGGGAATTGTATTTCAACCCAGAACAAAAAATGTGCTTTGACGGACACTAAATATCTTTCCAAGCAACAACAGTACAGCGGTAACGAGAGATTTAGCAGGATATAAATTTGAGGCCTAGTATTTAGGCGCTGGGTGACAGGTATGGGTTTAGTGACAGAATTAGACTTGGAAATACACAGTAGCGGGTGTGTGTGAAGTTATTCTGAATGACCCAATGTGCACCTTGAATATTATATACCCTTTTAGGGATAGATTTCAAATAGCTCTGATATAGCAGAAACCACTAAATTATGAAATTGCTAAATTGGGAATTGTATTTCAACCCAGAACAAAAAATGTGCTTTGACGGACACTAAATAACTTTCCCAGCTACAACAGGACAGCGGTAACGAGAGATTTAGCAGGATATAAATTTGAGGCCTAGTATTTAGGCGCTGGGTGACAGGTATGGGTTTAGTGACAGAATTAGACTTGGAAATACACAGTAGCGGGTGTGTGTGAAGTTATTCTGAATGACCCAATGTGCACCTTGAATATTATATACCCTTTTAGGGATAGATTTCAAATAGCTCTGATATAGCAGAAACCACTAAATTATGAAATTGCTAAATTGGGAATTGTACTTCAACCCAGAACAAAAAATGTGCTTTGACGGACACTAAATAACTTTCCCAGCTACAACAGGACAGCGGTAACGAGAGATTTAGCAGGATATAAATTTGAGGCCTAGTATTTAGGCGCTGGGTGACAGGTATGGGTTTAGTGACAGAATTAGACTTGGAAATACACAGTAGCGGGTGTGTGTGAAGTTATTCTGAATGACCCAATGTGCACCTTGAATATTATATACCCTTTTAGGGATAGATTTCAAATAGCTCTGATATAGCAGAAACCACTAAATTATGAAATTGCTAAATTGGGAATTGTACTTCAACCCAGAACAAAAAATGTGCTTTGACGGACACTAAATAACTTTCCCAGCTACAACAGGACAGCGGTAACGAGAGATTTAGCAGGATATAAATTTGAGGCCTAGTATTTAGGCGCTGGGTGACAGGTATGGGTTTAGTGACAGAATTAGACTTGGAAATACACAGTAGCGGGTGTGTGTGAAGTTATTCTGAATGACCCAATGTGCACCTTGAATATTATATACCCTTTTAGGGATAGATTTCAAATAGCTCTGATATAGCAGAAACCACTAAATTATGAAATTGCTAAATTGGGAATTGTACTTCAACCCAGAACAAAAAATGTGCTTTGACGAACACTAAATAACTTTCCCAGCTACAACGGGACAGCGGTAACGAGAGATTTAGCAGGATATAAATTTGAGGCCTAGTATTTAGGCGCTGGGTGACAGGTATGGGTTTAGTGACAGAATTAGACTTGGAAATACACAGTAGCGGGTGTGTGTGAAGTTATTCTGAATGACCCAATGTGCACCTTGAATATTATATACCCTTTTAGGGATAGATTTCAAATAGCTCTGATATAGCAGAAACCACTAAATTATGAAATTGCTAAATTGGGAATTGTACTTCAACCCAGAACAAAAAATGTGCTTTGACGGACACTAAATAACTTTCCCAGCTACAACAGGACAGCGGTAACGAGAGATTTAGCAGGATATAAATTTGAGGCCTAGTATTTAGGCGCTGGGTGACAGGTATGGGTTTAGTGACAGAATTAGACTTGAAAATACACAGTAGCGGGTGTGTGTGAAGTTATTCTGAATGACCCAATGTGCACCTTGAATATTATATACCCTTTTAGGGATAGATTTCAAATAGCTCTGATATAGCAGAAACCACTAAATTATGAAATTGCTAAATTGGGAATTGTACTTCAACCCAGAACAAAAAATGTGCTTTGACGGACACTAAATAACTTTCCCAGCTACAACAGGACAGCGGTAACGAGAGATTTAGCGGGATATAAATTTGAGGCCTAGTATTTAGGCGCTGGGTGACCGGTATGGATTTAGTGACAGAATTAGACTGGGATATGGCCAAAAAATAACCACACTATTGCTGGTTAAATGCACTTGGTGACGGGCGCAGCTTGCCCCTGATGTAGTATATGGCCAAAAAATGAACAGACTATTGCTGGTTAAATGCACTTGGTGTCACAGCTTGACCAACCACACTACTGAGGGTTAAATGCACTTGGTGACGGGCGCAGCTTGCCCCTGATGTAGTATATGGCCAAAAAATAAACAGACTATTGCTGGTTAAATGCACTTGGTGTGACAGCTTCACCCTGATGTAGGCTTTAGCCAGAAAACAACCACACCATTGAGGGTTAAATGCACTTGGTGACAGGCGCAGCTTGCCCCTGATTTTGTATATGGCCAAAAAATGAACAGACTATTGCTGGTTAAATGCACTTGGTGTGACAGCTTCACCCTGATGTAGGCTTTAGCCAAAAAACAACCACACCATTGAGGGTTAAATGCACTTGGTGACAGGCGCAGCTTGCCCCTGATTTTGTATATGGCCAAAAAATGAACAGACTATTGCTGGTTAAATGCACTTGGTGTGACAGCTTCACCCTGATGTAGGCTTTAGCCAAAAAACAACCACACCATTGAGGGTTAAATGCACTTGGTGACAGGCGCAGCTTGCCCCTGATTTTGTATATGGCCAAAAAATGAACAGACTATTGCTGGTTAAATGCACTTGGTGTGACAGCTTCACCCTGATGTAGGCTTTAGCCAAAAAACAACCACACCATTGAGGGTTAAATGCACTTGGTGACAGGCGCAGCTTGCCCCTGATTTTGTATATGGCCAAAAAATGAACAGACTATTGCTGGTTAAATGCACTTGGTGTGACAGCTTCACCCTGATGTAGGCTTTAGCCAAAAAACAACCACACCATTGAGGGTTAAATGCACTTGGTCGCAGCTTGTGCTGGCGCACCACAAGACACAAAATGGCCGCCGATCACCCCAGAAAAATGTGACTGACAAACGGTCTGGGCAGCCTAAAAACAGTGAGCAATTGAGGATCAGCAGCTCAATGATCCACAGCTGCAGATCGATCAGTTAATCAAGTCCTTTGGAGGAGTTAATCTGCCTAATCTCGCCCTACTGTCGCAGCCGCAACCTCTCCCTACGCTAATCAGAGCAGAGTGACGGGCGGCGCTATGTGACTCCAGCTTAAATAGAGGCTGGGTCACATGGTGCTCTGGCCAATCACAGCCATGCCAATAGTAGGCATGGCTGTGATGGCCTCTTGGGGCAAGTAGTATGACGCTTGTTGATTGGCTGCTTTGCAGCCTTTCAAAAAGCGCCAAGAAAGCGTCACAAAAGCGCCAAGAAAGCGACGAACACCGAACCCGAACCCGGACTTTTACGAAAATGTCCGGGTTCGGGTCTGTGTCACGGACACCCCAAAATTCGGTACGAACCCGAACTATACAGTTCGAGTTCGCTCATCCCTAATCCTGACCCTTCTCCTCCCCAAAATTAACTCATTCAACAGTTTATCCAACGACCCAAAAAAGGAATCATCAATCCATATCGGGCATGCTGTCAGAGGGTATAATACAATAGGGAGGACCACCATTTTAACCAGTGCAATCCTTTCCTGCTGTGACAGGGGCAGCTTCTGCCAAGTCTGAATCTTTTCCCTGATCTTATTAATCATAGGAATTATGCTTAGGGAATTATATCAAGACAGATCTGCACTTATGCTAATACCCAGATATCGAATAGAGTAATTTGGTCCAAGTAACTTAATAGCTAAGGGACTGTCAGGAGGTGCTCGGACAAGGCGAAGAAGTTCAGATTTATCCCAGTTTACTTTATATCCTGATAGCGCCCCGTATGCTCTCAGGATATTCATAACGGGTGTAACAGCCTTCCATCCCTGCCTCAGGAATACAAGAATGTCGTCCGCGTACAAACTGATCTTGTCTTCCTCTCCTCTCCCTCCAAAGCCTACAATCTGATTAGATTGACGGATTTTACAGGCGAGAGGTTCCAAGGCCAGGGCAAATATCAAAGGTGAAAGGGGACAACCCTGCTGTGTACCTCGCTGTAGGGAAAACTGTTCCGAATCAATCCCGTTTATCTTAACCCTGGCCGTAGAGTCAGAATAAAGCAATTGTGTCCATTTAATAAAATGTTCTCCCAGGTTCATTCTATCCAAAGTTCCCCACAGGAAGGGCCACTCCACCCCGTCAAAAGCCTTCTCGTCATCCAGAGACAGGATGAAGCGGTGCTCCCTGTCCCCAACATATACATTAAGGAAGGCCCTACGGATATTAGATTGTATATCTTGTTTTGGAATAAAGCCTGTCTGATCCGGATAGATCAGACAGTGGATGACCCCCCTTAACCTATTTGCAAGCACTTTCGCTACTATCTTGTAGTCGGTATTAAGTAATGAAATTGGGCGATACGCCCCCACCTCTGTCTTATCTTTATCTTTCTTCAAAATTAGGGAAATGGAAGCCTCCCTCAAAGAAGGGGGGAATGAACCACTCCTCCAAGATTCGTTATACATCTGAAGAAGAAGAGGCAGTAGCGTTTTGCGAGGAAGTACCACACTTTAAAAAAAAAAGAGCCTGGGCTCCGTCATCCACCCCAAGATCCGACCGATACACTTTAGTAAAATGTTCTACAAAGGCAGTTTTAATTTTAATACAGTCGTTGGTTAATACACCAGTTGGCAGTTTTATTTGCTTTATTGGGATTTGATTCTTTTGATTAGCGATTACGGATGCAAGCATTCTACCTGTTTTGCCTTTCTCAAAAAAATCTTGCTGTCCGGCAAAAAAGCATCTATGCTGCGCCTTTTCATAAAGAAAAGTCTGGTATTTCCTCTTTGCCTCCATTAGTAATGTTCCAGTATCATCCTCATTTTGTTTAGCCAGATCCGCCTCAAGGGCCCCGACCCTCTCTACCAATTCCTTTTCAATGTTCGCATATTCCGCCCTTTCCTGCCTAATCCTCATATTGTATACCCCTCTTATCATGGCCTTCAGAGAGTCCCACACAAAATGTATGTGTGTGGATCCATAGTTTAGTGCCCAGAATTCTGAAATATCTTTCCCAATCCTTTCTTGGTCCCCGACCACCTGCATCCAGTGTGGGTTTAACCTAAAAGATTTTCTCCCCACCGAGGATAGAGAGTCAGCCCTCGAAAGTAACATTGGAGTATGATCGGATATACCATGTGGTTCGTACTTCATTTTTTTAATCAATTCCAGGAATTCTGAACTTGCTAAAAATAAATCTATCCTGGACATAGCCTTGCGAGATTTGCTAAAACAGGAGAAGGCCATTTTTTTCCCGTACAGAAACTGCCACACATCTATAAGGCCCATCTCCTGGCAGATCCTGCAGAGGATCGTGGGTCGCTCGTTGATATTCCCCCTTCCACTATGCTCGGATACCCTGTCCTTATTATCCATAACGGAATTAAAATCTCCTGACACCAATATAGGGCACGGATCCCACTTACATACATACTCTGGAAGTTTCCTCAAAACTTCAGAGGAATAGGGAGGAGGAATATATACAAACGCAAGTACGCATATCAGTCCCATCCACTGGCCATATAGGAATACAAATCTTCCCTCCTTATCAATCCATTGGTCATATGGCTCATAATCCACATTCCTATGTACAGTACAGACCAAAAGTTTGGACACACCTTCTCATTCAAAGAGTTTTCTTTATTTTCATGACTATGAAAATTGTAGATTCACACTGAAGGCATCAAAACTATGAATTAACACATGTGGAATTATATACATAACAAAAAAGTGTGAAATAACTGAAAATATGTCATATTCTAGGTTCTTCAAAGTAGCCACCTTTTGCTTTGATTACTGCTTTGCACACTCTTGGCATTCTCTTGATGAGCTTCAAGAGGTAGTCACCTTAAATGGTTTTCACCTCACAGGTGTGCCCTCTCAGGTTTAATAAGTGGGATTTCTTGACTTATAAATGGGGTTGGGACCATCAGTTGCGTTGTGGAGAAGTCAGGTGGACACACAGCTGATAGTCCTACTGAATAGACTGTTAGAATTTGTATTATGGCAAGAAAAAAGCAGCTAAGTAAAGAAAAACTAGTGGCCATCATTACTTTAAGAAATGAAGGTCAGTCAGTCCGAAAAATTGGGAAAACTTTGAAAGTGTCCCCAAGTGCAGTCACAAAAACCATCAAGCGCTACAAAGAAACTGGCTCACATGCGGACCGCCCCAGGAAAGGAAGACCAAGAGTCACCTCTGCTGCGGAGGATCAGTTCATCCGAGTCACCAGCCTCAGAAATCGCAGGTTAACAGCAGCTCAGATTTGAGATCAGGTCAACGCCACAAAGAGTTCTAGCAGCAGACACATCTCTAGAACAACTGTTAAGAGAAGACTGTGTGAATCAGGCCTTCATGGTATAATATCTGCTAGGAAACCACTGCTTAGGACAGGCAACAAGCAGAAGAGACTTGTTTGGGCTAAAGAACACAAGAAATGGACATTAGACCAGTGGAAATCTGTACTTTGGTCTGATGAGTCCAAATTGTAGATCTTTGGTTCCAACCACCGTGTCTTTGTGCGACGCAGAAAAGGTGAACGGATGGACTCTACATGCCTGGTTCCCACCGTGAAGCATGGAGGAGGAGGTGTGATGGTGTGGGGGTGCTTTGCTGGTGAGACTGTTGGGGATTTATTCATAATTAAAGGCATACTGAACCAGCATGGCTACCACAGCATCTTGCAGCGGCATGCTATTCCATCCGGTTTGCGTTTAGTTGGACCATAATTTATTTTTCAACAGGACAATGACCCCAAACACACCTCCAGGCTGTGTTAGGGCTATTTGACCATGAAGGAGAGTGATGGGGTGCTGCGCCAGATGACCTGGCCTCCACAGTCACCGGACCTGAACCCAATTGAGATGGTTTGGGGTGAGCTGGACCGCAAAGTGAAGGCAAAAGGGCCAACAAGTGCTAAGCATCTCTGGGAACTCCTTCAAGACTGTTGGAAGACCATTTCAGGTGACTACCTCTTGAAGCTCATCAACAGAATGCCAAGAGTGTGCAAAGCAGTAATCAAAGCAAAAGGTGGCTACATTGAAGAACCTAGAATATGACATATTTTCAGTTGTTTCACACTTTTTTGTTATGTATATAATTCCACATGTGTTAATTCATAGTTTTGATGCCTTCAGTGTGAATCTACAATTTTCATAGTCATGAAAATAAAGAAAACTCTTTGAATGAGAAGGTGTGTCCAAACTTTTGGTCTGTACTGTATGCAGACACTGACTCCTCGCGAATAAACCGAGAAGTGGGAGTGGTACTCATACTGCGTCCAGGATTTTCGCATATATTTCAATTTTTCAACAGTAAAATGTGTCTCAATTAGCCCCACGATAGCAGGCAGTTGTCTATAGATGGTATTATATACCACCCTCCGTTTAAGTTTGTCCGCCAATCCGCAGACGTTCCATGTTAGTATACGTGCCATTTACTATATAACGACGGGTGGCCAGGCTTTTCCACTCCCTTCCCCACTTCAGCATCAGATCCCGCATCAGTGAAGAACACCCCCTTCCACCCCCCCTCCACCCCATGGTGCACAAGACAATGAAGTCCCATGCTCCTCTTACACATCGCCTAGACTTCTTCCCCCCCGACCCCCCCTCCATCTCCCCAGTGCTCTAAACAATTTCTTTCATGTTATATATATAATGCAATAAATCACCAACACCTATATAGCTAAAATGCACTGAAACAGATTACTTTGATTGCACACGAAAAAGGTAAAAAATACCCTCCAATTAGCATTCTCATAGCCCCGTAAGATCCAGCCAGGCGGAGGCTTCCTCAGTACTGGGGAAAAAAATAACAGATTCCTTATAAACTATTCTTAATTTGGCCAGGAACAACATCGAATATTTAATATTGGCATTAATGAGACATTTCTTGATCTCCCCAAATTCCTTCCTCTTAAGTTGAGTACAGAAAGAGTAATCTGGGTAGATCGAGATTTTGTTCCCGTTATAAATCAAGTCACCAAGTTCTCTCTTTCGCTTCAGTATTTTATCACGATCACCAGTACAGAGAATTTTGGTGAGGAGACTACGTGGGGGACTTCCAACAGGCGATTTTTTATTAGGGACCCTGTGTGCCCGTTCGACCATAAATAATGATGAAAAGGATTCTCGGCCCAGGGAGTCCATCACCCATTTCTGAATGAACCCCCCTGGGTCGTCCCCTTCCTATCCTTCAGGAAAACCTATCAATCGGATATTTCCTCTACATGCCCTATGCTCCAAGTCTGTTAGTTTGTCCTTAAGGGCCTTATGTTCTAACTCAATCCTTTGACTTTTTTTTCCCCATTAAGGAGACTTCATTTTTAGTGGTGATTAGGGATAGTTCTGTTTCTTTAACTCTGGAGCGTATTTTATCCATATCATCCCTGATGAGAGAAATATCAGATTGCATTGAGGACACAGTGGTTGTCAATGTTTCTAAGGTTTGGTTGGTTATTTTTAAAGCCTCAAGAATGTCCCCCAATTTTTGCTCAATTATTTCCATACGCTTATATGTCTGATGTCCATAGTCTCTTTTTCACCATTTCCGGGCAGCGTTACAACATTTCTAGCCTCCTCTCTCTCCTCTGTGCGGGCCAGGGGTTTCATTGTACCTCTTGTTTTAGTGGGGGAGGATCTTAAGTACCTCTCAATGTTCGGTTTGGGGCTTTTATCTTCTGTGCCTTCAGGGGCCGAGGTACCCAAAGATTTCCTGTTTTGTGCTTTATGGGCCATGTTCAAAAACAGCGGGCTACTTTGAGATCACTGTTAAGGCAGTAGGACAGTGTGAGGTCACTGTAAAGACTGCAGAATACCGTGAAGTCACTTTTATCACTTTTAAGGCAGCGGAGTACTGTGAGGTCACCTCCAAGGCAGCTGGATACTGCAAAGTCACTATTAAGGCAGCGGGGTACTGTGAAATCGCTGCCAAGGCAGCAGGGTGCTGTGAAATCACTACCGAGGTCACAGCCAAGGCAGCAGGATACTATACGGTCACTACTAAAGTGGCAAGATACTGCGGGGTCACTGCTAAGGCAGCGGGATACTGTGTGGTCACTGCGAAGGCAGCAAGAGACTGTGAGGTTACTGTTACAGCAGCGGGGTACTACAAGGTCACTATCAAGGCAGCCTGGTAGTGTAAGGTCACTGTTGAGGCGGTGGCCGTTTTTTTTTTGGACTGTCACTTTGGATCACCGTATTTTTCGCCCCATAAGACGCACTTTTCCCCCCCAAAAAATCGGGGGGAAATGCCCCTGCGTCTTATGGGGCGAATGCGGACAATTTAACATCGCTGGATGCGATGTAGTGTGAGCGGGGGCCGGGGGAGGGACTGGAGGAGGAGCTGGGGGCCGGGAATAGCAGCGGGGCGGTGCAATCAATGTACTATAGCCCCGCCCCGCCGCTCCGGTATACTAATATTAAATGTCTTATTCGATTAAAATGTATTAGATATGCCCCCTCACTCCTAAATTGCTAATCGTACCTTAAATCCTATTCCTAGGTGCTGTAATGCAGGCCGGGCGGGCGGCAGCGTAACTCCCTGATGTCACGTGCCTGCGCCGCCTACTTTATGAATGAAGCAGGCGGCGCAGGCAAGTGACGTCAGCGAGTGACGCGCCGGCCGCCCGGCCTGCATTACAGAAGCTAGGAATAGGATGTAAGGT
Organism: Bufo gargarizans; assembly: GCF_014858855.1. Lineage (NCBI taxonomy): Eukaryota > Metazoa > Chordata > Amphibia > Anura > Bufonidae > Bufo > Bufo gargarizans. The sequence goes on along the minus strand of NC_058081.1, from coordinate 484,967,610 downwards.
ACAATTAGCAATATAGGAGTGAGGGGGCATATCTAATACATTTTAATCGAATAAGACATGTAATATTAGTATACTGGGGGCGGCAGAGGCGGGGGCGGCGGCGGGTGGGCAAGCTGATCCGTGGATGGCACAGTTAAGGGGGGGGGGGGGGGTCTGTGGATGCCACTGTTTTGGGCTGGGGGGCTGTGGATGGCACTGTTATGGGGTGGGGGATCTGTGGATGGCACATATATAACAGTGCCATCCACAGATCCCCCCTGTAACAGTCCCATCCACAGATCCCCCCCCTGTAACAGTGCCATCCACAGATCCCCCCCTGTAACAGTGTGTCAGTCATCCACAGATCCCCTCCCATAACAGTGTCCGTCATCCACAGATCCCCCCCAGAACAGTATCCGTCATCCACAGATCCCCCATAACAGTGTCCGTCATCCACAGATCCCCCCATAACAGTGTCCGTCATCCACAGATCCCCCCATAACAGTGTCCGTCATGCACAGATCCCCCCCATAACAGTGTCCGTCATCCACAGATCCCCCCCATAACAGTGTCCGTCATTCACAGATCCCCCATAACAGTGTCTGTCATCCACAGATCCCCCCATAACGGTGTCCTTCACAGATCCCCAGTAATAGTGCCACCCACAGACCACCATTAGTTCCAAACCCACCAAAAGCACACCTTTTGGTTAAAAATAATTTTTTTCTTATTTTCCTCCCCAAAAACCTAGGTGCGTCTTATGGGCCGGTGCGTCTTATAGGGCGAAAAATACGGTAAGTCCCAGAATATTAAAATTCTATGCAAAATAAAAAATTGAAAAAGAGACCCCCCCCAGAAGCTAGGAATAGGATGTAAGGTACGATTAGCAATATAGGAGTGAGGGGGCATATCTAATACATTTTAATCGAATAAGACATGTAATATTAGTATACTGGGGGCGGCAGAGGCGGGGGCGGCGGCGGGTGGGCAAGCTGATCCGTGGATGGCACAGTTAAGGGGGGGGGTCTGTGGATGCCACTGTTTTGGGCTGGGGGGCTGTGGATGGCACTGTTATGGGGTGGGGGATCTGTGGATGGCACATATATAACAGTGCCATCCACAGATCCCCCCTGTAACAGTGCCATCCACAGATCCCCCCCCCGTAACAGTGCCATCCACAGATCCCCCCCTGTAACAGTGCCATCCACAGATCCCCCCCCCTGTAACAGTGCCATCCACAGATCCCCCCCTGTAACAGTGTGTCAGTCATCCACAGATCCCCTCCCATAACAGTGTCCGTCATCCACAGATCCCCCCCCATAACAGTGTCCGTCATGCACAGATCCCCCCCATAACAGTGTCCGTCATCCACAGATCCCCCCCATAACAGTGTCCGTCATTCACAGATCCCCCCCAAAACAGTGTCCGTCATCCACAGATCCCCCCGTAACAGTGTCTGTCATCCACAGATCCCCCCATAACGGTGTCCTTCACAGATCCCCAGTAATAGTGCCACCCACAGACCACCATTAGTTCCAAACCCACCAAAAGCACACCTTTTGGTTAAAAATATTTTTTTTCTTATTTTCCTCCCCAAAAACCTAGGTGCGTCTTATGGGCCGGTGCGTCTTATAGGGCGAAAAATACGGTAAGTCCCAGAATATTAAAATTCTATGCAAAATAAAAAATTTAAAAAGAGACCCCCCCCCCCGATTTCAGTAGACCTTCAATCTGGCCCTTCAGGCCCTTCAAATATGGACTATAAGACAGCTTCCCCTGCTCTTCAACTTCTACTCTTTCTTTGTATCCTCTAATAGTGGCATGGTAATACTAGGCTCAGACATTTTACTTTAAATGCAATACTGGCAATCAATACAAATAATAAGATGCCTTTCCCTTTAAATGCAATATTGACAAATGCAGAAATAAATTACTTTCACTTCAAATGCAATAGAGTCTGTGTATTACAAACTGTCCTTTGTCTTTTATTCCTGAACATGAAAATGCCTCTTTATACCAAAAACTATGTGCAATGAAAGCTCTGACCTTATTCTGAAGAGCAGGAACAGATGTCAGTCTTAAAGGAGACGTGTCTTTTCTTGATGTGTTCCGATGCTTGCACTAACTTGCGATACTCTGTGCTGAATTGCGATGCTCTCCGCTGAGTTGCGATGCTCTGTGCAGACTTGCGATGCTTTGTGATGACTTGCGACGATCTGTGATGCCTTGCGATGATTGCGATGCGCTGGCTTGTATACGCTGCTGCAGGCTTTGGGTCTAGAGGCGGGAAACTAGCTGGCTGCAGTGCGTTGTCTCTCTGTGGATGGATAGCAGTGCAGGCACTTTAGCTCCGGATTTGGCCTCCATGCGTGCCTTTATATCTTTAGGGATCGCAGGAGGGGTGGCGCTCTTTCTCTGATTATTTTGCCGTTCTGCCATTTTAAGAGACGGCTGCAATTTGACTAATGCACACGTTTTATGGCCTCTATGGTAGCTCCGCTGAGCTGTCTTTGCTTGCTCACTCAGGGAACAGTTGCTGCGCAGCGGTATATGCTGGCACTCCGCTGCTCTAATGCTCTCTTTTCTGTGCAAGTTGAGAAGCGCTATCGCTTCGCCCTCTGAGGGTAATAGATCCACTGTGGCAGGTGGAGCACTACGAAGTGCTTTTTGCTCTGTGGCATTTGAATAATTTTGATATCTATGACCTTTTAGTCTAACCAGACTGTCTATTACTCTTTAATTCCTCTAGCGCCGTTCTATGGAAACAGTAGGTTTAAAGAGCACACCAAATGCTTAAAATGACTTCTTTAGTAACTTCAACTTTTCTTCATATATAACACTGCCGCCTCTGCAGCAGATAGTCCATGTACAAAACACGTGTTAAAAAGATATCACAAAATGGCGAAATACATGGTGGTTCAACTGTTCAATCTTGTCATTCAACATAGAATGGTGGATATATTTCTCTCTTGAATATCTGTACTCTCACTTTAAGTTATTTAAGCACTTTATGATCTCTCTGAGAGGTATATCTGAGGTTAACAAATAGTTCACTTGCTCTACTTGGTTAGCAGTTTTCTCTATACAATTGCTTATGATCTGGTATGAGCAGTTCGCATATGTATGCAATTTGTTTGGATTATATGATTGTATGGCTCAGTAGTTCGTTTGTGTATGCAATTTGGATTGCAATATGGAATTTAAATTTGGATTGTGAACTTTGTAGTTTGCAATTGGGGGAACTGTAAGTAAACACTCATATAACTGGTCCAGTATACAGTTCTAATCACTATATTAACAGTAGGAACATTATATAACTGTTTTAAATACCTATTTTGGCATCTCTGCTTCCATAAAACACAACTCTTAGTGGAGTGAATGTGTATTCAGCTTCTCTCTCTGGTGAATAATGATTCCAGCAGCTCCTGCTGGGGGAATTTCCCACACAGGCTGTGTGTGAGGCAGGCTGTGATTGGTCAATACTTCTGCCCAGCAACAACAGTTTAACTTCATGCTTTCTGTTGTTTATGCTGTGTGAGCTTACCTTACATTATATAATGAATCTTAAAGGCATATTATCTTTTCTGCTTCTGTAAACACAATATATAACAGTTATATGACATCCAAACATGAAGTCACTGTAAATAACTCTGCTTTTGTCTTTAACACACAAACATAGGAACTGTAATATTACAGGTCTTAGCTGGCCAGTTACAAGGAGCACCCAGCCCTACATGTCCTAGATCTGCAACCTAATCACAGTAGCTGCTATCCTGTTCTGCCCCAACAGTTACCATTGATGACCATTTTGATGACCTTGCTAAAGTCTGCCATCTTCCAGCTTGATGACCACATGACCACTGATAACCAGCTTTATTATGTCTCGATCATATTTTAGCACATTATCCATGTAGTACAGTAATCTTTCACTGGCACTCCACTGCTTTCATTTGGACATATTGTTAGGTTTTCTTGAAATGCTCATTTCTGGTGCTATCATAGCATCTTTATGGGTTACAGATGAGAAATTCTATTAGGCCAATACAAAACTTTAATTTTGCAGGACTATTTTATAGTTTTTGGTGTTGGATAATTTTAATAATTCAAATAACTTCTGTGATTACTGTACTATATTTTCTTTATGTTGTCTTATCCTTTGTTCGATCAGAAAATAACATTTATGAGTAGGTGTGTGATAGGCAAATACTTTTTTCATGGCATTTGTACAGTACCAACAATTGTTTATGAGAGTACACTATGAAGAAACTGTTTTATTTGACTTGACAAAAATACCACCCAAAACTGTCAAACTGAATCCAATGAGTTTACAGTGTCTGGGTGTTGTGCATCACAATGTCTGTATTAAGTGCACCCAAGTCAAAGCCATGTCTCCTGTATGCTAACTATAAGAAGCACCATTATAATAGGTATCCATCTCCATATGACCCGGATTGACCCATTCACTCACTGCATCATGGAAACACAACCCCCATTACCTGGGAGACACATACCAAATGGAGTCGTGTTGTGTCCCATTTGTACCACATATAGCAATGCAGTGTCATTTTGACCACCTACAAAAGAGCTTGAGGACATCTAAGGAAGGGGGGATGTACAGGAATCTATAAACAGGTGTATAGCATATCTAGAAAATCACCATCTCGCAACCCACACGATGTATGGCAAAAACTAGGCTTACCCATAACAACTGTGTCCTAGTAGGACAAAAATGTAAAAAGTCTTTTTATTAAAAAAAAAGTGTTGAGTACAAAAGTGTCCCTGTCCCTTTATTTAGCCATGTACTATTGGAAAATAAAAGACATATTAGAAATCACTGCCTCCGTAATGACGGGCTCTATAAAAATACCACTCGATCTACCCAGTCACGTAAACAGCATAAATTAGCAGAAGTTATTATTTAGAAACTATTCCAGAACAGCCATTTTTTCACCTTGCCTCCAAAAAATCATACCAAGCAATCAAAAAGTCTTATGTACCCCAAAATGGTGCCAATAAAAATGTCATCCTGCAAAAAAGAGCCCTCACACAAGACCATTGCCAGAAAAATACAAAGTGTGGCTCTCAGAAAATGTATTGTATTGTGTAAAAGTAGCAAAACGTTAAAAAAAAATCTTTAAAATTCGCATCTCAGTAATCATGCTGACCATCCTGGGTGGAGATTCATTATGGGTAATTCATTTTCTTAATATTATTATGGTTACCATTTTCACTTGTACTTTTTTGTGGTACCTTTATGCTAATTGGATATTAGTTACTGCCCGTTTGATCCTCTCCAGTGATGTCACCATTTTTCCTGCATTGTTGTTTTTACACTTTTCTAACTGTTTGATTAACCCCATAAGGACCCGCGCCGTACATGTACGGCGCTGATGGAAATGACTTAAGGACTAGCGCGTACATGTACGGCGGGCTGATTAGGCGGTTGCAGGAGCTGCGCCCGCCTGATCAGCCACAGGGGTCCGACAGTCACTGATAGCCGGACCCCTGTTGTATGCTCCAGCAGCGGTGAAAACACTGATGCTGGCGCATTAACCCTCGCACGTGCAGGATCCTGCCGAGTGCGGGGTGGCCATTGGGTCCTCCCGCTGCTAGTGACAGGGACCCGAAATAAAAAAAAGCGTCCTTTCCCCAAAATAAAGTAGATATTTTTTTTAAGAAATAGGGAAAAAAAGAAAAGTAGACATATTAGGTATCACCGCATCCATATTGACCGATTCTATAAAAATATCACATGACCTAACCCCTCAGGTGAACACCGTAAAAAAGATAAAATAAAAATGGTGTCAAAAAACTTTTTTTTGTCACCTTACCATCAATAAAAGTGCAACACCAAGTGATCAAAAAGGCGTATGCCCCACAAATTAGTGCCAATCTAATCGTCCCCTCATCCTGCAAAAATGAGCCCCTACCTAAGACAATCGCCCAACTATGGAGACACTAAAACAAGATTTTTTAGTTAAAAAAATTAGCTTTTATTGTGTTAAATGTAAAAAAAAAAAAAAAGTTGACATATTAGGTATTGACGCGTCCTTGACAACCTGCTCTATAAAAATATCACATGACCTAACCCCTCAGGTTAACACCGTAAAAAAGATAAAATAGAAATGGTGTCAAAAAAGTGATTTTTTTGTCACCTTACATCACAAAAAGTATAATACCAAGCGATCAAAAAGTCATACACACCCTAAAATAGTACCAATCAAATTGTCATCTTATACCGGAAAAAATGAGCCCCTAAATAACACAGTTGCCCAAAAAATTAAAAAACTATAGCTTTCAGAATATGGAGACACTAAAAATTATGTAAAACTGAAACAAACAACAACAACAAAGTTGTCATATTTGGTATTGTCACATCCGTAACAACCTGCTCTATAAAAATACCACATGTTCTAACCTGTCAGATGAACATTGTAAATAACAAAAAACAAAAACAGTGCCAAAACAGCAATTTTTTGTTACCTTGCCCCACAAAGAGTATAATATAGAGCAACCAAAAATCATATGTACCCTAAAATAGTACCATTAAAACTGCCACCTTTTCCCGTGAAATCTGCCTTCCAAAAACCATATGGCGTTCCTTTCCTACTGCGCCCTGCCGTGTGCCCGTACAGAAGTTTACTACCACATATGTGTTGTTTCTGTAAACTACAGAATCAGGGAAATAAATATTGAGTTTTGTTTGGCTGTTAACCCTTGCTTTGTTAGCGGCAAAAAGGGTGAAAAATGGCAGGGTTTATGTGTCTAATAAAGTACATTTATGATTATAATCTGGACTGGCAATTTTTATAGGTTTAATTATATTATTATTATCATCTTATGCCAAAGGCATTTTTTAAGTCACTTATATGGTCATGTATTTCCCACCGTTTTACAGTGGTTATTAGATTTGATGTACTTGACAGTTAATGTATACAAATGCTGGCAGTTATTTTGCTTGGTTATCTAATCATACTGACCAGCAGAATAAAGTAAATAAATAATAAATCCAAAAAGCAATGGCAGATTTGATGCCTTTTCTGTATGCTGCTTCCCAAAAAGTGAAATAAAAGGTGATCAAAAAGTTATATGTACTCAAAAATAGTACCAATGATAATGGAAACACAACAACAGCAGTTTATGTCCACATTGATGGCATTTCAGTACCCATTAGAACCCACCTAACAATTTAAAGGAAGTGGTGTGTCTAAGATGGCACCAGCCAGGCACAAGATATTGGGAACTAAAATGGCATATCTATGGAAAAAATGTCACTTTGCACCATCTGCTGTGCATTGATTTTGCAAAATACTTGTGGTGTCAAAATGTTTACTGCACCCTTTAATGAATACCTTGAATGGTGTAGTTTCCAAAATGGAGTAACTTCTCAGAGGTTCCATTTATTATTTCATCCCAGTTGTCAGCACAAGATGCGTAAATTACCACATTACGGCCGACACAAATGTGTTTTGTTTAAAATATATTGGCTTAGAGTCTCGGATTTTATCATACCAGCGTGAGGGCTTAGTCCATATATAATGCTTGCATTTATTGTGTTGGGTGCATTATTATCTGTTTTCAGTGATTTTTTTTTCCATAGATTATCACATTGGACCTCAAATGCGCATGGAGCCCTTTTATTCCTGAGCCATGGTATGTGTCCAGGTAAAAGATGTAAGGTGTTTCTAAAACAGCATAATAATAAGAGGGCTCACCTTTTACACTGGCACACAATAGGCACCAGATATTCGTCACTGAAATGGTATATCTTTGAAAAAATTGCAATGTGCATTATTTTTTGCAAAACAGCTGTAGGGTCAAAATGCTCCTTACACTCCGTGAAAAATTCTATGAAGAGTGTAGTTTTCAAACTATTTGGGGGTTTCCACTGTAGGGGGTACCTCATGGTCCCTTCAAATGCAACATGGTGACCAAAAACGATTCAAGCAAAATCTGCCCTCCAAGCCAAATGGAGCACCTTCCCTTCTGAGCCCTGCCATGTGTCCATATAGACGTTAATGACTGCTGTATTTAGGGGAAAATAGGTGACAAATTTTGGGGTATTTTTTTTCCTTTTAACCCTTGTGAAAATGAAAAATTTGGGGCTAAAGCAACATTTCATTGGAAAACAAAATCATTTTTAATTTCCGCATCCACTTGTTTCTAAATTCTTTGAAATGCCTATTGGGTTAGAGTGATCACTATAATTCCAAAATTCCTTGAGGGGTGTAGTTTCCAAAATAGGATCACTTTTTGGGGGTTTCCACTTTAGGAGTACCTAACGGTCTCTAAAATGCAACATGGCACCCAAAAACCATCCCAGCAAAATCTGCCCTCTAAGTGCCATATTGCGGTTCTTTCCTTCTGTGCCCTGCTGTGTGCCCATACAGCAGTTTATGACCGCATATTGGGAGTTGCCATATTCAGGAAAAATTAGTAACAAATAGTGGCATGCTTTTTCTCCTGTTTTCCCTTGTGAAGATTTGGGGTTAAAGCAACAATTTTTTGGAATAATGTATTTTTTTTTTCACATCCAAGTATTTCTAAATTTTATAAAATGCCTGTTGGATCAAAGTGCTTACTATAGCCCTTGAAAAAACCCTTGAAGAGTGTAGTTTTCAACATGAGGTCACTTTTGGTGGGTTTCCACCGTAGAGGTACCCCAAAATGTATGGCTTCTATTATGTTAGCCCCTAAAAAAAACTTCACAACTTAATTGGTCTTTAAAAAAGTTGGTTTTGGAAATTTTCTTGAAAATTTTAAAAATTGGTTCTAAAATTCTAAGCCTTCTAACATCCCCAAAAAATAAAATTACATTTACAAAATTATGCCAACATATGGATTTTTTTTTTTTAATAAATAAAGGTAAAACGAATCATGGGACATTTATCAAGACTGATGTTCCCATTTGCCTGTGCACATAATTGTTTAAGAGACAAATGCCTCTTAAATTAGTTGCATCTCTGGCAGTCTGGGCACAAGAAATTAGCTAGAGACTGGTGTAGACTTCAGCTATAACTTATGCTTTTGGTTGTTTGAGTGCGCCATAATTTGTACCTTTTTTACGGCACTATAGTGCCGTAAAAACTTTTGTAAATGCCCCTCATCAACTCAACTTTACCACTAACATGAAGCATGATGTGTCACAAGAAAACATAGCTGGAATAGCTTGGATAAGTAAGGATTCCAAAGTTGTTTCTACAAAAAGTAACACATGTCAAACTGGCAAACATAAGGTTGAGGGGTTAAGTGATATCTAAAATATACACCCCAATGCCCAGGCCTCTTGTATCTTGTATGCATTATACTTACCTGCTCCCCAGCACCTGTGTTGCTCCCAGTCCCTGCACAGCCGCCGCTGCACCGCCCCATCGCTCAGATCAAAATATCCGGTGACGGGGTGAGGAGCCACTAGCAGGCTGCAACGGTGAGGAGCCCCCTTGAAGCTGGTCACCGTCGCGGCCTGCTATTGGCTGTTCCCCACATCGCTGGTTGTTTTTATTCGAGCGGCCTGCTTTTGGCTGCTCTCCCTGTTGCCAGATAGTTTGATGCAGCGGCGGCCGTGCAGGGATCTGGAGCGACGCAGGTCTGGGAGCAGGTAAGTATAATCCATACCAGGGGCCTGGGCTAGGGAGAGGCGGGGGGAGGTATTTTAGATATTGGATATTCCTTTTATGGTGAAAAAATAACTGGATTCAAAAAAGTGTTAAATGCACTGAAGGTGGGCCTTAGCCACTCTGTGCACCCTTGCCCCTCCTTTTTCTTCAGCCAGCCCCTCCCTCCACTTCTTGATTGACAGTGTGAGGTGAGATGACTATGAAGGAATCTGACCCTGTAAATCAAGGAGATGGGAAAGGGGGCTGGCAGAGGAAGGAGGGGTGCACAGAGTGACTTGGGCCTGCCTTATTGCACTTAACTGTTTATTTACATATGGATTAAAAGTAATTTTTCTCCAAAAGGAAGCAAGGGCTCGTGGCTGATACTGGATGATAAGTCTGGTGCATCTGTAGACTGTCTAGTCTAGTTTATACTACCGATTTGTTGGTTTATTCAATAATGTGTTCACATGCCCTGTACCAATGTGCCAAAATTCTGCTTCTGAGCAAAAAATGTATCCCATTGAGCAAGAATTAAGTCTCATTATATCCCCTTTTTATCTTTTTTTTTCTTTTTTACCACAGCAAGTCTTGAGATCTCCCCTTTGGTAAATAATATAAGAAGGTAGAGAAGGCGGAGAGGGGAGTGAAAGGGAAAGGTAAAAAGAAAAAAATAAGGAGGAGAAAAGGGAAAAAAGAGAGAAGAAAAAGAAAAGGAAAGAAAAAGAAAGCGAAAAAGAGAGAAAAAAGGAAGAAAAGAGAGGGAGGAGAAAGGAGAGAAAAGGGAAATGGAAAAAGAAAAAGGGAGGAGGAGAAATTCTTAAAACGGAAATCCCCATGTTGAGATCTGAGGGTAACACCTTATAAAAAAAAGATGGTGGATCTGGAAGACAGGTCTAGGCGATGCAATGTGAAAATTGTAGGCCTACCTGAAGGCATAGAAGGGGACAATCCTGGTGATATGATACACAATTTAATTCTGGAGAGGTTTGAAAGGGAGCATTTCTGTCCATTATTTTTTGTAGAAAGGGCCCATCAGGTTCCAGGGAATAAACCAATTCCTGGAAGGTACCTGCGGACACTCATTGTGAAGATACTTGTTTCACGATATAGGGACATGATCTTGAGAAGGGCAAGGGAGTGCCCCCCTATTCTATACAATGGAAATAGACTGTCCTTTTTTCCTGATTTTTCTAAGGATATTCAAGAACAGAGACGCAGGTATTCCGAGGTTAGGAGACGACTTTGTGAAAAGAACAATAAATATTACTTTGTCTATCCAGTGAAATTGCAAATAATCTTTAATAGTGGGACTCAGTTTTTTGATACTCCTGACTTTGTGGTAGACTGGCTTGATCAGAATAACATCTGATCCTTTTGTTTTTTTCTATTGCGGCGGGTGGGGGGGAAAAGGAGGAGAGGTGGTCTCAGTTGAGAGATCTGTCCTAAGATGGTGCCGGATCAAGAGCTGGAGGGGTAGGGTGGGGGGGGTATCTAGTTTGTGGGGTGGTTTGCGGTGCATCTCCCAGGTTGGGGGGGAGAGGTAGGAACTGTAATTTTATTTTATTTTTTTTTGGCTGATTGATGTCGGTTAGGCTCCTAACCTGGAATGTTCGGGGCTGTTGCGATAAATTAAAAAGACAGGCAGTTTGTGATCGGGTTTGGAAGCTTCCAACGATTGTCAGCTTAGTGAAGACCCACTTTACTGAGGGGGAGATCCCTCGACTCGGTGGGGGTTGGGCCGTTCAGACCTATTATTCCACTTTTACCAGTTATTCCAGAGGAGTAACAGTATTAATTCGTGCCTCCTCCATCGATAAGCAGGGGAGATTTGTTTTCCTTTATGGAGACTTATCTGTGAAACTATGCATTTTGGCTTTTATTTATATTCCTCCCCTTTTTCTCTTTATGTACTTAACTGTTTACTAACTTTTATGATAATTTAGGTATCTTTCTTTGACGGAAATGAGTCTCTTGTAGAAATACTATATGTGAGCGTAGTTTACGTAAAGTGGTCAGGACCTGACTGCGTTTAACCACCTCCCGACCGCCGTACGCGTATATGCGTCCGGGAGGTGGTTGTTTTACTCCTCCTGGACGCATATACGCGTCCTCTCGCGAGACGCGAGATTTCCTGTGAACGCGCGCGCACAGGCGCGCGCGCTCACAGGAACAGAAGGTAAGCGAGTGGATCTCCAGCCTGCCAGCGGCGATCGCTCGCTGGCAGGCTGGAGATCCGAATTTTTTAACCCCTAACAGGTATATTATACGCTGTTTTCATAACAGCGTCTAATATACCTCCTACCTGGTCCTCTGGTGGTCCCTTTTGTTAGGATCGACCACCAGAGGACTCAGGTAGGTCAGTACAGTCCCACCAAACACTACACTACACTACACTACACCCCCCCCCCGTCACTTATTAACCCCTTATAAACCCCTGATCACCCCATATAAACTCCCTGATCACCCCCCTGTCATTGATCACCGCCCTGTCATTGATCACCCCCCTGTCAGGCTCCGTTCAGACGTCCGCATGATTTTTACGGATCCGATCCATGTATCCATGGATCCGTAAAAATCATGCGGACGTCTGAATGGAGCCTTACAGGGGGTGATCAATGACAGGCGGGTGATCACCCATATACACTCCCTGATCACCCCCTGTCATTGATCACCGCCCTGTCAGGCTCCATTCAGACGTCCGCATGATTTTTACGGATCCGATCCATGTATCCATGGATCCGTAAAAATCATGCGGACGTCTGAATGGAGCCTTACAGGGGGGTGATCAATGACAGGCGGGTGATCACCCATATACACTCCCTGATCACCCCCTGTCATTGATCACCGCCCTGTCAGGCTCCATTCAGACGTCCGCATGATTTTTACGGATCCGATCCATGTATCCATGGATCCGTAAAAATCATGCGGACGTCTGAATGGAGCCTTACAGGGGGGTGATCAATGACAGGCGGGTGATCACCCATATACACTCCCTGATCACCCCCTGTCATTGATCACCGCCCTGTCAGGCTCCATTCAGACGTCCGCATGATTTTTACGGATCCGATCCATGTATCCATGGATCCGTAAAAATCATGCGGACGTCTGAATGGAGCCTTACAGGGGGGTGATCAATGACAGGCGGGTGATCACCCATATACACTCCCTGATCACCCCCCTGTCATTGATCACCGCCCTGTCAGGCTCCATTCAGACGTCCGCATGATTTTTACGGATCCGATCCATGTATCCATGGATCCGTAAAAATCATGCGGACGTCTGAATGGAGCCTTACAGGGGGGTGATCAATGACAGGCGGGTGATCACCCATATACACTCCCTGATCACCCCCTGTCATTGATCACCCCCCTGTCATTGATCACCCCCCTGTCAGGCTCCATTTAGACGTCCGCATGATTTTTACGGATCCGATCCATGTATCCATGGATCCGTAAAAATCATGCGGACGTCTGAATGGAGCCTTACAGGGGGGGTGATCAGTGACAGGGGGGTGATCACCCTGATCACCCCCTGTCATTGATAACCCCCCTGTAAGGCTCCATTCAGACGTCCGCATGTGTTCTGTGGATCCGATCCATGTATCCATGGATCCGTAAAAAATCATGCGGATGTCTGAATGGAGCCTTACAGGGGGGGTGATCAGTGACAGGGGGGTGATCACCCTGATTACCCTGATCACCCCCTGTCATTGATAACCCCCCTGTAAGGCTCCATTCAGACGTCCGCATGCGTTCTGTGGATCCGATCCATGTATCCATGGATCCGTAAAAAATCATGCGGATGTCTGAATAGAGCCTTACAGGGGGGGTGATCAGTGACAGGGGGGTGATCACCCTGATTACCCTGATCACCCCCTGTCATTGATAACCCCCCTGTAAGGCTCCATTCAGACGTCCGCATGCGTTCTGTGGATCCGATCCATGTATCCATGGATCCGTAAAAAATCATGCGGATGTCTGAATGGAGCCTTACAGGGGGGGTGATCAGTGACAGGGGGGTGATCACCCTGATTACCCTGATCACCCCCTGTCATTGATAACCCCCCTGTAAGGCTCCATTCAGACGTCCGCATGCGTTCTGTGGATCCGATCCATGTATCCATGGATCCGTAAAAAATCATGCGGATGTCTGAATGGAGCCTTACAGGGGGGGTGATCAGTGACAGGGGGGTGATCACCCTGATTACCCTGATCACCCCCTGTCATTGATAACCCCCCTGTAAGGCTCCATTCAGACGTCCGCATGCGTTCTGTGGATCCGATCCATGTATCCATGGATCCGTAAAAATCATGCGGACGTCTGAATGAAGCCTTACAGGGGGGGTGATCAATGACAGGGGGGTGATCAGGGAGTCTATATGGGTGATCACCCCCCTGTCATTGATCACCCCCCCTGTCATTGATCACCCCCCCCTGGTAAGGCTCCATTCAGCCATTTTTTTTGGCACAAGTTAGCGGACATTTTTGTTTGTTTTGTTTTTGTTTTTTCTTACAAAGTCTCATATTCCACTAACTTGTGTCAAAAAATAAAATCTCACATGAACTCACCATACCCCTCACGGAATTCAAATGCGTAAACATTTTTAGACATTTATATTCCAGACTTCTTCTCACGCTTTAGGGCCCCTAAAAAGCCAGGGCAGTATAAATACCCCACATGTGACCCCATTTCGGAAAGAAGACACCCCAAGGTATTCCGTGAGGGGCATATTGAGTCCATGAAAGATTGACATTTTTGTCCTAAGTTAGCGGAAAATGAGACTTTGTGAGAAAAAAAACAAAAAAAATCAATATCCGCTAACTTATGCAAAAAAAATAAAAATTCTAGGAACTCGCCATGCCCCTCATTGAATACCTTGGGGTGTCTTCTTTCCAAAGTGGGGTCACATGTGGGGTATTTATACTGCCCTGGCTTTTTAGGGGCCCGAAAGTGTGAGAAGAAGTCTGGGATCCAAATGTCTAAAAATGCCCTCCTAAAAGGAATTTGGGCCCCTTTGCGCATCTAGGCTGCAAAAAAGTGTCACACATGTGGTATCGCCGTACTCAGGAGAAGTTGGGCAATGTGTTTTGTGTTTTATGGGGTCATTTTACATATACCCATGCTGGGTGAGAAAAATATCTTGGTCAAATGCCAACTTTGTATAAAAAAATGGGAAAAGTTGTCTTTTGCCAAGATATTTCTCTCACCCAGCATGGGTATATGTAAAATGACCCCCCAAAACACATTGCCCAACTTCTCCTGAGTACGGCGATACCAGATGTGTGACACTTTTTTGCAGCCAAGGTGGGCAAAGGGGCACCTTTCGGATTTCGCAGGCCATTTTTTACACATTTTGATTTCAAGGTACTTCTTACACATTTGGGCCCCTAAATTGCCAGGGCAGTATAACTACGCCACAAGTGACCCCATTTTGGAAAGAAGACACCCCAAGGTATTCCGTGGGGGGCACGGCGAGTTCCTAGAATTTTTTATTTTTTGTCACAATTTAGCGGAAAATGATGATTTTTCTTTTTTTTTCTTTTTTTTTCTTTTTTCCTTACAAAGTCTCATATTCCACTAACTTGCGACAAAAAATAAAAAATTCTAGGAACTCGCCATGCCCCTCACGGAATACCTTGGGGTGTCTTCTTTCCAAAATGGGGTCACTTGTGGCGTAGTTATACTGCCCTGGCAATTTAGGGGCCCAAATGTGTGAGAAGAACTTTGCAATCAAAATGTGTAAAAAATGCCCTGCAAAATCCGAAAGGTGCACTTTGGAATATGTGCCCCTTTGCCCACCTTGGCAGCAAAAAAGTGTGACACATCTGGTATCGCCGTACTCAGGAGAAGTTGGGCAATGTGTTTTGGGGTGTCATTTTACATATACCCATGCTGGGTGAGAAAAATATCTTGGTCAAATGCCAACTTTGTATAAAAAAATTGGAAAAGTTGTCTTTTGCCAAGATATTTCTCTCACCCAGCATGGGTATATGTAAAATGACAGCCCAAAACACATTCCCCAACTTCTCCTGAGTACGGCAATACCAGATGTGTGACGCTTTTTTGATGCCAAGGTGGGCAAAGGGGCACATATTCCAAAGTGCACCTTTCGGATTTCACTGGTCATTTTTTACAGATTTTGATTGCAAAGTTCTTCTCACACATTTGGGCCCCTAAATTGCCAGGGCAGTATAACTACCCCACAAGTGACCCCATTTTGGAAAGAAGACACCCCAAGGTATTCCGTGAGGGGCATGGCGAGTTCCTAGAATTTTTTATTTTTTGTCGCAAGTTAGTGGAATATGAGACTTTGTAAGGAAAAAAGAGAAAAAAAAAAAATCATCATTTTCCGCTAACTTGTGACAAAAAATAAAAATTTCTAGGAACTCGCAGTGCCCCTCACGGAATACCTTAGGGTGTCTTCTTTCCAAAATGGGGTCACTTGTGGCGTAGTTATACTGCCCTGGCAATTTAGGGGCCCAAATGTGTGAGAAGAACTTTGCAATCAAAATGTGTAAAAAATGCCCTGCAAAATCCGAAAGGTGCACTTTGGAATATGTGCCCCTTTGCCCACCTTGGCAGCAAAAAAGTGTGACACATCTGGTATCGCCGTACTCAGGAAAAGTTGGGGAATGTGTTTTGGGGTGTCATTTTACATATACCCATGCTGGGTGAGAAAAATATCTTGGTCAAATGCCAACTTTGTATAAAAAAATGGGAAAAGTTATCTTTTGCCAAGATATTTCTCTCACCCAGCATGGGTATATGTAAAATGACCCCCCAAAACACATTCCCCAACTTCTCCTGAGTACGGCGATACCACATGTGTGACACTTTTTTGCTGCCAAGGTGGGCAAAGGGGCGCATATTCCAAAGTGCACCTTTCGGATTTCACCGGTCATTTCTTACACATTTTGATTGCAAAGTTCTTCTCACACATTTGGGCCCCTAAATTGCCAGGGCAGTATAACTACCCCACAAGTGACCCCATTTTGGAAAGAAGACACCCCAAGGTATTCTGTGAGGGGCATGGTGAGTTCCTAGAATTTTTTATTTTTTGTCGCAAGTTAGTGGAATATGAGACTTTGTAAGAAAAAATAAAAAAATAAAAATCATCATCATTTTCCGCTAACTTGTGACAAAAAATAAAAAGTTCTATGAACTCACTATGCCCATCAACGAATACCTTAGGGTGTCTACTTTCCGAAATGGGGTCATTTGTGGGGGTTTTCTACTGTTTGGGCATTGTAGAACCTCAGGAAACATGACAGGTGCTCAGAAAATCAGAGCCGTTTCAAAAAGCGGAAATTCACGTTTTTGTACCATAGTTTGTAAATGCTATAACTTTTACCCAAACCATTTTTTTTTTGCCCAAACATTTTTTTTTTATCAAAGACATGTAGAACTATAAATTTAGCGAAAAATTTATATATGGATGT
Source organism: Bufo gargarizans (assembly GCF_014858855.1). NCBI lineage: Eukaryota > Metazoa > Chordata > Amphibia > Anura > Bufonidae > Bufo > Bufo gargarizans. The sequence continues at coordinate 484,950,593 of NC_058081.1, read as the reverse complement.
CGTTTTTTTTGCAAAATTTCACAGCTGAAAGTGAAAAGTCATTTTTTTGCAAAAAAATCGTTACATTTTGATTAATAACAAAAAAAGTAAAAATGTCAGCAGCAATAAAATACCACCATATGAAAGCTCTATTAGTGAGAAGAAAAGGAGGTAAAATTCATTTGGGTGGTAAGTTGCATGACCGAGCGATAAACGGTGAAAGGAGTGTAGTGCCGAAGTGTAAAAAGTGGCCTGGTCATGAAGGGGGTTTCACCTAGGGGGGCTGAAGTGGTTAAAGGGGGAGTTCATCCCCTTTATATTTAATGTTGTGATTTTTAGGTCACTCATGATAGGTCAATTTGTTTTAACCACCTCTGAAACGATAATCGGTCTGTTAGTCTGATAGAAGATGTTTGCGCATGGATATAAGGGGGGGGGGTCAGATTTAAAGTGGTAGATAAAAAAGGTGGGTAGACAGTATGGAAGCAATAGAGGAAGATCAGCTGCTGGGGAGAGAGGGGAGCAGAGCAGTTATTAAAGAAGACCAGTAAAAACAAGACGTACCATTTTGTATAAACAGTAATCAACAGAAAACCGCAAAGAAAGAAAAAGAAGAAAAAAAAGAAAGAAGAAAAAAACAACCAGTAGTTCTTTCTTGTTCCGTTTAAGAATTATTATCCTGTCCTAGTCGGTTTTACATAGGCTTGCAGCCTAGAAAATCCCTGTATAGGTGTGTGCTCTAAGTGACAGTCCGAAGGGGAAGCTGTCACCGAGGGCAAGTTTGTGCCTGCAACTCAACGAGAATGAAAAGTTTCACCAAGTATGAATTCCAAGCGACAGTGGGGGTGGGATATAGGGGTATTACACAATTATGTACAGTCTAGCCACTTACACTAAGCGGAAAGACCAGAATATATTTTTGTTTTACTTGACAACCCAACTTATTCATCTATATTCTCTCTCATCTGGACTCGCTTGGGGGAATTGCTATGCATTCCCCTGACTATTTAAGATACATGTATCTGGTTCCTGGGCATACTAGTCTGGGGGATGAGGGAAGGGGGGGGAGAGATAAAAGGGGGGGGGGGGGTTGGGGGAAAAGATGTGTGGGTCCCTGAGAACCCTATACTTTTACTAAGATGGTTTATAAGTATAAAATGGTAAAGAAACATAAAAACTGTTTTAACACACGGAAATGTGGCATAGAATATAACTGGGAAATTCTAACTGATTATAACAGTCAAACCGTTGACCAAAGTTCTCTCGACTTCACCTCTGCTATATTCATCTCCTTCCCCTCTTGTCTGGTGAATCAGTCATGTCGGCGGATGGTCTCGGTTCTGTGAAGGAAGGAAAGAAAAGTAGAACTCTTTCACTCCTCCGGTTTTCATTTCAGGGGAGCCATTTACTTGTTCATGAGTTTTCGCTGACTTGGCGGGCTTGGGTCTGTCCTCCTTCTGCCATGATTCGAAGCGCAGAAGTTGCGGGAGTGTGACCTGTTGTACTACTGGCATATACAAGGCAAGGGGATTTACAACAGCTGTATTCTCAGATCTGGCCAGGCTTTTTCCAGGTCTTCCGGCGTATGTATCATTATTCTTTTCCCATTTTTAAGGACAGAGCTTCCGAACCGGTACAACCATGAATAGGGAATTTTCTGTGCTCTTAAGGCCTCTAATAGCGGCTTCATAATGCGGCGTTTTGCTAATGTTGATGGCGCTATGTCCTGATATATAGCTATGTCTGCCTCATCATAATTGAGTTGGTCTTTTTCCCTGGCCATGGATAGTATACGGGCAGTGTCCACATATGATAAGAGACCACATACTACATCTTTGGGTCTCTCTGATGGCTTCAGAGCCGGTCTGAGTGCTCTGTGAATGCGCTCTATTGTAATCGATGAAGCTGCATATTTACCTACTAAATCCACGAAAATGTTCATAGCTACCCTGCGCAGCGTGTCAGTCGCCCAGGTCTCCAGTAGCCCTTTTATGTGAATGTTTCGCCTTCTACTGTGATTTTCTTGATCTTCTAACATCATCATCGCTCTGTTGAGCTCTGTTGTATGTATCGCCACTTTTTCTTCTTTTCCTGCAGAGTGCACCGCCATCTCATGTTTCACAGTTTCTAAGGCCTCTACCCTGTGGTCTATTTGCATTAGCTCTGCTTTTATATCTGAGAGCTCTATTAGTATGGGTTTTATTGCCCGCTCGAGCGCTTTCCCAAGTACCTTGGTCAGGAATGATTTAGATACCGGGGTGCAGTCCGGGGTCTCTGGGTCCTGTCCTTGCACGCTACCTGCATCTGATTCTTCCTCCGTTTCTGCCCACGCCCCCGCCACCACCATCTTTGTGCTTATACACGGTGAGTGTGCGCCTTTCTTTTTAAAGAAGCATTGCATAGCCTGCTGTTTTTTTTTGTGATTTTGGTGTGTCTGGAGGGTCTAGTCCTCTTTCTCTTCCATATTTGACCATCTTTTGTCGGGTGGGAGCTGTTAATCTGGTCTTTCTTGCATAGGCGTGGAGGAGCTGAAGTCTCACACAGCCATCCACTGCAGCAGCCTGGCTCCACCCCCTGTTTACTAACTTTTATGGACCAGTGGCCTGAATGCCCTGTCATTGTGATAGGGAACTTAAATTGTGTTATTGATCCAGATAAGGATAGGGTTTCCATGGAGAGAGATACTTATATCCCGTATCAAGGGTCTCCTTTGTCCCGTTTTTGTAAGGAATCTGGCTTCGTGGATATATGGTGATATCTAGGGAAGGGGAAGCAAGTATATTCCTGTGTTAGTAAATCTGGGAGGTCGATGTCTAGGATAGATTTAGCCCTGATAAATAAAAAACATTTGAAATATATCAAATGTATGAAATATGAGGCTAGGTCTCTATCCGATCATTTACCTTTCTCCATTGTATGGTGGATGATAAATACAGTGTTAGACCTCCATTTAGATTGAACCCTCATTGGATTTTTATAATAGACAACCATGAATTGATTAAACAGGAGATAGAAATATTTTAGGATAGTAATCATATACTCAGCAAAGACCTATTAGGTATGGGATGCATTTGAGGCTTTTATGAGGGGGTGTTTATTAGTAATATCTCTAATTTAAGAAAAAGTTATGCTAAGAAAGAGAGAGACTTGCCAGAAGCAGCGGCTGCTGGTATGGATGAGTTTTCCAGTAAGAACACAGAACAAACTAGGAAAATTATGCAGAGGACAAGTCAGGCTTTTTCTGACTTTCTTCTGGATAAGGCCCAGCAAAGGCTTTTTTTAGGGGACAAAAATATTTTTCCGAATCAGGTCGCCCAGGGAAAATGCTAGCTAGGGTGATCTCTAATCCAAAAAATAGATAGTTAGCATTTGGTCTTCTGAAGACACAATAATTTAAGATCAGGAATGTATTAAAGAGGCCTTCGTGAAATATTTTCTAGAATTGTATAAATCAGAAAATAGTGCTTCAGGGGGCGGAGCTAGCCGCGTCAGGGAATGGCTGCTTGACTCGTGTGCTCCGGTCCACAGCGCTCTTAACAACCTTATACAGCATTCCCTTCACCCTAAATTATGGGGAAACCGTCGAAAGACAAAGCCAGAGAGTCACAGGGAACCCCTAAGCACAGTAGGGGACAGTCAGACATGGACAAATATCTGAAAAAGAAAATGTCATCGCCGGCATGCAGATCTAAAATGGCGCCGGACGCCACTGCGGCACAAAGCTATACAGAGGACTCGGATGATGAAGGCTCCTGCGCTATGTCAAAAGCCCATTGTGGAAGTGACTCAATGCCTATTACTAGGACCTTTCTCAAAGAGTCCCTGACTTCAGCTTTTGAACCAGTTATGAAAGAACTGTCCGCTATTAAAGCCGACATCAAGCAAACTGGCCAGCGGGTTGCAGCTTTAGAAGAAACGCAGGTAGCGATCGCTAAACACAGTGGCGCCCTGCAGACTAACATAGAGGAAATGCAAGACCAACTGAACTCTGCCTTTCTACACCTCGAGGATCAAGAAAACAGAAGTCGGAGGAAGAACATTTGTATACGAGGTGTCCCAGAAGAAATTCCAACAGAGGCGATACTTACCACGGTCAGTACAATCTTTTCCTCTATCCTGGGCCCAGACAGAGCCGCTGCAGTGATAATAGAGAGAGCTCACAGAGCCCTCAGGCCTAAGCCCCTAGCAGAGGCCCCACCACGGGACATTATATGCGGCCTGCTTAACTACCTGGATACCGCCGCCATTTTAAGTGCAGCCAGGGAGAAGGGCGACATACTCCTGGATAACTCCAAGATACAGATCTTCCAAGATCTGGCTGCCAGCACATTAGCTAAACGGCGAGCTCTAAAGCCATTGACTGACCTATTGAGAGCTAAAAAGCACCCGCTAAGATGGCTCTTTCCTTTTGGTTTATACACTTCCATCAATGGCAAGCAAGTCATCATCCGTCATCTGTCTGACCTTAATAAGGTATGGAACATTTTGAAGATAGAACCTCTGGATATTCCTTCTTGGCTGCCGCTCGCTGGAGGAACAAAGATCCCACCATTACCATCAGAGGCAGACTGGCAGATAGTCAGAAAATTTAAATCGCCTGCCGCCAAGAAGCGCCAAACCGAAATAAAGGACACTTGAACAAGAAGTCCAGCTCTAAAATTGTCCATGCCTTATGTAGTAGGAGTTTGGTATGAGCTTCTACATACACCCGAATAGGAGTAATGAGGTGTAATCCAGACACATACCGCGCTGGGAATATCTGAGGACGTGTTGGCTGGGGAAGACGATATACTTGATTTGCGTGGTAAAGCTAAAGTTGGAGTTGTCCTCAGCCAGCACGTCTGCATTTTGACTGCGCTGTGTGACCCCACACAGGCCTTGTGTGAAACACAGTCTCTCTCTCCCCTGTCTTTTAACCCCCTCCCTCTCCTTCCCTTGGTGCTAATTTTCTTATATCTATATTAGTTATCCTGTCTCTTTCCTCTCCATCCTTCCATTTCTCATTACCTAAACCGTGCTCTTAAATAAGGGGTGGTTGGGTATTTCACTTTTAGTGAAACACCTTGCTAAACAGTATTGTTGGTCTAATGGATCTTCAGTTAATTTTTTTGATTGGTTATTATGTATTTAAGTTCTTACTTTGGGTCAAATATATCTCTCCCCTGGATCAGCTGGGTAAAAACCGCCTAGAATTACCTTTACTGTCAACAAGATGGGTTCTATGAAGGTAGTCTCCTTTAATGTTAAGGCGCTGAATATACCTCAAAAGAGGAGTCAAATCTTCCAGGTACTCAAAAAGGGGAATGCAGATATCCTATTCCTGCAGGAAACCCATTTTAGACACAACCGGGTCCCTAATCTGTTTACTAAAAGATATAAAAAATGGTATCACAGTACACACTCCTCTGCTTCTAGAGGGGCCTCAATAGGAATCGGAACTAATGTCCCATTTAAAGAACAAGCTCACTACATAGATCCTAGTGGACGCTATGTATTTCTTAAAGGAATGCTGCATGAAAATAAAGTCACACTAGTGAATATATATGCTCCTAATATCAAACAGATCCCGTGGCTCACCAACCTACTACAGTCCTTACAGGATTTCAGGGAAGGTTTGTTAATACTAGGAGGAGATTTAAATGTTGCGCTAGACCACTCTCTGGACTCTACTTCGGCTGTTCCTAAATTTACGACTAAACAAATTGGCAAGCTAAAGAGAGTATTAGCTTCCCACCAAATCTCAGATGCCTGGAGAATAGTCCACCCTGATAAAAAAGACTTTACCTTTCACTCTGCGGTGCACAGAACATATCATCGCCTAGACTACTTATTTTTATCCAATCATATCTTGGAGAGAATTAAGCAAGCAACGGTCGGTGATATATTGGTCTCGGACCATGCCCCGGTCTCTTTGGAGATACAGTTGAGAGGTATCCCACCCAGGGAGTGGTCCTGGAGGCTAAACGAAACTCTCCTAGAGAACGAACAGGATAGGCTTAAACTAGAGAATAAACTTAATGCTTACTTTGAGATTAATACCTCTCCATCTATGAGTGAAGCTATAGTATGGGAATCACACAAAGCCTACATTAGGGGTGAACTCATAGCCTTAGGAGCTTGGGTACGTAAACAAAGAACTGCAAAAATAGACTCTATAATTGCCCAAATCTCAACTATTGAAAATATTAACAAACTTTCCCCCACAGATGCCAACTTCGTAGATATCACCAAACTTAGAAGCCAACTTAGAGATCTACTAAACATAAAATCCGCCAAAGCCCTCAGAGTTGCCAAGTTCAAACAATATCTTCATGGCAACAGAGGCTCTAAACTCCTCACACAAACGATAAAGGGACAAAGGGAAAAAGCATTTATACCTAGCATAAAAACTGATAAAGGGCTTACTGTCTCCAACACACCATCCATAGCCAAAGAATTCGCCAATTTCTACTCACAACTTTACAACTTAAAACAAGATGACCCTTCCCAAACAGCCGGGAAAATAGATTCATTCCTTAAGTCAGTTCAGGTTACAAAATTAGCCGAAACCGACAGGAACGTTTTATTGGCGCCAATAACAGTAAACGAAGTCACAGAAACATTAGCTAGTGTCCCCCCCGGAAAATGCCCAGGCCCAGATGGACTCCCTGCTATATATTATAGGAAATTCCAAAAATCTCTTACCCCGCATTTTACAAATTTGTGCAACTTTTTATTAAAAGGTGGTTCACTCCCCCCACAATCACTTATGGCCCATATTTCAATAATCCCCAAAGAAGGGAAAGACCCTACCAAATGCAGTAGCTATAGGCCAATTTCCCTCCTCAACGTAGATGTTAAGCTCTGGGCTAAGCTGCTGAGCCGTCGTGTCGCGGGGCTCCTCCCAAAATTAATAAATGAGGAACAAGTTGGCTTTGTCAGAGGCAGAGAAGGTAAGCATAATGTTAGCAGAGCTCTCCATGCTATTTATTATGCAAAAAAACATAATATCCCCCTAGTGCTTCTAGGAACGGATGCAGAAAAAGCCTTTGACAGAGTCAACTGGGCTTTTATGGAGGGGGCTCTGCGGCACTTTGGCTTCCCACCTGAGCTCATAGACGCAATTTTCTCATTGTACCGTGGCCCATCAGCTAGAGTTTTAGTTAATGGTGTATTGTCTCCCCCATTTAATATTTTAAATGGGACAAGACAAGGCTGCCCCCTGTCCCCGACCTTATTCATATTAACACTAGAATTACTTCTGCATAAGATCATGTCTTCTGGGGTTATCAGAGGTTTACACGTCAAGGGAAGAACCCACTCTTTAGCAGCTTTTGCTGACGATTTATTATTATTTATAACCAACCCCAAAGAAGCTATCCCGGAAATCCTGAAGATCTTAACGGAATATGGAGATATTTCAAACTTTATGGTCAACTATGATAAATCTGAGATATTAAATATCTCTGGCAACACCAAACATATGGAAGAGATTAAATCTCATACTTCCTTTCAGTGGCCTAGGGAGGCTATCAAACACCTAGGCATCATGTTACCAGTGAACCCCAAAAACCTCTTTAGGCTCAATTATGTTCCACTTTTCTCTAAAATTAAAACTTTCCTGAGCTCAGTCAAACTCCCTTTTCTGTCCTGGATTGGCAGGAAAAATCTACTAGCCACTTATGTACTACCTCAAATACTATATACTTTAAGATGTCTCCCTGTCCCGCTTTCGAATAAGTTTCTCTCGGATCTTCGAAGCCTATTTACCACATACCTTTGGCAAAACAAAAGATCACGGTTGGCTTACCCTCTTATAATAAGGAAAATAGCAAATGGAGGTTTATCAATGCCTGATGTTAAAACCTATCTGCATGCTATTCAGCTGGAAAGGTGGATGGACCTAACTAGATTCAATAACACTGCTTTATATGCTGACTTAGAAAAGGCTCTGTTGGGAGAAGAGAACATACATCTTCTATGGGTTAAAGCCCATACACTGAGCAAAAGTAAGATACTTAGTGACATCACCCGTTGTATGCTACAATACTGTGGAAAGTACTGTAGGTCAGACCTTGTCGACATGGACATCACTCTCACTTGTAAGAAATTTAAGAAATTCTATGCCACCCCTCCTGACCCAACCTGGGTAGAGAACTACACCTTACTCCCCTCCCCCCGACCCAAGATATTGTCTCAACTATATTCTAAATTAATTTAGAATGCCTTTAATACCCGACCTTACTTTCTTCGTCTGTGGGAAAAAGAGCTTAAAATATCCTTGACTGACGAGGATGTTAATTTTATCCTTAGACATTCACACGGGGTTTCCAAATGTGTCCGCTTACAAGAAAACTCATACAAGATTGTTTCAAGGTGGTATAGAACCCCTAGCTTTCTTCATAGCATAAGACTTACACCCACAGATGAATGCTGGAGGTGTATGGCGGAATCAGGAACCATGTCCCACATTTGGTGGCTGTGTGATAAAATCAAAGTGTTTTGGAGGAGTGTTGAAGACACGATTAAGAAAATTTGCAAAAAATCCATCTCTCTTACACCTGAGCTGATTCTGCTTTGGAAACCGCAGAAGGATTTTAAGCCCAAAACTAACTGCTTAATAACACACCTAATTACAGCTGCAAAATATATTATACCCACCAAATGGAGGGACGTGGAACCCCCCACCTGGAAGGAATGGATAGACAAAGTCCACCAAATCTGTTTAATGGAGGAGCTGGTGGGTTGGGACAGGGGAAGTAGAAAATCCTTTCTATCAACATGGCAACCATGGCTAGAATTTTATAAGAAAGAAACAAATACCTAAAGTGTATTGAGTTATAATGTCTCGCAGGCATGGCATTGCCCTATGTACCTGTGGATCTGTACTCTCACTCTTATTCACCTGCCTATATACCTATAAAATGCCCATGTTATGATATGATGTGTCTATCTATACTCACTATAAATTGACCCATACTTGTAAAACAATATCTACCCGTTACCTTTCCCATAACATATCCTTCCAGAGGAATATAGATGTATTAATGATTCATAAATAGGAAGGTCTCAGTAGATATATATTGACCCATGTTCCTGTTCATGTTCTCTTTTTCTTCAAAGATTTCTTATATGCTTAGTTTCATGATGCATATGCCTTCTGGTATTCCTCTTAGAGGCATCCATTGTATAATGAGATTCTGCTCTTGAACTACATCAGAGTTTACGTATTAACACTATACCTGGATCCGGTTTATATTTATCATACTGGTCCTGTTTTATTCCCTAGGAGTAGACTATTAGTAGACACTGGTGCCTTAATATGTGATGCCGATAATGCTCTATTGGAATGTATTGTATAAAACTGATCAGAGGTATGTGTATCATTGTTACGTCAAGTATCATTGTTACCTTTACTATGAAAATTCTTGAAAAATAAAGAATTTACAAAAAAAAGAAAATAGTGCTTCAGATGAAGCTATTGATTCATATTTAGATTTTATCTCTCTTCCAGTCCTTACAGATATCTAAAGAGAGTCCCTTGATGCGGACCTCTCTTTGCAAGAGTTAGAGGCCGCTTTAAAAGCTTGTGTGGGAAACTCTTCTCCAGGATCTGATGGACTCTCATATGAATTTTATCGCAAATATAGGGAGGTTGTTTTTCCCCGTCTTCTGAATGTATTTATTGAGGCAATAGAGGACGGTAGTCTTCCGGAAATCAATGACAGAGGCAGTAATAGTACTAATATTGAAAAAAGGCAAAGATCCCCTAGACATGGGATCATATAGGCCGATTTCCTAACTTAACCCCTTCCCGACATATGATGTAATAGCGGCAGGTGCGTTCCCGCATTTTGGCGTACTATTACGTCATGGTGATCAGGCGGGCACCGGAGCGACAAGGCAGCCCGATGCCCTGCAGAGGTTGCCCAATGCCCTGCATGGTATTGGGACCTGCCTTCTACGGGTGACCAGGAGATCCAGCCTCAGGCTTGGTCTCCTAGGAAAGCTGTTAGTGTATTACTCAGTGTAATACACTAACAGGCAATGCATTACAATACAGATGTATTGTAATGCATTGCAGTGGGGATCAGACTCCTAAAAGAAAAGTCCCAGAGTGGGACAGAAATAAAGTTTAAAAAAATTGTTAAAAAAGAGTTTTTAATAAAAAAAATAACGTTTCCAGTAAAAAAAGAAAAAAAATGCCCTTTCCCCTAATTTTATATAAAAAAAAGAAGAAAGAAAGAAAACACCCACATATTAAGTATTGCCGTGTCCGTAACGACCAACTCTATAAATATATCACATGATCCACCCCATCTGATAAACACCATAAAAAAAATATTAAAACTGAAAAAAGTGCAACACCAAGCGATCAAAAAGGCGTATGCCCCCCAAAATGGTACCAATCAAACCATCACCTCATCCTGCAAAAAATGAGATCCTACCTTAGACAATCGCCCAAAAAAAAAAAAAAAACTATAGCTCTCAGGATATGGAGACACTAAAACATAATTTTTTTGGTTTCAAAAATGCAATTATTGTGTTAAAGTGAAATAAAAAATAAAAAAGTATACATATTAGGTATAGTCGCGTTCGTAACAACCAGATCTATAAAAATATCACATGAATTATCCCCTCAGATGAACACAGTAAAAAAAAAAATGTGCCAAAAAAGCAATCACAAAAATCATCTCATCCTGCAAAAAATGAGCAGGACAATCGGTAAAAAAATAAAAAAAAGCTATGGCTCTCAGACTATGGAGACACTAAAACATAATTTTTTTGTTTCAAAAATGCTATTTTTGTGTAAAACTTAAAAAAATAAGAAAAAGTATACAGGTGAACGCTGTAAAATTAAATAAATAAAAACTGCCAAAACAACCGATTTTTTGGGTCACCTTGCCTCATAAAGTGTATTAATGAATGATAAAAAAATCATATGTACCCAAAAATGGTACCAATAAAAACATCAACTCTTCCTTCAAAAAATGAGTCCCTGCACAAGATGATTGGCAGAAAAATAAATAAAAGATATGGCATTCAGAAAATGGAGACATAAAAACATTTTTTTTTCAAAAATGCTTTATTATGTAAAACTGAAAAAAAGAAAGTAGACATATTTGATATTAACGCATCCGTAACAACCTGCTCTATAAAAATAGCGCATGATCTAACCTGTCAGATGAATGTTGTAAAAAATAAAAAAACTGTGACAAAACCATTTTTTGGTTAAACTTGCCTCACAAAAAACTCAATATAGAGCCATTATTAATAATATGTACCCCAAAATAGTACCAATAAAACCGTCACCTTATCCCCTAGTTTCCAAAATGCGGTCAATTTTGGGAGTTTCTGCTGTAGGGTTGCATCAGGGGGGCTTCAAATGGTGTCTAAAAACCAGTTGAGCAAAATCTACCTTCCAAAAACCATGCGGCAGTCCTTTCCTTCTGCGCCCTGCCATGTGCCCTTACATCAGTTTACAACCACATGTGGGGGGTTTCTGTAAACTTCAGAATCAGGGTAATAAATTTTGAGTTTTGTTTGGCTGTTAACCCTCGATGTGTTTAAGAAAAAAATGGATTAAAATGGAAAATCTGCCAAAAAAGTGAAATTTTGACATTTTGTGTAACTTGAGGGGTATAGTTTCTAAAATGGGGTCATTCATGGCAAGTTTCTATTATGTAAGCCCCATAAAGTGACTTCAGACCTGAACGAGTCCTTAAAAAGTGGGTTTTGTAAATTTTCTTTAATTGCTTCTAAAATTCTAAGCCTTGTAACGTCCCCAAAAAATAAAATGACATTTACAAAATGATGCAAACATAACGTAGACATATGGGGAATGTTAAGTAATAAATATTTTATGAGGTATCACTTTATATTTTAAAAGCAGAGATATTTAAATTTAGAAAATTGCAAATTTTTCTAAATTTTAGGTACATTTTGGATTTTTTCATACATAAAGGTGAACCATATTGACTCAAATTTATGACTGTCATGAAGTACAATGTGTCACGAGGAAACAATCTCAGAATGGCGTGGATAAGTAAAAGCATTCCAAAGTTATTACCACATAAAGTGAAGCATGTCAGATTTGCAAAAAATGGCCTGGGCAGGAAGGTGAAATCTGGCCTGGTGTAGAAGGGGTTAATACAGATATTAAGCTTTTTTCAAGGATTCTTACTACTAGGTATCCATTATACATCCTGACCAAAATGGGTTTATTCCTAATAAGAGTACTCATTATAATTATCACCACCTTTTGGCTAATATTCAGTCCTCCCGTGGGGTCTCTCGCTCCATCCTGTCTTTGGATGCCTCTAAGGCCTTTGACAGGGTGGAGTGGAGGAGTGGAGATTCCTCTGGAGGGTGTTAGAGAAGATGGGATTTGGTATTACGTTCATAAATATGGTTAAGCTTCTGTACAAATCCCCCAAGGCGAGGTTGAATATGAATAAGATGCTTACAATGTGTATTTCCTTGGGGAGAGGTACTTGTCAAGGATGTCCACATTCTTCACTATTATTTGATATTTATATTGAGGCCCTTGCTGTTAGGGTCAGGCAGGATCCTAGGATTGAAGGGTTTGGGGCATTGGGCACAGAAGATCGTATTTGCTTATATGCCGATATACAACATACTAATACTACTCTCTTGAGGGTTTTTCTAGTTGGTAAAGGGAATCTGTCACCTGCTTTTACCATTTTAAGCTGTCACCATCGCTATGTTCACTAAAGTACATTATTTCCAGCAGTCTTTTTTTTTACTTTATTTCGTTTTGTTTTATAAAACCGCTTTTTATGATATGCTAATGAGGCTCCAAGGTGCCCGGAGGGGCGTTTTTTTCCTTCTCCGGTGCCCAGTGACGCCCCCCCTGCAGTGCCCAAGAACTCCCCCTGATCATCAAATAACCTCCCACAGCCTGGCAAACGGTTCCGCCCCCTCCCCACGTCATAGTCTACCTTCTAGCAATGCCCCGTCCTTCTTCCTGTCGGCGGCCATAAAACTCGCACAGGCGCAGCCCCGCCTGCGCCCTGCGCAATCATCAAGCTCCTGAGGGCAACAGCCTCAAAAGTCTCACTGGGCATGCTCTGAGCCCAGGGATGTAACCTGAGCGCTGTTGCCCTGAGGAGGTTGATGATCGCGCAGGCCGCCGACATGAAGAAGGACGGGGCATTGCTAGAAGGTAGACTATGACGTGGGGAGGGGGCGGAACCATTTGCCGGGCTGTTGGAGGTTATTTGATGATCAGGAGGCGTTCTTGGGCACTGCAGGGGGGCATCACTGGGCACCGGAGAAGGAAAAAAAGGTTTTCTATCAAAAGGACAAAACGAAATAAAGTAAAAAGAAGACTGCTGGAAATAAGGTACTTTAGTGAACATAGCGATGGTGATAGCTTAAAATGGTAAAAGCAGGTGACAGAATCCCTTTAACTCCTTTGGTGAAGTTTCGGGTCTTGATATTAATTGGTCTAAAACTATTCTTATGTCTTTAGATAGACTAAAACTTCTGACTGAGGAGTTGTCCAGCAATCTGAGGATCTCTGATTCACTTGAATATTTGGGATTACTATTTCTTCTAAGATTGAGGATATTTTACAGCTTAATTTGATCCCATTGATAACTAAATTGAGATCTAAAATAAAGATATGGTTCAGACTCCCGTTATCTAGAGCCGATAGAATATCTCTGGTCAAGATGGTGATTTTGCCCCAACTACTACTGTATATCCTCAGGAACTTCCCAGTATGGATTATAGATAAGTTTTTTAAACTGATTGAGAGAATCATTAATGATTTACTTTGGGGGAGAAAGTGAGTAAGGCTCAAACTGGAGTGAATGGGTGAAAAGTCCACTTTGTAGAATTTTGGTGGTCTTCTTCACATGATAATATCTTTGCTTTATTGGAATCTAACCAATTACCTTATTTTTCGCCCTATGATATGCACCGGACCATAAGACGGTTTTAGAGGAGGAAAATAAGACAAAAATATTTTTCATTAGACCTCAGTTAACAGCCGCAATCAGACCCCCAATGTTAACAAGACCTCAGATCATACCCACAATCAGACTCCAATTTGAATGACCCCCAATCAGACCTCATATCAGCCCCCACTGCCTCTCATATTATCCCCCAGCAGCCCCCATTGCCTCATATCAGCCCTCTGTCGCCCCCATTGCCTCTCATATTGCCCCCAAGCAGCCCCGTTTGCCACATATAACATAGTAACATAGTAACATAGTACATAAGGCCGAAAAAAGACATTTGTCCATCCAGTTCGGCCTGTCATCCTGCAAGTTGATCCAGAGGAAGGCAAAAAAAACCTGTGAGGTAGAAGCCAATTTTCCTCACTTTAGGGGAATAAAAAATTCCTTCCCGACTCCAATCAGGCAATCAGATAACTCCCTGGATCAACGACCCCTCTCTAGTAGCTATAGCCTGTAATATTGTTAAGCTCCAGAAATACATCCAGGCCCCTCTTGAATTCCTTTATTGTACTCACCATCACCACCTCCTCCGGTAGAGAGTTCCATAGTCTCACTGCTCTTACCGTAAAGAATCCTCTTCTATGTTTGTGTACAAACCTTCTTTCCTCCAGACGCAGAGGATGTCCCCTCGTCACAGTCACCGTCCTGGGAATGAATAGATGATGGGATAGATCTCTGTACTGACCCCTGATATATTTATACATATTAATTAGATCTCCTCTCAGTCGTCTTTTTTCTAAAGTGAATAACCCTAATTTTGATAATCTTTCAGGGTACTGTAGTTGCCTCATTCCAGTTATTACTTTAGTTGCCCTCCTCTGGTCCCTCTCCAGCTCTGCTATGTCTGCTTTGTTCACTGGAGCCCAGAACTGTACACAGTCTGACTAATGATTTGTAAAGTGGTAGGACTATGTTCTCATCACGGGCATCTATGCCCCTTTTGATGCAACCCATTATCTTATTGGCCTTGGCAGCAGTTGCCTGACACTGGTTTTTGCAGCTTAGTTTGCTGTTTATTAAAATTCCTAGATCTTTTTCCATGTCAGTGTTACCGAGTGTTTTACCATTTAATAAGTACGGGTGACTTGCATTATTCCTTCCCATGTGCATAACTTTACATTTGTCAGTGTTAAACCTCATCTGCCACTTATCTGCCCAAGCCTCCAATCTATCCAGATCGCTCTGTAGTAGTATACTGTCCTCATCAGTGTTAATTACTTTACACAGTTTAGTGTCATCTGCGAAAATTGATATTTTACTATGCAAGCCTTCTACAAGATCATTAATAAATATATTGAAGAGAATAGGGCCCAATACTGACCCCTGAGGTACTCCACTAGTGACAGTGACCCAATCTGAGTATGTACCATTAATAACCACCCTCTGTTTTCTATCATTGAGCCAGTTACTTACCCACTTACAGACGTTTTCTCCCAGTCCGAGCATTCTCATTTTATATACTAACCTTTTATGTGGTACAGTGTCAAATGCTTTGGAGAAGTCCAGATACACGACATCCATTGATTCGCCGCTGTCAAGTCTAGAACTTGCCTCCTCATAGAAACTGATTAAATTTGTTTGACATGACCGATCCCTCACGAAGCCATGCTGATATGGCGTTATTTGCTTATTTCCGTTAAGATGCTCTAACACAGCATCTCTCAGAAAACCTTCAAACAGTTTACCTACAACAGATGTTAAACTTACCGGCCTATAGTTTCCAGGCTCTGTTTTTGGACCCTTTTTGAATATTGGCACCACATTTGCCATGAGCCAATCCTGTGGGACATTCCCTGTCAACATAGAATCTGCAAATATCAGAAATAAGGGTCTGGCTATGACATTACTTAATTCCCTTAGGATACGGGGGTGTATGCCATCCGGTTCTGGCGATTTGTCTATTTTAATCTTTTTAAGTCGCTGTTGCACTTCTTCCTGGGTCAGACAGGACACTTTTAATGGGGAATTTATTTCAACATTCGGCATGTCATCTGACAGTTTATTTTCCTCAGTGAATACATTGGAGAAAAAAATATTTAACAACTTTGCTTTCTCCTCGTCGCTCTCTGCGACTCCCCCCTCATTACTCTTTAACGGGCCGACACCTTCAGATTTATACTTTTTAACATTTATATAATTGAAGAACATTTTACTGTTAGTTTTACTCTCTTTGGCAATTAATCTCTCGGTCTCTAGTTTGGCCGCTTTTATTTGTTTTTTACATGTTCTATTTTTTTCCTTATAGTTTTTCAGTGCTTCCGTGCTACCTTCCTGTTTTAGTGTTTTATATGCTTTATTTTTGTCATTTATTGCTTTCTTTGCAGTTCTGTTTATCCACATTGGTTTCTTTTTGTTCCTTAACCTTTTATTCCCATACGGTATGTACCTCTCACAATGAGATTTTAGGATGCTTTTAAAGATATCCCATTTTGTGGTTGTATTTTTATTTGTGAGGACTTTATCCCATTTAGCTAGGCCTATGGCCTCTCTTAGTTGGCTAGATTTAGCTTTTTTGAAGTTTGGTATTTTTGTTCCTCCCTGTAGAAACGCTCTTTTGAATGATAATTGGAAGGTTATTACTTTGTGGTCACTATTTCCCAGGTGTCCCCCAACCTGCACGTCTGTTGTTCTGTCAGGCCTATTGGTTAATACTAAGTCCAGTATGGCCGTCCCTCTAGTCGGGTCCTGAACCAGTTGGGAGAGGTAATTGTCTTTGGTTATTGCCAAGAACCTGTTTCCTTTATGAGATATACAAGTTTCAGTTTCCCAGTCTATATCTGGGTAGTTGAAGTCCCCCATAATAACCACCTCATTATGATTTGCCGCCTCGTCTATCTTGTTTAGTAGTAGATTTTCTGTGGACTCTGGTATATTAGGTGGTTTATAGTAAATTCCTATTAGTAATTTATTATTGTTTTTAGCGCCATGTATCTCTACCCACATTGACTCCACATGTTTATGTCCCTCACTTATATCTTCCCGGAGTGTGGGCTTTAGACAGGACTTTACATAAAGGCAGACCCCTCCCCCTCTCCGGTTTTGACGATCCTTTCTAAACAGGCTGTAACCCTGTACATTAACTGCCCAGTGATAGCTATCATCCAGCCATGTCTCAGTTATTCCCACTATGTCATAGTCCTCCTCACACATCACTAATTCCAGTTCACCAGTTTTATTAGTCAGGCTTCCTGCATTAGTATGCATACATTTGAGAGGTTTATGTATATTTTTTACTCTACACCTTTCCTTCTGAACTGTTCTAGTCCCTCCTTCCATTCCTCCCCCAGTCTCACTACCTTGCCCCCGGTCTCTATCTGCACTATCTTCCCATTCTATAACATAATTACCCCCCCCCCCAGTCCCTAGTTTAAACACTCCTCCAACCTTCTAGCCATCTTCTTCCCCAACACAGCTGCCCCTTCCCCATTGAGGTGCAGCCCGTCTCTACGATAGAGCCTGTAGCCGATAGAGAAGTCGGCCCAGTTCTCCAGGAACCCAAACCCCTCCTTCCTACACCAGTTCTTGAGCCACTTGTTAATTTCCCTAATCTCCCGCTGCCTCTCTTGTGTGGCCCGTGGTACAGGTAGTATTTCGGAAAATACTACCTTTGAGGTCCTTGCCCTCAGCTTTTGACCTAAATCCCTGAAATCATTTTTAAGGACTCTCCACCTACCCCTAACTTTGTCATTGGTTCCGATATGGACCATGACCGCTGGATCTTCTCCAGCCCCTCCCAGTAATCTGTCAACCCGATCCGCGATGTGTCGAACTCTAGCGCCAGGAAGACAGCACACTGTTCGGCGATCACGGTCTTTGTGACAGATTTCCCTATCTGTTCCCCTAATAATTGAGTCTCCCACTACCAGTACCTGTCTGGCCTGCCCTGCTCTCCTGGTTCCCTGCTTACTGGAGCTGACATTCCCCTGACTGGCAGAGGAAGTGTCTGGCTGCAGCTGTGCCATCCCCGGACTGACATCCCCCTCATCTGCCAAACGTGCAAACTTGTTGGGGTGTGTCAGATCAGGGGTAGCCTCCCTGGCACTCTTCCCTCTACCCCGCTTTCTAACTGTTACCCAGCTAGCTACCTCACTTTCCTCAGCCTCCTCTCTGTCACCCTCCCCCTCATCTACCCCAAAGAGTGCTTGCTCGGTGAGAAGCAAACTCTTTTGCAAATTGTCAATGCCTCTCAGTGTTGCAACTTGCCCATTTAGAGACTCGATTAGCGATTCCAAACGGGTAATTTGCTCACATCTTGAACAAAGATATGCACCCTTGAACTCCTGTTCCAGGACTGCATACATCATGCAAGATGTGCACTGGACTGCGTTGTCAATTGTGCAACACATACTAAATGGGGATTACACCAGCAAAGTAAAAAATACAATATAATGTAGTGCTAAGAAACTGGCTAATTACAGTCCCCCACTGAAGTCCCTGAATCTAAAGTCACTTAATCTTAAGTCACACACTTACGCAACCACACACTTAATCAACCACGCGTCGTGGTCAAACTCGCGTTATATATCTCCTTATATAAATATAAATGCAGCTCACTACACCAGCCTGGTTTGTTTCCCCTCTGGGTTCAAAGAGAAGATATTTAACGCGAGCCCTCTGTAGCCCCCCATTGCCTCTCATATTGCCCCCAAGCAGTTCCCATTGCCATATATGATGTAGCCCCCATTGCCTCTCATATTGCCCCCAGTGCCTCATGTTTAATAAAATAAATAAACCACTTACCTCTCCTGCTCCTGGATGCCGCCGCTTCTCACCACCCGCAATCTGCTTCCTCCTGCTGTCAGCTGTGCTGTGAACCGGCGCGCACAGCCTGAGGTTACACAGCGCCCTCACGCTGTGCGCAGCCACTGCACAGCCGACAGCCGAGAACCAGGAAGCGGTGAGTACAGAGCCTTCACCGCTTCCCGATCCTCTGGTACTAATGAGCGCTTCCATAATAGAAGCACTTATTAGTATTCACCCCATAAGACGCAGGGGCATTTTCCCCACTTTTGGGGGGGTAGATTGCATCTTATGGGGGCGAAAAATAAGGTAATCAATTCCCAACAGGACTATAGAGTTGCTGTGAAGCTACTTATCAAGTCCTGGAGTACTATAAGAGATTGGATGGGAATAAAGGGGTCCCTTTTTTGCACTCCCCTTTGGCATAATTATTATTTACAGGCCTTAGATGAATTGGCTGGAGATCAGTATTGGCAAAAGAATAATATTTGTTATCTTGCACAGGTGGTTGGGAATGGTAACTTTTTTTTATTTTTTGGAGTTAGCACAAAGAGCAAATTTATCTAATTTATCTTGGTTTTGGTATTTTCAGCTACGTTCGGCCCTTTTTAGTATAAAAGAAAAATAGCTTTTTGATATAGACACTTCCACATTTTTGCATGATCTGATAGTAAAGCCAGCACAGAGGGTTAAGATTTCTCAATGTTATAAATATCTACTTAAAGGGGTATTCTCATTTCATTAATCATCTTTGATTAAAGGGAGTCTGTCACCTCTATATGGCCATATACAGTGCTTACATGGCTCTGTAGCACACCTACACAGGATTGTAACAGTACCTTTGTTCTTTTCTTTAGACTTGCACCAGCAGGAAAAACTAAGTTTAATTCATATGCAAATGAGCACTCGCAAGTGCCCAGGGGCGGGGTTCAGTGTGTAGGTGCCAAGGCTGCTCTGCCTTCTTTTCACTTTACTCCTCCCCAGCCTCTTCCTTTGCCCACCCTCCAAGTCTCTTGCCTCATCGATAGGTCCGGACTTGGAGGGCGGGAAAAGGCAGAGACTGGGGAGGAGTAAAGTGAAAAGAAGGCAGAGCAGCCTGGGCACCTACACACTGAACGCTGCCCCTGGGCACCTGCGAGTGCTCATTTGCATATAAATTAAACTTCTTGATTTTTCCTGATGGTGCAAGTCTAAAGAAAAGAACAAAGGTACCGTTACAATCCTGTATAGCTGCCCTACAGAGCCATGTAAGCACTGTATATGGCCATATGGAGGTGACAGACTCCCTTTAAGACATTTATCGCCCATTTAACCTTTTTGTAAATGTATTTCATTAACAAAAACCTACTGTTCTCTTATAAATCTAAATTTCGAGATCCATAGTTTATCTTCGTGGCCCATGGATACTCACAATGTGAGCGAGCACGTCGCCAGCCAGCTGCGCATGCGCAGATCCATATTCTTTTGAGCCGCGTCTAAGAGAGCCGCGCATGCGCGGCTCCAACGCAGCACAAGAGAATATAGTTCTGCGCATGCGCGACCGCCCGAGATGATTCCGGACAGCGTCAGAGAGGAGGATCGGGAGACAACTTCATAAGCGGTGGGTAAGTATTATTTTTACATGCACCACCAATTCCACCAACGATTGGGGGCTATTTGAGGCACTTGTGGGGCTATTTGAATGAGGGCTTATGGAGGCACTTGGGGGCTATTTGGGGGCTTATGGAGGCACTTGGGGGGCTATTTGGGAGCTTATGGAGGCACGTGGGGGGCTATATGGGGGCATGGAGGCACCTGGGGGGCTATTTGAATGGGGGCATATGGAGGCACGTGGGGGGCTATTTGAATGGGGACATATGGAGGCACTTGGGGGCTGATGGATGTAGCAGAGCTGAATATGCTGCTGTTCAGCCATAGTTCTAGTGGGGAAGGGAATAGACAGATGTAGCAGAGCTGTATATGTGTCGGGTCAGCATCATCGCTGGTAAAAGAGAGAAAATGATGTAGCAGAGCTGTATATGTTGCGGGTCAGCATCAATGCTGGTGGAAGAGAGAAACTGATGTAGCAGAGCTGTATATGTTGCGAGTCAGCATCAATGCTGGTGGAAGAGAGAAACTGATGTAGCAGAACTGTATATGTTGCGGGTCAGCATCAATGCTGGTGGAAGAGAGAAACTTATGTACCAGAGCTGTATATGTGTCGGGTCAGCATCAATGCTGGTGGAAGAGAGAAAATGATGTAGCAGAGCTGTATATGTTGCGGGTCAGCATCAATGCTGGTGAAAGACAGAAACTGATGTAGCAGAGCTGTATATTTTGCGGGCCAGCATCAATGCTGGTGGAAGAGAGAAACTGATGTAGCAGAGCTGTATATGTGGCGGGTCAGTATCAATCCTGGTGGAAGAGAGAAACAGATGTAGCAGAACAGAATATGCGACTGTTCTGACACAGTGCTGGTTGAAGAGATAAACAGATGTAACAGAGCTGTATATGAAGCTTTTCAGACACAGTGCTAGTGGGGGGGGGGGGTAGAATAAAGATGTAGCAGGGCTGTATAGGAAGCCATTCAGCTAAAGTGATGTTAGGGGACTGGAGAAGACACATGTAGCTGAGCTGTATATGCATCTATAAAGATACATAGTGTGAGGTTTATACACAACTGGAGTACAGCTGTAATGCAAACAAATCTGCATCAGTGCTGGTGGGTGGTCAAGCTTTTGAGCTAATGTATAATATGGAATTATAGTTTTTGATGCACAGAATGGGTTTGTAAAAGATCAGAGATTTTATGTGTAAAACTGCAGAACAGCCAGGTGTTACTGTACACTGAGCTCACTTCACATGGCTCTCTGATTCCCCAGCAGGGGGAGGGGCCTCAAAGACACTGCAGGCTGCCAGACTGATGAGTCATACTCTTCACATGAACTAGCACGCTAAGGACTGAGTTCTCAGTGTGATGTCATAAGGAGGTGTGGCCGGCCTTCACTCTAACTGCCTAAATCCGCCCAGCCTTAGCAGCAGAAAACCAGGAAGTGAACAGCTAGCTGGCAGCAATTGAGGATGAAGTAGCAAGATGAGAATACCCCTTTAAAGCACGATTTATTAATGTACATTCTCCTGGGCAAAAAGGCTTGGAGAAGGGATTGCCCAATGATTCAATTGTACGATTGGGATAATATACTGGTGAACGTGGGATTAGTTTCTCATAATTTTAATCATATATTGGTTCAAGTAAATATTTTACACAGAAATTACACCTTTATGGCTTAATAAACGGGGTTTGAGAAACATGGTGTGATTCACCTGAGGCCGATCATTTACATATGTTCTGGACTTGTACAGAACTAAAAGAATACTGGGAGGCAATACATAATTATTCTACCCAAAAATTGAAAGTGGTGATTCCATTTGCGGTGATTCCATTTGAGTGATCTTTCCAAGGTTGGGTGCCACAAATGCAAAAGGATTTTTTTGGTTAAAATAATGTTTTTGGCAAGACTTCTGATTGCACGGGCTTGGTTCTCATCTGATACTACAAGTATAAATACATGGTTAAATCTGGTTAACAAGATTAAAAGGTATGAAAATATCTTATATAAACAAAGAAACTCTGAGGATAAATGGCTTCAGGTATGGGGAGAATGGAATGTTTAATCTTTCCTGCCTGATGAGAGACGCAGGGAATCGGAAGGGGGGTAAGGTTTAAGGAAATGGAAATACCAATTATGATGTTTTATTCTGTATGGAAATATTATTGCTTAATAAAGGAGGAAAAAAATCAGTGCCAAAAATCTATCTCAGAGGTAAACTATGAAGATTTATCAAAACTGGTATAAAGGAAAACTGTCTTTGTTGCTTATATCAACCAATTTAGATTCCACCGTTTATTCTCCAAACGAGCTCTGAAAAATAAGAGGTGCAATCTGATTGGCTACTATGGGCAAATAAGCCAGTTTTTACCCTGTGTATCAGAGCTAAATTCATGATTCTGGTGCATAGAAGTGGTGCTTGTTGGTCTTAAACCAAAATCTGCAACACTTAAAGACGTAGGGGGTCATTTATCATTCTGAAATACGCCTAAATTAGGCATATTTCAGGTGTAGATTGCGGCGCAACAGCTAGATGTGCCACAATTTGCGACTACGACCCGCTCATGCCAGGTCTAAATAAGTGGGCGTGGCATGGGCGGGGAAGGGGACAGGCTGGCAGGCCCATCTCTCATTTATCATTTTCTACGCCTGTTTCAGGAGTAGAAAATAGTCTAAATGTGAGACAGCTCGGAAGCTGTTGTACATTTAAAACTGGCACTGGAAGCACCGAAGTTATGGAGAGGCCGGCGTCTCTTCATAACTCTGGTAGATCCACCGCCAGCTTAGGGCTTTATTAAGACTGTAGCCTAAGGCTGGGTTCACACCTGAGCGTTTTACAGCGCGTTCCTACGCGCTGTAAAACGCTCAACATGGAGAAACCAATGATTCCCTATGGGAATGGTTTGCACCTGGGCGTTTTACAGCGCATACGATTGCGCTGTAAAACGCCAGACGCCCCAAGAAGTACATGAGCTTCTTTGGGGCGTCTTGTCGCGCGTTCCCATACATAGACTTTCGGGAACGCGTGACAATGGGCGTTCGCTTGTCTCTGTAAGCGCGATTGTAAACGCCGGTACAATCGCGCATACAGAGCGCTCCTTTCAGAACGCTCAGGTGTGAACCCAGCCTCTAGTAGCCTAAAAGGCAGACAAAAGCTCTCCACGCTAGTCCATTCTAATTAAACCCAGGAGATGTCAAGGATGTCAGAAAAAGTCATTTTTTGGGTGCATCTGAATAATAAATGAATCTAAAATGAGATGCACCTGAATTTTAGTGTAAGCAATGTCAAGAAAGCGGTGCGCTTATCTCAGTAAATGTAGGCCATTGTGTTTAATTATATTTTTTAAATTAACCACTTCCTAACATTCATGGATGTCAGAAGGCAAAGTATGAATTGGGATCAGGAGCTGAGTCACAGTGTACTCCCTCAGGCCATAGCTCCCTGGGGATTGGTGCAGTGGAAAGGTAGTTTAAAGAATCGGGCCAGGAGTAAACGTATAAAAGTCTCTCTTTACTTAGTGCAAAGTATAGATTGTGGCACATCCAGCAGTATTACAGTAAGTGCAGTTTCTGGCACCAGATGAGGAGGTATGGTGGCTGGTTGTGTGGCAAGTGTCCACTGTGAGATTCAGCCTTGAAGTTAGTATGGCCTGGACGTTATTCTGGATGAGGGGTGTCTGCGCTGTAATCTCTCACTTGCAGCAGTGTCTGTACAGCTGTCATTTTACTGATTACTCTGCTGTCTAGGCACACTGAAGCTTCTTAGAAGCACTGTTCTTGATTCTGATGATCTCTCTGGAGAGTTGGTTTCACAGGAAAATTGGATACTTTCCTTTGGAGTAGGAGCTCTGACATGTGCTTCCTTACTCTTTGCTGTCTGGACTCAAAACTCCCCCTTCTGGCATGAAGTAGGACCAGACCACTCCGACCAAGAGGGGAGGAACAAGGTTTTTAGCCCTGTTCCTGCCAACCATTGCCTTCTCTGCTGGAATAAATGGCCAAAACATATGAAATATACAACAACAAAACATTTGCAGATACCCCTCAAGTCTGGGGTACTGCACTTTTATTTTCCAAAGGAGCTTTAAAAATGAAAGGTGGAATCTGATTGGTTGCTATTTTTCTTTGCACCGCTTGGTAAATCTGCAGAAATGAGCTGTCCTATTATCATGGGCGGTGCTTCTTATTGCTAGAATACATGAGGCGTGGCTTAGACTTGGAGCATGTGCAGTTCACGCATTGCAATGCAATGTATTAAGGGGTTTATTTATTAAGCTGAAATACGCCTACATTAGGCGCATTTTAGGCACAGATTGTGGCTAGTTGTGTGACAATCTATGACTTCTTCCTGCTCAAGCCAGGTCTAAAAGAAGTAGGCACGGTGTGCGCGGGGAAGGGGATGGACCCGGGAGGCCCGTCTCATTTACCATCTTCTGTGGCTGTTTCAGGTGCATCCACCGCCAGGAATAGGGTTTTGTTAAGACCGGCTTCTAAAATGTGCCCCTAAATCTTTTTCATAAGATTGGATTTTCTGTACATGCACAGTAGGATTGACCAACACCTGGAAATACATCTTGATAAATATATATATCTAGTCTATTACTAGAAATGGCAAAAATAACAATGTCTTGGTTCTAAGCCCATACACACATAAAAGAGTGCCCCAAGATCACATATAATACTTTCCTTAACTTATACAGCAAAGGGGATTATAGGTCCTCTCAGGACCAAGTTGTCACGGGAAGTACGGGGAAGGAAAGCCAACCAAAGGGAGCCACAACTAAACAACAGAAGACTAGGCCCCAAACCTAGAGAACAAAGAGGTCGCCTCCTAGCAATCCCTGATACTCTCCCTAAGCTTCCAACAGCATGTGCAAATATCAATGTTAGAAATGCACATGCACAGGAACATGAGACTACTGAAACACTGCAACAAACCCTCAGCTTAGGGAGCAGGGAAAGAGGCAACCGACTCCTTCCAAACTGAAGGAGCTAGTGTCTCCCTGAGGCCTAGTCAGAACAGACACACCAAGAAAAGGGAAAAGAACTTAGCTTGAGATGTACTTGGAACAGGAGAACCACCACACAAGCAGAGCACTCCACAGAAGAATTATCAGCCGCAGGGAAACAAGTGAGAGGAGGAACATATAAAGAGCCATCTGACTGATAATGAGCAGCATCTGCGAAGGGGTGGAAACCTGTCAGCAATAGTGATGAGCGGCAGGGGTCATATTCGAATTCGGAATATTTTGCGAATATTTTGTAGAATATTAGTTGAATATTCGCAAATTTGAATATTCGTTATATTCTACGATTTTTTTTACTCGAAAAATTGGCAAGGTAATGATCGTGTAATATGCAAATTTTCGTAATGCGAATTTTCGTAATGCAAATTTTTCAACTTTTAGACAAAGAATATTATAGCACTATATTAGCTAAATTGCTCTATATTAGTTTTTTTTTCCGAATATTCGCTATATTGCTATAACTTTGTTTTTTCGAATATTCGTAATATTCTAAAACAAGAATAGCAATATAGCGAATATTAGAAAAAAACTAATATAGAGCAATTTAGCTAATATAGTGCTATAATCTTCTTTGTCTAATAGTTGTAAGTTGAAAAATTAGCAAAAAACATTTGCATTAAAAAAATTCACATTACGAAAATTCACAAACAACAGCGTGAACCCGGCACCAAGTGGGCATGGCAACAGGACTGTGAGAAATGAACGCTTCTATTGTGGAAGCTCTCATCTTTCTATATTCAATTGTATCGCCACCCTTAGGATGGCGATACAGTTATATGCTGCTGTGGGACATGAGAGCTACGTCTCCCTGCCCTGCTGCCTCTGATAGGCTTCAAGTCTAGTGCTTATAGCCTATCAGAGGCCAGCGCAGGCAGCGCAATGATGTCATCATCATTGCACTGCAATTATGTCATTGTCGTTGCACCGCCTGAGCTGCACCGTATTGCTGACAGCCATACAGGGAGTGCAGAATTATTAGGCAAGTTGTATTTTTGAGGATTAATTTTATTATTGAACAACAACCATGTTCTCAATGAACCCAAAAAACTCATTAATATCAAAGCTGAATATTTTTGGAAGTAGTTTTTAGTTTGTTTTTAGTTTTAGCTATTTTAGGGGGATATCTGTGTGTGCAGGTGACTATTACTGTGCATAATTATTAGGCAACTTAACAAAAAACAAATATATACCCATTTCAATTATTTATTTTTACCAGTGAAACCAATATAACATCTCAACATTCACAAATATACATTTCTGACATTCAAAAACAAAACAAAAACAAATCAGTGACCAATATAGCCACCTTTCTTTGCAAGGACACTCAAAAGCCTGCCATCCATGGATTCTGTCAGTGTTTTGATCTGTTCACCATCAACATTGCGTGCAGCAGCAACCACAGCCTCCCAGACACTGTTCAGAGAGGTGTACTGTTTCCCCTCCTTGTAAATCTCACATTTGATGATGGACCACAGGTTCTCAATGGGGTTCAGATCAGGTGAACAAGGAGGCCATGTCATTAGATTTTCTTATTTTATACCCTTTCTTGCCAGCCACGCTGTGGAGTACTTGGACGCGTGTGATGGAGCATTGTCCTGCATGAAAATCATGTTTTTCTTGAAGGATGCAGACTTCTTCCTGTACCACTGCTTGAAGAAGGTGTCTTCCAGAAACTGGCAGTAGGACTGGGAGTTGAGCTTGACTCCATCCTCAACCCGAAAAGGCCCCACAAGCTCATCTTTGATGATACCAGCCCAAACCAGTACTCCACCTCCACCTCGGACTGGAGCTCTCTGCCCTTCCAGCCACGGGCCCATCCATCTGGCCCATCAAGACTCACTCTCATTTCATCAGTCCATAAAACCTTAGAAAAATCAGTCTTGAGATATTTCTTGGCCCAGTCTTGACGTTTCAGCTTGTGTGTCTTGTTCAGTGGTGGTCGTCTTTCAGCCTTTCTTACTTTGGCCATGTCTCTGAGTATTGCACACCTTGTGCTTTTGGGCACTCTAGTGATGTTGCAGCTCTGAAATATGGCCAAACTGGTGGCAAGTGGCATCTTGGCAGCTGCACGCTTGACTTTTCTCAGTTCATGGGCAGTTATTTTGCGCCTTGGTTTTTCCACACGCTTCTTGCGACCCTGTTGACTATTTTGAATGAAACGCTTGATTGTTCGATGATCACGCTTCAGAAGCTTTGCAATTTTAAGAGTGCTGCATCCCTCTGCAAGATATCTCACTATTTTTGACTTTTCTGAGCCTGTCAAGTCCTTCTTTTGACCCATTTTGCCAAAGGAAAGGAAGTTGCCTAATAATTATGCACACCTGATATAGGGTGTTGATGTCATTAGACCACACCCCTTCTCATTACAGAGATGCACATCACCTAATATGCTTAATTGGTAGTAGGCTTTCGAGCCTATACAGCTTGGAGTAAGACAACATGCATAAAGAGGATGATGTGGTCAAAATACTCATGTGCCTAATAATTCTGCACTCCCTGTATAAAGGTAAGTATTTTTTATTTTTTATTTGGCACCCTGCTGTTTGGCCACTATGGGGAAGGGGGGAGAGGAGCACTATGGAAGCATCTACTGGGGGCACTAAATAGAGGCATTTTGTACAGGCAGACATTATGGGGGGCACTATGGGGACATTAGCTCAACTGGGGGCAGTAAGAGGAGGTATTTGTGTACTGGCACACAGAAGGGGGCATTTGCACACATTATGGGGGCACTATGGGGACATTAGCTCAACTAGGGACACTAAGAGGAGGTATTTTTGTACTGGCACACAGAAGGGGGCATTTGCACACATTATGGGGGCACTATGGTGCCGTTGTAACTACTGGAGGCACTAAGAGGAGGTATTTTTGTAGTGGCCACTGAAGGGGGCATTTTTTGTACAGGCACACATTACGGGGGCACTATGGGGACCTTGGCTCTACTGGGGGCACTAAGAAGTGGTATTTTTGGACTGTTCAGTAGGTGGGAGGATTATGTAAAAGTAGGAAACTAAGATGTCTGTTTGTCAAACTCTGCAGAGACAAGAGATGACTGAAATAAATAATCATGGTGGTCTGTTCTGAATGGAGAAGATGAGGAAAGATAAAGTCTACATCAGAGGACACCTCACTGGATGTAAGAGCTATGTGCGTTGTATTACCCTGTATGTTTTGTAGTGCTGTATGTAATGTTAGGAGGGAAAAGGTTAGGTTAAGAATTTGGCATGGGGAGGGGTCACTGTTTCAATTTTTTCCCTAGGCAGCAGAAAGGCTAGGTACACCCCTGGCACTAATCCTGACAGTAATAGGGCTTCAAATTTGTCCTCAGTCTTTCAGGCACTGCAACTCCAGCTCAGACTCTGATCCCACACAGCACTCCACAGAGTTCCACTGTCAGGGAGAGGTAATCATCCCCATCCGACACTGCTGGCTGTCTTTGTAGGCCAGTCAAAACCTGGCCTGGAATGTGGGGAGTAGTCACCCACTCAGCACTATAATTACTCCCAGTAAGAGCCATCCCGGATCAGCTATTCACAGCTATACTAAATAAACGAAATGTCAACCACCTACTGTCGCTGACACACCTGAATTACAGGCTCCTACTTCACCGAGGCCAGGAACCTCAGTGACACGTATCTACCATGAACGATTGTCCCTTGTGCCTTCCTACAACACATACACACAATATGCACACTGCATTATAAGGGAACTACATGGACACTATGCTGTACAGCCTATATCAGGCACTTTGTTTTCTTCTATTAAATTGGCACTATGACTGGTATTAGTATTATATATTATAGAGTTATATATTACTAACTCTAAAATAAAAGTCATGATATGGCTGCCAGTACTATGTGAGTATTGATCACTAATATGATTACTATAATAAGTGCACTGAATGTTGTTTGAACTGATTGGAAGTGTTGTTTTCGCATTGTATGACACTATGATTTGGGGACTCTGTGGCAGTATTATACTTGAGGACTGCAGGGCATTATTTAGACACATTTGTTATTTCTTCAAGCTTACCGGGGGGAACATATTCTCATTTTTATTACAGGTGTTGAGGATTAATCCCAATCCCAATTAAGGATTATGGATAGAACATAAAGGGCAAACTAGCACTAAGGGGGGAATTTATTAAGACTGGCATTTTAGCTGCCAGTCTTAATAAAGCCTTATATGTGGCGGTGGATCCGCCGAAGTTAGGAAGAGGTGCTGACCTCTACGTGCATTCGCCGCCGATTCTAAATGTAAGACCTTCCTAGCTGTCTTACATTTAAAGGGAACCTGTCACCTGGATTTTGGGTATAAAGCTGAGGACATAAGTTGCTAGATGGCCGCTAGCACATCCGCAATACCCAGTCCCCATAGCTCTGTGTGCTTTTATTGTGTATAAAAAACGATTTGATACAGATGCAAATTAACCTGAGATGAGTCAGAGCTTGAAAATATGACTCTTCTCTGGTCACACAAGCAAGATATGACTCTTTTATATTCATTTGCATATGTATCAAATCAGGTTTTTTACACAATAAAAGCACAGAGAGCTATGGGGACTGGATATTGCGGATGTGCTAGTGGCCATCTAGCAACCCATGTCCTCAGCTCTATACCCAAAATCCTGGTGACAGGTTCCCTTTAAACCTTTTTTTATGGCTGAAACAGGCGTTGAAAATGGTAAATAAGATGGGCCTGCTGGCCCGTCCCCTTTCCTACCCACACCTCGCCCACTTTTTTTAGACCTGGCACGAGCAGGGAGAAGTCGCAGATTGTGGGGCAACTTACCATTGTGCTGCAATCTGCACCTGAAATACGCCTAATTTAGGGGTATTTCCGCTTGATAAATGACCCCCTAAGTCTTTCAGGTCCATGTGGTTAGAAGTATTAAACAGCACCAAAAAAGGGAATCATTTTATCTTTGCTATGGGGCCACTATGTACACAGGTGAAGTTTTACATTGAGTGTTCTTGATAAGTTTATTATTCAATAATATTTAACTGATGATTTTTTTTTTCTCAGATTCCTCCAATGACCCAGGAAGTGAGAATCACACAAAGAGTTTTATTCATGACATCAAAATGATCTCCCCAGCAACACATTGTGATGACAAAATAGAACAAGGTAAGGTCACAAGCTGTCTTTGAGTACAGACAGGTTGGGTTGGAAATATCATGGAAACCAAGTATTGACATCAATATCCATCATCTCAGATGATTAACTATGTCCACCTGATAAGAGGTTATCTAAACTGTAGACTTCCTTTTGTTTCTTCTAATTGGTTATAGGCTGTATGCACCTTTTAATGTCCATGTCAGTGTGGTCAAGTCACCAAAACGCTTTCTAGGCAGACATTTTCCATTGTAGAACATGTGAGTATAGCCCTGCTCAAGTCTGAACTCAGGACACCAGAACCAGAACCTTAGTACTCTTGCACCAATACACTTAGTACAATGCCAGGCAAGAGCTTGTAAAGGGTTCTTCAGCACAATACCTAGTCAGGAATGGCACTGCATATGTACAAGAAGAGATTTATTATAATGGTTTTCCCTATATAAGAATATTTTTGTAGCACTAACCTGCGTTGAATGCTTCCGAAGCACGGACACAATCTACGCTTTTCAGACCTTACAATCCTGGTCCCTACTCATGAGTAAGGACCAGGATTGTGAGGTCCGAAACGCGTAGCTTTACATTCTGCTTATGGATTTTACCGCTTAAAATAAAGAAAATTGTATTTTAAAGAAGCTGGACTTCATCTATTTGTTTGCAAACAGTGTTCTCTATGTACAAGAATATAACTACTATAATATTATATCCAATCTACAAGAATATGACTGCTAGAATGCTGAATCTTATTTACAAGAATATAACTGCTATAATACTACCCCATATACAAGACAATAACTACTATATTACTGCCTCCAATGTACAAGAATAACTACTATTATACTGCTCCCTATATACAAGAATATAACTACTATAATACCGCTCCAATGTAAAAGAATATAGCTACTATAATACCGCCCCAATGTACAGGAATATGACTACTATAATACTGCCTCCTATGTACAAGAATATAACTACTATAATACTGCCCCCTATGTACAAGAATATACTGTAATACTATAATACCGCCTAATATGTACACAGTGGCGCAGCGTGGGGAGCAGGAGGGGCAGTTTCCCTGGGTGCCAAACAGCAAAGGGGTGACTGGGCACTGTTACAGTCAATACCATTGAAGGCAGAGCAATGCATAAATGCCACCATCACCATTCAGTGAATGCTTCACTAAACAGTGATGGCGGGATGCACACAGTGTGCTGTCTGCGGCAGAGTAAATGATATTGACTCAGCCACAGACCATGCATAAGCCCACGGCAAACAAGAGCACCAGGCCTGTGGGTGCCTGGCTGTCTCTCATAGGCTATGCCCCCTCAAGGCCTAAGGCTACTTTCACACTAGCGTTCGTCGGTCCGCTCGTGAGCTCCGTTTGAAGGGGCTCACGAGCGGACCCGAACGCAGCCGTCCAGCCCTGATGCAGTCTGAATGGATGCGGATCCGCTCAGACTGCATCAGTCTGGCGGCGTTCAGCCTCCGCTCTGCTCGCCTCCGCATGGACAGGCGGACAGCTGAACGCTGCTTGCAGCGTTCGGGTGTCCGCCTGGCCGTGCGGATCCGTCCAGACTTACAATGTAAGTCAATGGGGACGGATCCGTTTGAAGATGCCACAATATGGCTCAATCTTCAGGCGGATCCGTCCCCCATTGACTTTACATTGAAAGTCTGGATGGATCCGTACGAGGCTATTTTCACACTTAGCTTTTATATGCTAAAATAATGCAGACGGATCCGTTCTGAACGGAGCCTCCGTCTGCATTATTATGATCGGATCCGTTCTGAACGGATCCGATCGAACGCTAGTGTGAAAGTAGCCTAAACCAGCCCATGCAGTGCTCCTGCAAGCTGCATAAACTTTTTTTTTTTGCCTAAGGAGGAATTTTTGCCTAAGGAGTGTGTGTGGGAGGGGGCCTACCCCCAGTACCTAGCTATGGAAATTTTACATGATAGTTATTTGTAGGGTTGGATGGGAACCAAATGGGGTCTAAATAGGGATTGGTCCAATCCCTGGCATCATAATGGCAGATTACTACTGTGAGTGCTTAAATACAGATGTAGCTGAGCTAAAACTGACTCTGAAAACTGATACCACATTTAACAGTGTTATCTCATGTCATCTTTTGATAAAAGCCATTGTAATACATTGAATGAGTTAACCTTTTTGCGCCATTTTTTACTTAATGCGCTAACCATCAAGTTTAGCTTGACTGCATCTGTACTGTCTGAACAGCAGGCACATGGGAATTTCTTTTAGTACTAATAACCCCTTAATAACTCCATAACAACATGTACGGTGCTTAGTGCTGGGTTTTAACGTGGAGTGCAAATTTTAATCCGTGTGCCGTACTGCTGAATTAAAGCTTGTGCTATCTAACCAGAGCATCTCTGGTCCTGAGCTATCAGTGACAGTTGGGGACCCCGAGGAGAAGAAAGAAACAGTTTATTACCGCTTCTGCCTTCTCCTTTGCTCAATGAGCGCTATACAGTGAACAGAGGTAATGGCTATGCCATTTTCTCTAGCGGACCTGGCAATCAAGTGAGGCAGAGCACAGCTTCTGGGTCTTAGCGGATCCTGATCAGCTCTGCTTGTGTAAAAAGGGGCATGTCCACAGGTTTTGGGGAGAAATACTCTGCTTGTCATGGGCCCTGACAACCCATGCTTCACCCCTGTCACTACAAGAAAATAACTAATATAACAAACCCTGCTATGTACAAGAATTTAACTACTATAATACTGCCCATATAAACAAGAGTATAATTGCTATACTATTGCTTCTGGGTAAATTAGTAGAACTACTATAATACTGTCTCCTATATAAAAAATATCACTACTATGCTACTATACTCTATATACAAGAATGTACAAACAGGATTCCCAAAAAGTTGGGACACTAAACAAATTGTGAATAAAAACTGAATGCAATGATGTGGAGATGGCAAATGTCAATATTTTATTTGTAATAGAACGTAGATGACAGATCAAACGTTTAATCCGAGTAAATGTATCATTTTAAAGGAAAAATACGTTGATTCAAATTTTCACGGTGTCAACAAATCCCAAAAAAGTTGGGACAAGTAGCAATAAGAGGCTGGAAAAAGTAAATTTGAGCATAACGAAGAGCTGGAAGACCAATTAACACTAATTAGGTCAATTGGCAACATGATTGGGTATAAAAAGAGCTTCTCAGAGTGGCAGTGTCTCTCAGAAGCCAAGATGGGTAGAGGATCACCAATTCCCACAATGTTGCGCAGAAAGATAGTGGAGAAATATCAGAAAGGTGTTACCCAATGAAAAATTGCAAAGACTTTGCATCTATCAACATCAACTGTGCATAACATCATCCGAAGATTCAGAGAATCTGGAACAATCTCTGTGCGTAAGGGTCAAGGCCGTAAAACCATACTGGATGCCCGTGATCTCCGGGCCCTTAAACGACACTGCACCACAAACAGGAATGCTACTGTAAAGGAAATCACAGAATGGGCTCAGGAATACTTCCAGAAACCATTGTCAGTGAACACAATCCACCGTGCCATCCGTCGTTGCCAGCTGAAACTCTACAGTGCAAAGAAGAAGCCATTTCTAAGCAAGATCCACAAGCTCAGGCATTTTCACTGGGCCAGGGATCATTTAAAATGGAGTGTGGCAAAATGGAAGACTGTTCTGTGGTCAGACGAGTCACGATTCAAAGTTCTTTTTGGAAATCTGGGACGCCATGTCATCCGGACCAAAGAGGACAAGGACAACCCAAGTTGTTATCAAGTCTGCATCTCTGATGGTATGGGGTTGCATGAGTGCGTGTGGCATGGGCAGCTTGCATGTCTGGAAAGGCACCATCAATGCAGAAAAATATATTCAGGTTCTAGAACAACATCTGCTCCCATCCAGACGTCATCTCTTTCAGGGAAGACCCTGCATTTTTCAACAAGATAATGCCAGACCACATTCTGCATCAATCACAACATCATGGTTGCGTAGGAGAAGGATCCGGGTACTGAAATGGCCAGTCTGCAGTCCAGATCTTTCACCTATAGAGAACATTTGGCGCATCATAAAGAGGAAGGTGCAACAAAGAAGGCCCAAGACGATTGAACAGTTAGAGGCCTGTATTAGACAAGAATGGGAGAGCATTCCTATTTCTAAATTTGAGAAACTGGTCTCCTCGGTCCCCAGACGTCTGTTGAGTGTTGTAAGAAGAAGGGGAGATGCCACACAGTAGTGAAAATGGCCTTGTCCCAACTTTTTGGGGGATTTGTTGACACCATGAAATCCTGATTCAACATATTTTTCCCTTAAAATGGTACATTTTCTCAGTTTAAACTTTTGTTCCGTGATTTATGTTCTATTCTGAATAAAATATTAGAAGTTGGCACCTCTACATCATTGCATTCAGTTTTTATTCACGATTTGTATAGTGTCCCAACTTTTTGGGAATCCGGTTTGTAACTATTATAATACTGCTCCCTATAAGCAATATAAATACTATTATACTGTCCCCTATGTACAAGACTATTACTGCTATAATATTATTCCTCTAAGCATGAATCTACTGTAATAATGGCTCTTATGTACAAGAATATACCTACTATAATACTGCTTCCTATGTACAAGAATATAACTACTATAATACTATATCCTATATACAAGAATATAACTACTATAATACTGCTTCCTATGTACAAGAATATAACTACTATAATACTGCTTCCTATGTACAAGAATATAACTACTATAATACTATATCCTATATACAAGAATATAACTGCTATAATACTGCTTCGTATGTACAGGAATATAACTGCTATAATACTGCCCACTATGTACAAGAATATAATTACTATAATACTGCCTCCTATGTACAAGAATAAAACCCTATGGGCAGGAT
Source organism: Bufo gargarizans (assembly GCF_014858855.1). Classification (NCBI taxonomy): domain Eukaryota; kingdom Metazoa; phylum Chordata; class Amphibia; order Anura; family Bufonidae; genus Bufo; species Bufo gargarizans. Next base: position 484,915,281 of record NC_058081.1, on the reverse strand, counting down.
TATAACAACTCAGGCATACATCTCCCCCCACCCCGTCCCCCGCATTCTTCATTAGAGTATGTAAAGCATATTATACAACAAGTGAACCAGAAGTAAGATGGGTTTTGTCAGTTGTCTGAAGTCTCGTGGCCCGGAACTCCATAAGCCACCATATTATACCCTGGATTGACTAGAATATGTCCATTTTGTTCCCTGCAAACTTTTAGCCAGTTATATATAAGCGATAGAAAAACAGAGCTGGCCGTCTACAAAGCCGGTATTGTGGATGTGTCAAAATCATTAGCTCAGCAGCATATATTCTGCAAGCTAATGCTCCTCTCTAATTCCTTCCGGGACAGCTTGTCTGCATTACAAATAGAAACCAGACCCGAGAAGGTGGAAAGAACCATGGGACTGAGCTGCTAAGAACGGACATGGCTGATGGGATCTTCCTCCAGTGTAACTCCACCATCACTTCCATGTGGCCTTGATGTCCAGACTTTTACATTCCCCAGCAGTGGAAGCTCCAACCTACCCATTCTGATTACTTACCACTCATTATTAATAACATTTCTGGAGATGTTCCTATTTTTAAAGGGAGATATTTCTTAAAGTTTATAGTCACTTCATATCTTATTCATCCTATTACTTTCAGTATAATCACCTAAAGAAGGCCACCAGTGATCCCTCCTTGACACAGCCTGAGTACCCTAACAAACAGTTCTCCATGTCTCAGCATATCAGAATTCAGGTTTTCAGGTTATGTGTTGACTAAATTATCTTCTAGTAATAACTTAACAAGAATAATGGCTTTGTAGGGTCGTTTTTTTTTTCATCCTTTATGACTACACTGTTCAATCCATGTCATAGGCAAGCAAAGTCCATAACGTCAGGACTACACCAAACAGCTCCTCACATCTCAGCAGACTTTGAGCCTTTTCAGCTATTACTAGAGTGGACATTTTTCAACATAATTCAAATGTTTTTGGAAACTAAGCTATGTGGAGCTATTTAGGGTACTCACGCTGTGTCTGCCTGTGACATGGAGGACTCACTGGTGATTTTGTTCCCATGTCACAAAAGAAGACAAATATACCGGGACCGCTGGCAATGCCCCTCCTCACCCTCATCATGCCCCTTTTTTTGGAAAAGTTGTGAAGGCAGCAGAGAAATGCCACTTGTGACAAAATTTTTCACAAATGGCATTTAAAAAGTGACAAACATGGTGTTTTACACCAGAAAACTGGCATGGGGGGGGGATGATAAATTTCATCTTCAGAGTGGCAATAAGGTTACCAAAGCACCACATCAAGGGCATATGTGCCATAGAGGCAGATTAGTGGGCCCGCTCCTGTTTGATTCTATCCCCCTTAACATTAGGTGGTTAGTAGCTGTGCTCTCCCTTTTCCACTGGAACTGCATTTTTAGCAAACAGTGGGGTAAAAACTTGGCCCAAGGGGAAAGGTCGTATGTGGTAAAAAAAATAGATACTTGGTCCTTCTGTCCTGGGTGGTACCTCTAGAGTGGGGTCCAGTTTGATTTTTGCAACAGGGGACACACCTTTCTGTGTACACCACTGCACCAAGCCTCTGTCATGTCTACTTTTTTTTTCCTGAAGGCCACATTGAACCATTGACGATAATTGGCCAAACATGCATCCAAACATGCGGGTTTAACTTTTGAGGGGCAGCTTTTTTTTTTTTTTTTATCTGAAACTCAAAGTACAAGTAAATAAATGAAATAGTAATAATTTAATAACAACAAATGTGTAAAAACTGGACGACATTTGGAGGTGAGACAAATACTGTTTCCCACTACTGTAGCATAAAGGCTGAAAGGAGAATGGTATGCGTCTCCTGTCTGTGTGAAGGGCTTTCTGTGATACAGTCATGCACACACGGGATTATGGCACATCGACCTCTTGGTCACCTGAAATAACTAAGCAGAAGGGAGATTGTCTTTTCAAGGCCTTCACAATAGGCTAAATTCCTGAAAGGGTTAACAGTAAGAAGAAAAAAAAGTCAGGGCAAGTTTTGGCATTTTTGAGAACAAACAGTCTGTGATCCAGAGAGATGGAACAGCAAGATTGACAAGCGCTAGATAAGGATCGCTGGGCCCACCTTAGTAGCAAACTTACTCCGTCTGCAGCAAATCCCTTTAAGTTGTGGACTAAATGCTTGTTATTAACAGAGGTGGGGCATAAGTGCTTTACCTGAGGTATAGCTCACCGGGTAATTCACGATATTTTACCTACTAATATATTGTCATGATAAAATGCCTATTAACATCAGCAGGAAAGCGCCACCTAAATATTGTAAAAAGATACTGTATATTTCTAAATAGGGTAGATTCACCATGTAATCTCTTTTTGAAATGAGGCCCACCTGGCAATTGGCTGATCTGAAACCACCTAGAGGGAAGTGCCATAAATTTCCCCTGAGACTGACCATTGACATACCAGCTAGAGCTTATTAGTGGCTCTCTGCTCTAACTAATAGAGAGGGGAACCCCACTTTATGACTTATACCCTAATAAGGCATATGGAAAGGGCTTGTCCTATTGAGACAATTCTTTAAAAGGGTTGTCTGGTTAAGCCACCCCCATTAGGGTATTTTAGGTATCAGGAGAGCTCCCCAATCAGAACCCCAACCATCTATTAGCCTGAGCAGAGAGCCTCTAAAAAGGAAAGTCTTACCTTAGATACACTCATTGGCCCAGATTCAAGAAGCACTTGCGCGGGAACAAGTGTGATTTGCGCCGCGCAAGTACTGATTTGCTCCTATGCAAATTTGCGGCTGATTCTGTAAACCAGTTAAGCCTGAAATGCGGCCATTTTCCCGCGCACGCAGCCTAGCTGTTCCTGCGCAATTTTCGTGCAATTTTGCGCGGGGTGTAAGTTGCGCCTTCATGGAATTCCCTCAGCGAATATGCAAATTAGGTACTGCCGATGATTCAGAAACATGCGCGTGTGATGCGCATCTTGCGCTGGAAGCGTGCAAGCTTTTTTCCCTGGGCAAACTTGCTCCTGTTAAAAGCAGGGGCAAGTTAGCAAAAGATGGCCAAATGTCATCTGAAGGAGCGCGCAACTTCAGCAGCACCTAGACAGACGATCTGAACAAGCAGAGCACCCACATTTTCGGGACCTCACATCTGTGCACCAACATGCCAGGGGCAGCTATGGTTCTTGATATTCTATTGACTGAGCCGACTCGTAGGAGGGCACGGGAGAGGATTTACAGAGGGCGCTACAACCTTTTTCAGATGACTGATACTGAGGTGTATCGCATGTTTCGCTTTAGCCCTGAAGTCATCCTTGAGTTGGTAACAATCCTGCAGGATGACATCAGCAGCCCGACCCATCGGGGACAGGCAGTGCAGCCACTGGTGAAGGTAGTGGCAACCCTTAATTTTTTGGCAACTGGCTCATTTCAGCGCACAGGTGGAGTGGTGGCGGGGATGTCCCAATCCAGCATGAGCAGGTGTGTGCACCAAGTGATCCCTGCAATACTCAGACGAATGGGCACACAATTTATCAAACCAACCACGGCTGACGTGCGGCAGAAGGCAATCAGTGATTTTTATTTATTAGCCAGATTTCCACGCACTGTGGGTGCAATAGATTGTACCCATGTGGCACTACGCCCCCCCCCCCCCCCCCCCGGCACCTCGAGCATATCTACTGCAACAGGAAACATTGGCATTCGATAAATGTGCAGATGATTGTGGATGCACATGGCCTCATATGGCATGTCCGTGCCAAACACCCAGGGTCAAGCCATGACAGTTTTATTTACCGACACAGCCCCATCCCAACCGAGTTTGACCAGAACATGTATGGAGACAGCTGGCTGATTGGTGAGTGACATGGGTGTCAGGTATGACTGCCCCCCCCCCCATGATGCACACATCACAAGGGGCACATGCACGACTAACATCCTCCTGTCTTTTCCCTTCCAGGTGACTCTGCCTATGCCCTGGGACCTCACATGATGACCCCATTTCGTAACCCTCAAACACCAGGAGAGGAAAGATATAACGAAGCCCATGCACGTACCCGTGCGGTGGTGGAGCGCACATTTGGCATCCTTAAATCTCGATTCAGATGTCTGGATAAATCAGGGGGGACCCTATTGTATTCACCCAACTTTGTATGCCAAATCGTAGGGGCATGTAGTATTCTCCACAATTTAGCTCAAAGAAGGGGCATGCACATTGAGCTACGCAATGACCTTACCCCCGAACCACGCAACCCCCCCCCCCCAAGAAACACTACCGGATCTTCTGAGGGAAGAGCAATCCGGAATGGTCTTGTGGAACGTCTCTTTGCACATTAAACACACCCTGATCTTGTCACAAGTATAATGCATGTATGTACACCACTGTAGTCCCTAGCACACACCCGACACATGCACCCCCAATTGGATTAGACCCAACAATACCCCATGGTATTAGGGAGCAGCAACGCCGCGTCAAGGCTCCAATTATGTTGCTGTCCATTCATACACCTTTCACATGGCAGAGGGTGACACCCCTTTTCCAGCAGGAGTGCCACCCCCCCCCCCCATTCACACGCCAGTCACACTGTAGTATACACTCCTCACCGTGTGTAGGGACTACAAATAAATCTAAAAACTCATATCCTGAGCATATAAAAAAAAAATAATCTCATACCCTGAGCATATCGAAAAATAATAAAAAAATAATATTGTGTTGAGCAAAAAAATGTAGACATAAAATTATTTTTTTGTTTTTTTCTTTGGGCCAAGGGTGCCCCGGCTCTGGCTCCTCAATCTCCGTGGTGCGGAGGAGGCATGGGGTGGGGATGGAGGGGTGGGGGGAGGAGGGGGGGGGGAGCATCAACCCCTACTTCCACACTCCTTGCAGGTGGTGGCTGCATGCCCTCCATGGCGTTGGCCAGGCGGGCAAGGATGGTGTTGGTCTGGGCCAACATCCGCATTTGGCGGGTGGTGGTATCCCGCTGATGCCGGCGGGTAACTCTCGCCTCCTCCTGCACTGCAGCGGTGTTGGCCTGCACAGCAGCGGTATTGGCCTCCACCGCAGCTGTCATCCTGCTTAACAAAGCTGGTGTGGTCTCCAGAGCCACCAAGCAGGTGACTATGGCCTTAGAGTTGCCACTAATTTCCCCCAGGCTCTGTGCCACATGTTTGTCCCGGTCCTCATGCAGGGTGAGGGCATGCTGCATAGAGGTGGAGGTGGATGCCATGCTGTCCGCCAGACGACGCACCTCTCCCACCATGGCCCCTATATGGCGGGTCTGCAGGGCCTGCTCCTACAGCAGACCGTCACGGAGGCTGGAGGATATATGCCTCGTTTTGGACAGAGCCTTCCTGGGAGGAGAGGCTCGGCCACGGACAGAGGGAGAAGGGGAGGGGTCCACAAGGGAGGGGCTTGCCCTGGAGGGGGATGACGTGCTGGGCGGGGGGGTGGTGGGTTGCACAGGGATGGTGGTATCCTCCTGGAGGGAGCCAGAGTCCTCCTGGATGAGGAAAAAGGAATCCTCCTCCAATACCACTTGCTCCTCCATACTTGGCCCCGGTATGATCTCCTCCTGGACCAGCATAGCCAGAATGTCCATGGGGCCTGACTGGACCCCTGGCTCTGGTCTGGATGGGCTGGGTCGAGCCGCAGCCGAAGACGGCCCAGCTTCTTCTTCCTCATCACCACCTGTGGATGACACCAAAACGACATATTTTGCTGGTGCAACACACTTCTCATATGTTCACTTGTACCCCCTCCCATGATGCACAGCAGATATGAAAGAAAAATAACTTACCAGTCCCCAAGTTCCCAACAGTGGAGTCGTACCCTTCAAGTCCCTCCACCTGCTCCTGCACGAACGTTTGTGCAATAAGCTGCTCCTCCTGATTGAGCCGGATCATACATCGCGGACCACCTCCCGTGCCACCGGTATGCTTCCTGATAAGAGCCAGTTTTTCACGGACCCTGCGCCTCATATCATTTAATTTCTTCTGGATGTCATCCCAGGTACGCACTTCATTACCCAGGGCATTGATGTCCAGGGCAATGGCTTCATATATAGCCCTCCTTTGGGCAATGGTGGTGTTTGCCCGCTGGGCACCATATAGGACTTCCTTATGCTGCTGGAGTGCAGCAATCAGGATGTCCATCTCTGCAGCCACAAAGTTGGCCTTCCTTATTTTGGTCCCTTTGGGAGGTGCCATGTCTTGCAAAAGGGCTGAATTTCCTTGCTCAGGGGGGGGGGTAGGAAAAAGCAGGATGAAATTCAGCAAAGAACCTGCGCAAGTCTGCTCCTATTTATTTGCTCAGTGCAAGCAGCTGAGCAGGATTTGCCCTGAAATTATGCTAGCAAACCTCTGCTGAGCCGAAAATTCCTCATTTACATAGGGGCACACCCACTTTGACTTGCACGGCCTTGCGCCCTCAGCTTTGCCTTAAACAGGAGCAAATTAAATGAACAAACGATTCCTGAATCAGGTGGCAATTTGGCAAAATTGCTCCAGCGCAGAGAAATTCAGCTGAGCGGCTCAGGTGTAAGTAATGGGCAAATCTACCTGAATCTGGGCCATTATCTATTGTGCTGTCTGTTGCCAAGTTCAGGTGCACTATGTGCAGCTAGAGGAATGGGGTGTTGCACTATTTGAAGTCATGTGTGAGTTGTGGTAAAATCCTATTACTATCACAACCAAAATGGTTTTCTGTGACAAAAACCCCCCACAAAAACCCAAGGTTGTAATTTTTTGCTCGGATCTACAGGGTACAAAAATAAACTGCCATAACATACATCGAGGGAAAGTCGCATCATTTGAAAGCTCAAAATTCCTTGAACTTACTATCAAGACTGTAGTAGATTTGATGCTTCAACACGTTTTACATCTTAAGTTTTTTAAAGAAGTAGTTCCAGCAGAGTACTGCGCACGTAGCATTAGAAGGTGAAGGCTATCAGCTCTCAGCACCTTTCACTAAAGATGTCAATTGTCATCAGTCAAGTTACACAGAGAATATGAAATATGTGACCCCCTCCCCCACCTTGAACAAATACCTGAGCGCTCAATCTGTGTCTGCTCAAATAACCTGGTCTGCAAAAAATGTCAATATTTCTGGAGAGTTTTCTCTTAATGATTTTATCTAAAATATTTAATGTTTCATCATGACTCCTGTTGTGGTTTTGCAGCAAATTTTTTGTACCTTTTTTTTCTCCACAAAACCTCTTTAAAAGGGTTTTCTGGTCTTTTTATATTTATGGCCTCTCCTCAGGAGAGGCCACCAATATTTGATTGGGGAATGGTTTCCAACACCCCTCATCCCAGCCAATCAGCTCCACCACCGGTCACTTCAATGGGAGCAGTGCTGCAGTAACCAGCTCCGTCCACTACTCACAATGGACTGAGCTGTAGTTCCAGATCCTGAACAGATGATCTGCAAGATCGTGGGGTGTCAGACCCCAGCCAATCAGATATTGATGTCCTATCCTGAGGATAAAGGGACCTCAAAACCCCATTTAAGGTTCAGCCTGTAGTTCCTTACTTTTTCACTATGTCTCTGAATCTCATTAAATAAAAGCTGACTTTTTTTTTGACTAATAAAGGAGCAAGGTAATTAGCCACCCTATTGGGACCTGCAGGATTTGGCTGTTGTTAAACTACTGTAGTATTATTCTGACTTGACAGCCCCCAAGTATGGAGGCTCTCAATATGGCGTACCTGGCCTGTCCATGTATTACATGGTCAGCCACTGATTTGAATGTATAGCCAACTACAGCTTTCTGGTTTTTGAAACTGAACCTGTGCTGTTTTGGGAGATCTTCATAAGACAACCTCTTTGCGGTTCCCATAGAGCAAAAATGAGCTTAGGGAATATTGCTGATGGGTTCCCCTGATGGAAAACTCTTGGCAGGGTGTAGTACTAGTGGGACGAATCTATGATCAGCTCATTTTGTTGAAAACAGAGCTTTGTTTGTGCTTTCAGTGGACAACTATATCAGACACTTACAGCTTTAGATATGAACCTTGAAAGTAAATCACACTATTTCATGAGATTCCATTATACCAATGCAACTGATGCAAGCTATTATTTCATTCCTCCATTACAGATGGCCAAAGTTTCTCCACATTCCTGGAACACTATCATAAAAGGAGAAGATAATGGTCAAAAAGTTTAGAATACAGTCATCTGAGCTGCTGTGAAATATCTGACCCTGCCCCTGAGTGTGAATCAACGACAGCCTTCTTCAAGCCAATCTGTGTTAGGATAAATGCTTCTCACCTAACATCAGTGGTATCAATCAACGGATTGAAAGGAAGAATGAACTTTCTATCAAATACCTTAAAGGCTATCTCCACCTATACAGTATTTTTTTTTTTTACCTTGTTTATGCATCTAAACTTGAAAAACTTAAATCTCTTTCCTCAAGGGGCTTCATTAAAAAAATTCAACTATTTTGCATCTACAGCTCTTACTATATGCAGATCTAGACAACAAACCTTGTGTAGTCTGATCCTGCAGCCATACTTCCTGTTAACTGTCTCCTACTTCTTTCTAACATGAATTTGGTAAGTTAATAAGAAATAAGAGACTGGTGGAAGTGAAGAGGTGTGACTGCAGTTTAGACTACACAAGGTTTGTTTGTTGTCTGTCACCATGGAGATGCAGAAGTCTGTACAGGAGCTGTAACCCTTCATTGTACCCCAGAATAGGTGACAAATGTATGACTGCGGGGGGAACCACTGCTCAGCCCCACACTATCTCTAATATGGAGGTCCCGAGTCCCTCATTCTGGAGGAAGTTGGTCATGCATGTGTACTACAACTCCATTCAAAGTCTGTGTGACTGATCAAGATAGCCAAGTTTAGTACTCGGCTATCTCCATCAGTCCCATAGACATTGAATGGAATAGCTATTCAAACTTCTCTGGAATGGGGAGATTAAGGCTTGAGACCAATAAAGCAACTAGAGATGAGCCTGAGAATATTATCTTCTGACAAACAGCCACAAGCTTTAGGCCCTGGATCTAGGTTAAAGGGGTACACCAGCATAACCCTAGACTCTATAATGATTTATTTAATGCGTTTTATATATTCTCAGGCTAAATGGAATGTTCCACATAAAATTCATTGTGCTATGCCTCGTGCATTCACAAAACACAAGTGAACCCCTTTGTCATGTTTGTTCCTCTACCTTACTTTTGGTTCCATTCTAGTTTTTCCAATTTTATTTCAGATATTCACTTTTAGAGTTTCTAGGTACACTTTAAAATAAAAAATGGTGTAATGTGTAAAGAGACCTACTTAACCAATATTATTCCCTGGAAAATTATACAAAGTTAGGCCACACCTTAGAGGAACCAAGATCAACCAAAGTTATGGCCAAATCAGCCAAAGAAATACCTCCTACAGACCACAAAAAATAATGTTGACAGATATCTATAATAGTATTAACATATACTAAATAGTTTGGGTTGCACAGTATCTCTGTAAGCCAGGAAAAAAGTGAGCCTGTGGAAGCTGTGATAGTTTTTGTTTAATAGTCCATATTTTTTCACAAATATCTACCCCTTGTGATAAATTCTGTTCATGTTTCATTGAATTAAACATTTTGAAACAAAAGTAAAAAAAATGGCAAGATTCAGCCTTAGAATCCAAATATCTAGAAAATAAACATTTATTGAACAAATACCGAACATTATACAGTACGTAGGTAGTTGGTTTAATATACCATTCATGGTGTGCTTAAAGTTCTGCAACAGCTGAGGTCTCATTTGGACAGACGAATGAGTAATGGCCAGGGAGAAGGATGTTGTCATACCTAATTAATAACATTAATCTATAAATTTGCTGTGACTAAGTTCCTGTGTATTGATCGACACTTGTGCTATCTGCAGTCATCCAGCAGGTCTGCTACCACTTAGTACTCTATTATGCTCTGCAAAACGGTTAATGGGAGGGAAAAAATCAAAATAAAAATGTTGAAAATTAAAATAAATTGAGGACCCCTCAGTAGCACAAAGTAGAAAATATAACATATACAAGATTCACTGTAAGTCAGACAACTATACGTTTAACATTTAGTAGGGAATTAGGACACACGCTACCCGTTAGTGCTCAGAATTTGTTCATACTATTAAAAACATAAATTAATAATTATAAAATTTTATGTTCATTAGAATAATTCCAGTGTGACTGGCAAGTGATACACATTGAACTTGTTTAGCTAATAGTTGAGATTTGTATTATAGTTTATTCTGTTTGGTCCGTTCTCAGCAGTCTTACAGTCCCATATTATAACGCTGTGACCTCTCTCTCACTTGTTTCCTTTAGACTTTTTGTAACATGTATAATTTAAAAAAATATCTACAATAACCCCCTCCAGCGTGAAAAGGTGCAATGCTCACGGTAGACTAGGATATCAGCAATGAACGAATCATTCCATCCCTGTCTGTAACAAAAGGGTAAAATTTTCTTAATAAAGAAAATTAAGTGTGCAAAATGGCGCCATAGTGGTCCTGTAATGTGGGTTGATGGGCACCGTCGTGCTCTATTTGCAGGTAAAAACTTCTGTCCTTTCGCTGCATGTGTTGCATTTGACAAAACAGCACCAGTGAAATTTACAGTTGCACTGCCATACTTTGGTGTACTGGTGGGTGTTGTATCCTCGACCGCAACACATAAGGTCACAACCGTCTACATGTGGAGAGGTGCGGTTACAGAGTCGGCCTTGAGTCCCCACACTCCCTGTGGTACTGTCTTCCTCGCAGTAGTTTGGAGAACGTTCAATGTACACCAGATCTGTCTCCATGGGCTTCTGGTAATTTTTGACTTTTTTGACGGTTAGGAAAGTGGGATGGCGTAGCCGGTGAGCCCTTACCACTTCCACATGTACGGCATCATTGTACTTCTCTTTTAAAATAAATCCAATATCCCGAAATTTTGGCAAAGTGTTCCAACAGGTTTTGGTGGTGCAGGATCCCGAGACTCCATGACATTTACATTCCAGCCTCATCTGTTCTTCTAATACCTGTTTGCAGGTGAAAAAAAATATATATATTAAAGATTATTTCTATGTAGTCATCTTCACGGTATTACAGTATATTAGTGCTGATCCCACTGCTTAATTGGCATAGGCACTGATGTGGCCTTCGGTTGGATGATGCCCTGTGCAGTATCTTAAAGAAAGAAAAAAAACACAATGGACCCAGCATGCATGTGGAACCTGCACTCCCTGAATTTTATGGTGGTCATTATGGCACATAACAGGTATCATTTAGTGTTATGTTCCTGTCTTAGAGAGATCACCTTGACGTTTGGTAGACGGGCCCAAATAATTTGTACAAAATGTGTTTGCCAAGAATCTAAATTTTACAAAATATGCGTAGCATTAGCATCAGAATATTTTCTATTACTATGGCATTATTGTACTATGGCGGTTGCATTGTGTTTTTTGTGTTTCTAGTCATGCGTGCAACTGCGCATTAGGATGTGCTGACTGACCCTCTTTTTCTTTGCTGTGCAGTATCTTAACACCTCTCCTTCTACCATATAGTGCCCCAGGGGACACTTCAAACATAGGGCAAATAGAGCAGCTGCATGAGTACAGACACACTGAAGAATTGAAGGTTAGTCCAGGAAGATCTTTGACAGGCATTTGGGTGGAGTGGGGATCTGAGGCTGTTATTGGGGTATCTGGCAAGAGCTATAAGAGATATTTCAGGCAATATGAGGGTAATCTGTCGTTGTTAAGGCTTGAGGAGGCATCTGTGTCCCAGGTGAAGGAAAGCATAGCTACTACACAGGATTTAAGGTATGAGAGTGTTCAGGTAAGGACTGGGATCAGGAGGGCCTGGGGGCTTTTCAACTCAAGATATTTTTGCACTGGACCCACTAATTTTAAAATGTTCCTGTAGTGTCCAGATAATACAATTATGCAGTGTATAAATTACACTCCCTACTGTGGGATCCAGGGTTCAAGTTTTGAGTGCCAAGACCAACAGTTCCAGTAGTGAGAGGTGATGGCCCTGTCTAAAGGTGCATTTAGATGTTGCGAGGAGCAGCTGAAGCCTTAATTCCCAACATTCGGGTGTTCGTTGAGTGGAGGTGAAACACTACATTTACATCATTGTTCCTGGGCAGCAGAGTGCTGTTTAGACAGCATGATCTGCTGCCCAGGAATGATGATTGAGGTGTCCGCACCTCAGATCATTTCACTTGATGAATGAGCATTTCACTTGTTCATGGGATGATCTGCGGCACCTTTAGAAGAGCAAATTATCAGGAGCGAGCATTCATAGGATCGTTCATTCACAATAAGTGGCCCGAACATTGGGTTGTGTAAATCCATCTAACTGCACAGCTCACAAACCCATAAGGCAGACTCAAATATTAAGCCAGAAATGTGACAACACAAATTAGCAAAACAATGGTGCAGATTTGCAATACTATACACAAACAGGAATGGTGCTCTTTCTAATATTCTAATATCTGCTTCTCCTGTAATGTCCAGTCAACTTGTTCAACCCTTATTACTTATGATTGAATGAGAAAACCTGGATCAACAGAAGTGGATGATCATTTATAGTAGGTGTCAGTTGGCCATTGCACTCATGATGTTACTACATTATACGGTCAATCCATGTGGTGTGGAAACAGAGAGCCATTGGGGGACCTGACAAAAGCAGCAGTGACTATACCATTATTGGATATCTTCTAAGTGAGGGACCTATTTCTACCCCCGTTCTTCTACGATGTATTTGTGCCCTGCTTGAGCCTGCATGTACCTTTGTCCTGGATGAAACCACAGAGCTGGTACAGAATGATTTTTCTAAACTGTAAGCTAATACTTCCAAGGGTTTGGCAGCCTCATCATTTGGATTCCATAGAAAATTATGCTGGATGAGGAATATCAATACCATGTTTAACTTACAAGGCAGCCTTCTGCAGAATTCCCACCTCAGGCCTAGAGCCAAAGTCTATAGAGCAAACCAGGTTTAAGTGGTGGGTGTCAGGGAGCTCCTGGTTACAGATGGAGAAACTATTAGCTATGGTGAACTCTCTACAGATGTAATAATCACGTTTCAAGCCCTCACATGCAGACATACATCTTGTACACCGCTCCACTGCACAAGGCAGATTTTCATGCTAACCACCCTGCCTAAGGCTCATAGATTGCATTCTGGGTGACCAAATACAGCACTGAAACACAAAGCAGGTGTGAACACCTAACAGTGACGCCAAAACTAAATAAAACAAAATCCACAATGAAAAAATATTTGCAAACATAAATATACAAATGTAGCAGAGCATTTGCCTTAAGGTTAGGGTTACATGGCAACCTTGGCCACACAACATTAAAGAGATAGTCCAGAGTTTTACATGTGATGGCTGATAGGCCGTCAATATCTGTTTGGTGGAGGTCCGGCAACCCACACCCGCGCCTATCAGCTGTTTTGCAGAAGCACTGGTGTCGTAAATCACTCATGTACTGGAACTACATAGCTTGTCCATCGTGTAGTAGACCTATCTGGTTACTGCAGTCCTTTTCTCATTGAAGTGAATAGGAGCAGTGCTACAGTAACCAACTCTGTCCACTTCACAATCGGTGGAGCTGTGTAGGCCAATCAGATATTGGTGGCCTATCCTTAGGATTATCCGTCACTTCTAAAATCCTGGAAAACTCTTTCAGACTGCAGTGTGACACTGCTAAAACCGTAGCTAATGACACTGGACTTGGTTGCACTAAAATTCAGCAGGTATGTTTTTTTTGCTAAATGTTGAACTGCGTCAGGTTATGTTGGGTGTCACAACATGACCACATTCACCATCATTAGTTGTGATTTAGTGCGCAAGAGGTGGTAATATAAATTATGTATATTTGGGGGGCAACCCTGCTACAGGCTTAGCATTGGTGTCCAGGAGCAGAAAGTTATGGCACTGAAGTCTGCAACTAAAGCTACTCCATTGTCTGTTACTCTGTGTTTGAATCCCTCACCATTTTCAAAACCTCTGCTTTCTGCCAGTGAATGGACATATGGTATGTTGATTACATTCTGAATCTGTACCTACAGATCAGGGAAGAGATTTATGATGCTGTCTAGTTCAGTTCACAGAGTGTTGCCTCAGATGATACAATGTAACACACCCTCAGTTGCGAGAAAAACAACTTCAGTCTTTGATCTTTGAATGCAAGCATGACGGATTCAATTCACTGGCAGCAAGCAGCAATCTAAAAGATTATTACAAAGGTTGCAGGGACAACTATTTTCCTCTGGTCTCCTGGCTGAGCCCTTGGAGAAGGCCTTTTTTACAGTCTGCCAGCACAATTGTATCATTATGGTTTGCTAATGGAAATGAAGTGGAAGTGCAACATCTTCTAGTCCTCTGTCAAGACTGCCCATAGGGGGCAGTATTATAGAATTAGTACTGGTAGGTTAAAGATATTTTAGACCAACTGAATAAGCCTGAAAAGTGACAACTACTTTATAGAGCCAGCTACAAAAAAAAACAAAAAAAAAAACGTTCTCCCTTTTGGAGGACCTAGTATGACAGACAGACCATTGATATCAATGGCAAACATGTAATACCTGGTTTTCCCTATGGAGGCACTGTAGGGAAATGAAACACTTGCTGATGGGTTCCTTTGACAATTCTTTAAGTTTCACAAAGCAAGGCTGAGATTTTAAAGCTACATAATGGTTTGTCTGACAACCTCTTCCTGTACCTGCTCATTTGTTTTTGGCTGCCCTGATCTTTGTGGGGTGGGGGTGGCACATTCCTGTAACAGATGTTGACTGCAGCAGAATTTACACGGCCTTTGTATCTGCCTAGTAGACATAAAATAACAGCCTTCTGCTACATGTCAGTCACCATTATTATGATCTCAGCCCTCAACTAATAAAAAATGACATGTATGCAAGGAATTCTATCCAGAATTCAGCTGGGTGAGCTGCTCCGTATAATTATCCATTTTACAAATATCCAGACACCTTCTATTGTAATCATGCAGGCAGCCTGCGGTCTATTCAGGCAGGTACTTGTCAGCAAGGGCTACAGCTTGGGTAAGAACTTGTTGGTTCTATAAATTTAGATGACAGCAGATAAACCCTCGGGTAGTGCCAGGGCAGGTGGAAACGCCTTGAGCCTATGTTGAGAGAAATGCCACCTAAGAAATATAAGCAATAAAAATTTCATGATATGTTTTATAGGACAAGTAGAGATCACAGTTTACAGATTCTGCTGTCTGAGTAATAGGTAGGCTGTCTTGTGGTGGAAAGACAACAAATTGCTGAATGGAGCCTGCTGTAGACAGGGTCAGACTGGCCCAACAGAGTACCAGTCGAAGGCCTAACTTGAGGGTCTTGGGCCCCAACAAACGTGTCATTTATAATACTGATTAGATATGAACGAATCGATTCATCTCATCAAGAGATTAAGAGTTCCACACCTGCGACGAAGTGCCCCTGACGCTCCCCCATCTGCATGATTGACAGGGCCAGACACCTGGAAGTGTAACGGCGCATGCACAGCTCTGCTCCAGTAGGAGGGGCAAACTTGTTTTTGTACAAATCAATTTGCTCATCTTTAATACTGAAGTGTTATGTGGGAGACGGGTCTCCAGGTGTTAATGCTACCTCTGCACCCAGACCTGAATTAAAAAAGGAAGAGGGACCTAGGCAAAAAGTTTACTGTATCTGCTGTAAGTAAGCCTCCTTCTCACGTCAAGGACCTAGACCTTACCTGACTCAATCACATTCACCTATAGTAATGGTGGCAACCAATGCCTTTTGCTCCATGCAGGTTGGTAATCATATTGCTTACATGGAAAGAGGGCGTCTGGTTGGCTGCTGGCTAAAACCAGTCTGTGTTCTAAAAGGCAGGACAAACTGTGCCGGTCCAAAAATTTATTATTTTAGTGGATGTTTGGCAATGCGCAGTACATTCCACCAGCATTTCCATGAATAGTTTGGATTCATATAATGGGCCTCATTTATTTAAAAAAATCTAATACTACTTTGGTCTTGTTGCCTATACCAAGTTTAATTTTCCCCAGAGCAGTTTAAAGGGGTTATCCCATAACTAATGAAAATCAGACATCATATAGTCCATGACAATACCTTTCTAACAAAGTTAGAACCAGCCCTATACCTCACATGGATCCAGAGATCTTCCCATTCATTGCTCTGCTAGATTTATATAAAGCTGACAGCCCAAAGGGAGTGTCTTTTCTGCTGCAGCTCAGGGGGCGTGTCCATGCTCTCCCTATCACAGCTCAGGATGAAGGAAGAAACTGAGCATGTGCGGCCATCTCAGTGGGCAGGACAAAGAAATAAGAAAAAACAAACAGCAGGTGGCACAATATAGATAAATTTTATTGAATAATTCAGTAGCTATGCTATTTTTTTTATTATATGCAACTACAAAATAAATCAGATCCAGGTGCTGGTGTGAAAACTGTAAAATATTTTTTGTGGGACAACCCCTTTAAAGAATGAAAGCTGCAGTCTGATACTGTAGGTTGCAATGGTAATGGTTTTACTAAATGAGGGCAATTGTTGCTGTGTGAAGACTGAACAAGTCAAAGGCAGGCAGTGTTATCATGAAGAGAGATTTTCTCTGTTTGGAGGGGAGCTAATTTAGATTCTTCCAGGAAGCATTGCCCTACAGACTCCTTACCAGCTGGATCTCCAGAAACAGAATTAGTACCTCTTAGAATTTCCACAATGACTGAAAACTTCAACTCCATTTCACTAAGGGGTGAGGTCTGAGGGGGTACATTCTGCAAATGTCTTCTCTGCACATAGGAGCAAAACAAGGCAGAGGTGTAAATTCCACTGTCCAAACCCATCACACCACTTCTCTACTGCTGCGTTATGTAGCAAAGACCATTGTTTCGGTGACAGGTTTACACTATCACAACAATAATTTTGTAGCTTGTTCAGAAGATGAGCCTGCGCGCTGTAGGCAAATGATTGGCATTTTCTGAGCAGCATTTACAAGTTTGCTTCACCTTTCACACCCACAGAACTCTGTCGGACAATATTAGAGGGGTAGTTAAGTCATTAACCTCTATCCCAACCATGTAGTTACGTCTTGTACTTTGAGGTTAAAGGTTGAGGGGTCAAGTCTTTGGTTGCAGACAAAATAACTTGTTGTATGAAGATCACCTGAGTTGCCTAAAGGGGCCTTAAATTGGTGATCGTGTTTCAAAAACTAATTTTCATATAGCTTATTGGGGGATTTTAGGTTAATAGAGGAGGTCCTTTGTCCAGGATCATCATCTTTTGGTCAGACTTGAGAAAGGTTACAAGGAGCATCTCTTACTCTGGAGGACCTTTGCATCAGGACCTAGGAGCCTCACGTTTTGTCCCTGGTTGAGTCTGATGGGTTTGAGTCTGTATTTCAAACTATATAATTGTGTGAGCCAACTGGAGTCAGCAAAAACTTCTATCAGACCGCTGTGTAATGGTCCCCTTGGATCTGCCAAAGACGATCATGTTTTACTGGTAATAATGACGGAATTATTAATAAGGAAACAAACTGCGTAAACCATATGAACAAATTCTGGGCCATAAACCTGGCCAGTTTCTATTAAAAAAAAAATTATATTACTTTTGTCTGTGATGAACAGGGCTGGCCGCCAGTGACTGTATGCATGTAGCCAACTATCGTCCAGGACAGGCCGTTATTTAAATGATCAAATAAAAAAGTGTGTAGACTAGGAGGTCCACTAGACAAAAAACTGATATATATCCTCCTACAGTAGATTAAAAATGAGGGAACTGTTTTTTAATTCATTAATGCTACAGATATCCCCAATATAATAATAATTATGTAATAATATTTATTATATTATACATAATAATATGCTTGAGATTCTGATGATACATTTCCTGTTCCTAAGTCTCTCATGTGTAGTGAGGTCATGGAGACCTTGTCTGGACCTACAGAAAATCACCTTATTGTTGGTGTCCCAGCAAATACACACAAATTACCTGCAAATCAGGCAGGATTTAGATATTGAAGTATATGGGGATTTCAGTCCCATCTGACAGAAATCAGAATGGAATATGTTGCTATTAGAATCTTTCAGTAGTGCATGCTTGCCAACTTTGTAGTTAATATAGTAAAAAAGGCACCTCCGTGAGAACATCAAATTGTGCAGGACCACCCATTTGTGGGTGAGGTTTAAATGGGTTTATAAAGGTTTTTGGGCCAGTGACAGCCTTAATTTGCAGAGACTGTCTCAGAAAATTAGGGATAGTCCCTGTAAATTCGGGACTGTTGGCAATTACGGTGGTGCAGCCTTAGTCTTTCATACTACAACTTTAATAAATTATCATAACTTAGCATAGAAATCTTTCACATTTTTAATAAACAAAAACATTTCCTTTGGTAGAAAAATGTGACTGTGCAATCACAAGCACAAAAACATGACTTTCCTTCTAGACACTACGGGGTTCATTTACTATGCTGAAATACTCCTAAATTAGGCGTATTTCAGGCGCAGATAACAACGTTTAGCTGTGCCGCTATCTGCAACTTTGCCCGCTCACACCAGGTCTAAAAATGTGGGTTTGGTGTGGAAGGGGACAGGCCAGCAGGCCCGTCTCATTTATCATTTTCTACGTCTGTTTTAGGCATAGAAAATGGTCTAAATGTAAGACAGCTCGGATGCTGTCTTACATTTAGACTTGCGCTGGATGTGCCTCTTCATAACTTCGTCAGATCCACCACCGGTTTAGGGCTTTATTAAGACCGGCGTCTAAAACACTGGTCAAAATAAATGTGCCCCTATTTTGTCATACACAAGTAGTAAATATGAATTGGGATTACCATTACTTGGTGGAAACCTGACTCTTAAAAGGGTCTTATACTATGGTGTGGTGCCCTTAAGCTGTACTTATAAAAAGGGCAACATTATAATATACACTCCATCCCTGTGGAATCCATGGGGGGAAGTGGACATCTGGGCAACAATTTCTGTTACATGGTCCCCAAATTCAAAGAGGTGTTCTACTGTTCTCCAATATGCATCTCTTCTATAAAATAGGCACAAAGGGGAACTCTACCTGGATGGTAAGTATAAAACATACGCCCCTCCAGTGTTGGACTTGCCCACCAGAGTACCAGAGAATCCTCTGGTGGGCCCAGGCTTTCATACTATAATAGGGCCCAAAATCCAGGAGGAGAAAGAACCCATTTGGCTGCCTTTGGAGCCAATAACTTGTCACTAGGGTCTGTTTCTTCAATTCAAAATCCATTAAATTTTATTGATGATATAGGGGTAGGACCTTGAGAATAATTTCCTTTGGCAGGACCCTCATATTATCCATAAGATTGGTGCACAGAAATAGAAGTTAGAGGATATATGTATAATAAGGTATAAGGCCTCTAGAGACAATATCTCAGCAACAGGACTTGGAGATGGCAAAAAGTTCCCCTATATCATTGACCAATAAATATGACTTGTTTACCCTGATCTAGAATACCTTTCTTCCAGCCTCATTATTGTGAAGGTTCATGAGCCGCCGGGCATTTTTTCTTATTTCTCTGGCATCCACAAACTTCCTAGAGAATTCAATGCCGTATTTGATGTCAGCAGAACATCCTCCCCACTTCCAGCCCTCCTCCTGATTGTAGTAGCCCTGCTTCTCTCGGTCACAGCCGCAGTTACTGAAATTTCCTTGGCTGCAGGCAGAGGTCACAGAATGTGCTACCCCAGCGGCAGTGATGGCATAGGTAAAAGCAGCTTCCCTGCTACCTGCAGAGACAGAATACAAATGTTTGATTAACACAGGGAGTAAAAAAAAAAATAAGATTAGGCCTGTCATTGATTCATCTCAAGTTCCTAGTACCCAGAATTGGACTGGCTCACCAGAGCACCAGAGGATCCTCCGGTGAGCCCAGGCTCTGATACCATAGTGGCCACAAATATTCAGAAAAAAAGCTGCCCTTGGAGTCAATAACTAGCCAATAGAGTATATTTCTTTGAATCATAATCTATTAGACTAATTTGATAATATGGGATTTAGACCCTGAGAATAATTTCCTCTGGTGGGCCCAGGGTACAGCAGCCCTACCCTGCTGGTACCCAAGAAAAATCAGCTTGACAATATATGCAAAATCTGTCAAAGAAATGCGCAAAGTAGTTAGCCTGCCAAATCCTGGTGATGGTAGACACCACCACTTCCCACCATTCCTGAACTTGTTTGTGCTACCACCTTGTCATTGACTGCAAAAGACAAGTGTGGCATTATTTCATTACAGCCCTATCTAAATCATCTTCTCCTACTTGTGTTGACAAATCTTTTCTTCCTACAGTTCATTAGCCCAGATATACCAAGGTGAGAACATCTAGACCTTATTGTAATTGTGCTAAAATTTGGCGCAATTTGGTACATTTCTAGAATTATTTAGTGAATCTAGTCTTAGGAATGTCCTCTGCACCTATCTTGACAGGGGGACCTTTCTTGAGAAATGGGTGTGACTTCATGGAAGGGGCTATTGACATTTTGGTGTCATATGGGGCCATAAGACATTTTGCTCCACAATTCTGGTATTAGATTCTTTCGCATACTAAGCCAACCAACTGGTGGCATAAAGTTAGATAAACGTGTCTAGCCATGCACCAAATCTATCATCAAGCCTGAGCCACTGTGGAAAATGTGGTGTAGGTCTAGACAACAGGTCTATTTTTATGCCATCAATAGGACCAGCCTGGATGTTGTAATACATGTTAATGCTTATTCTGCAGGATGATGACATTAGAAGTTCAGGAGAATCAACAGGAATGCAGGCTCTGAGTCCACTCTGAACCAAAACCATAGCAGCTAGAGGGTCTTTCTCTACAATACATCCTTTTGTATACACACTGGATTCTTATAGTATAGGTTTGATCCCAAGAAATGGCTTCGCGCAAAATCGGCTTTTTTTCCTAACCAAAATTATCTCTGGCAAATACAGTGTCCAACTGTCACAATCTTAAAAGATGAGCAGCAAAACATCTAGGCCTAGATTCTTGAGAGAGTGTATTTACGCACAATGAATAACTGAAATCCTTTTCATTCTTCTATGACCTGAAATGTGAAATGTACGTAATGTTGCTGGCATACAGGAACATCAGAAAGAGAAAAGTCTATTACTGTCATTTGGGCTCATTCTTTGTATACACAGACTAGCACAAACACCGCTGTATGTAATGTGTCACCTGGGGCCAGTAATACATAGTTGTATAAAGCATGGGTTTTTAAAGGGCACCTGTCACTTATACATAGAGCAAATATTTAAGAAATTAAAAAAACTGTTCAAAAAATTCTAGACTAGAATTGATATCTATGTAACATCAAGTTTGCGACAAATCCAAACCAGAGGCTTCACTTAAGGCTTCTGGACCCCAGTGCAAGTTCTGCAACAGAGTCCTCCACCTACCATGGGTCATTTAAAACACCAGGTATCTTCCAATCCCCATCCCATCTGATGGCCACCACATCCAGGATGAGAAAATATCAAGAGTTGGCAGCTCATGTATGCAACTCTTTCCATTCTGTTCTACAGGAATTACAGAAAGAAGTGAGCAATCGGGTCGCTCTCGACATAGGTCCTGGTCTCAGAGGGTGGGAGGTTAGACATTTCTAGCCTATGACATAAATGTCTAAGATAAGAATACCCCTTTAACTTATACAGTGCAAACAAATGCCTTAATACTTTAGCGGAAGCAACGAGCAGACAATGGTTCACAAACAATACTCATACAGTACCAACTAACTGTTTCATACAGTTTCTACATCACAATGCCTTACAGTGCTTATATAATAGTACCATTCAGGGCGAATAATAGAACAAGTTAGTGCTCAACTAATATCACCACACAGTCCCAACAGTGCTATGTTGTGATGACTGCTAATCCGTACATTTACTGTGGACCAAGTGTAGATCAGTAGAGTTCACAAAAATGGGCCCTTTGGCCCATATTATAATGTGGAGAAGATAATGGCTATTGTTCATGAGGAATGTAGCGAATATTTTTGTGATTTTCTTCATACAGTTTGGAAAATATTAGAGTGAAATCGTTAATTTCTAACGATAATTTGTTTTCCCTTAGTCCTAACAGCAGCACAGATGGGGTTAACTGCCCCCCGTGGACTGGTAGGACCGGCGGAATTTTTAATGAGCCCAAAGACCTAAACCAATAAAAGAACTCCAGCTCCCTTAAAGGGAGGGGTTCATCCCCCAGCCCACCGTGTATGTTACAAGAAAAAAAGTACTTTAGGGCGGGAAATTTGTGTGCTGCTGTTAGGACTAAGGGAAAACAAATTATCGTTAGAAATTAACGATTCCCTTACGTCCTACCAGCAGCACAGATGGGGAGATAGCAAGAAGAATCCCCTAGGGAGGGTCCTCATGCTCGGCAGAAGTAAGGACTGTCTGCCCAAAGGCCGAGAACTCAGATATCCTAGCATCGATCCTATAATGGGAGATGAAGGTAGACTCCGAGCTCCAGGAAGCTGCCTTGCAGATCAACTCTAGGGGGAGAAGATTTCTTTCCGCCACAGAGGTAGCTACGGCCCTTGTAGAATGGGCCCTCACAAACTCCGGAGGATCTAAGGCTTGGGAAATGAAGGCTTCCCTAATGGCTTCCTTAACCCAGCGACTAATGGTCGTCTTAGACGCTTTACGGCCTTTTGACTTACCGGCAAACAGGATAAAGAGATTTTCATCCCTCCTGAACTCTTTGGATCTATCCACATAGATCTGAAGGCATCTAGCTATGTCCAGTGGATGTCGGACAGGGGCATCTGGGGAGGAGGCAGAGAGTAATACAGGAAGAGAGACTACCTGATTAATATTTTGAAAGGTAGAAACCTTAGGTCTAAAGTAAGGTAGAAATTTCAAAAGGACCCTATCTTGTAAAAACATGGTATAAGGGTATAACGCGGAGAAAGCTTGAAGCTCCGAAACTCTTTTGGCCGAAGTTATGGCCAGAAGAAAAACCATCTTAAGTGTTAAGAGTTTAAAACTTGCCTCCTCCAAAGGTTCAAAGGGGGGAGATGCTAGCCCCCTAAGAACAACTGACAAATCCCATTGAGGAACGGGTCTCAGTATTGTAGGCTTCAATCTTTCCGCTCCTTTAAGGAAGCGCTTGATGAGCGGGTCCCGAGAATATGGTCTGTTAAGACAGGCCGAGATGGCAAATACTTGGACCTTCAGGGTAGAAGGGGAGAGACCTCTGTCTCTGTAGGATCGCTGCGAGGGGCGGATCTGCAAACGCCACCTGATTGGAGCTACACCAAGAGGTGAAGATCCTCATAATCCGGGAGTAGGCCTTTCTGGTAGACTCTGCTCTGGAATGCGATAATGTTCCCAGGACCGACTCAGAGAGCCCTTCTACTCTGGGAAGGGACTGGTCAACCTCCAGGCTGTCAGGTTGAATCTGTGCAGATCTGGGCAGAGATGAGTGTCCCACGACACCAGGGTCTGCTCCGGGGGAGTCTCCAATATTGTCCCCGACTCATCTGAATGAGCTGGGTAAACCAGGATCTCCTGGGCCAAAACGGTATGATGGCTATTACCGAGGCCTGATCCTGACGGATTTTCATCAATACCCTCGGAATCATGGAAAAGGGAGGGAAGATGTACGCCAGCCTGAACCTCCACGGTATTGTCAGAGCATCTATCGCCAGGGGGTTGTCCTCCCTGTAAAGGGAACAGAACCTTTGTACCTTGGCGTTGAACTTGGTTGCCATGAGATCCACCTCTGGCATCCCCCACCTGAAGACTAATTGTTTGAAGATCTCCGGATGTAATGACCATTCCATGGTCGGTAGGCCGCGACTTAGGCGGTCCGCGATGACATTGAGGGAGCCTCTGATGTGAGTGGCGGATAGATGGGATAGGTTCAGCTCTGCCCACCGAAGAATTACCCCAATCTCTAAAAGAAGGGGTATGGATCTTGTGCCTCCCTGCTTGTTTATATAAAGCACGGCAGTCATATTGTCTGACTGGACTTTCACTGCTTTGCCCCGAATCCGAGGGGCGAAGTGAAGGAGGGCTAGCCGGATAGCACGCATCTCGCGGAGGTTTGAAGAAAGATGCCGCTCCTGAGGAGACCAGGATCCCCGAACTGGGGACCCGTCTAGATGAGCGCCCCAGCCTACAAGGGACGCGTCCGTGGTCAATATGAGCCAAGCTGGTTGGGTCATAGACTTCCCTTCTGGTAGATGGAACCACCATCTGAGGGAATTCCGGGTTTGGTTGGATAGGGAGCACAGGGAATCTAGCCCCTTGGGGCTGCCGTTCCATTTGCTTAAGACCTCCGATTGAAGAGGTCGGAGGTGCCATAAAGCCCAAGGGACTGCATCCGCAGCCGCTGACATGAGCCCCACCATCTTCATGAGGGTCCGTATGGAGACTCGTCGTGGTACATAAAGGAACCTTGCTAGGTCCTGAATCCGCATTCTTCTTTCCGGTGTCAACTGGAGGGACATCTGCAGAGAGTCGATTATGAATCCCAGATAATGGATAGAAGTCGAAGGGCTCACGTTCGACTTCGACCAGTTGATTATCCAGCCTAGGCGGAGCAGAAAAGAAATTGCGACATGAAGATGGTGGGAAAGTAGCGGGACTGAAGGGGCTAAAAGAAGCCAGTCGTCCAGATAAGGGACAATGGTCAGACCTTGGAGTCTCAATGCTGCCACAACCGACACTACCACCTTGGTGAAGATCAGGGGGGCAGACGAGATTCCGAAGGGAAGGGCGGCAAACTGGAAATGTTTGCACACTCCTGATATCTGGACCGCGATCCTGAGAAACTTCCGGGAGGAAGGATGGATCGGGATGTGGAGGTAAGCATCTTTGAGGTCCAGAGTAGCCATCACATCCCCAGGGTTGAGGAGGTGGCTGACTGACCTTATGGTTTCCATGCGGAACCTGGTCCTCCTTATGAAACGATTGAGAAATCTCAAATCTATAATCATCCGAAGATCTCCTGTCTTCTTGGGTACCAGGAAAACTGGAGAATAAATCCCTAGACCCTTCTCCCCTGCCGGTACCTCCTCCAGGGCTCCCTTGGAAAGGTAGTCTTGGATATAGGATTCCAAGATCCTTTGCCTGGTTGGCAAAAAACTGCGTGTGGCAATGAATCTTCCTGGGGGGGGAGAAATAAGGTCTATTAGATAGCCGACGGCTACTATATTTTGGACCCAGGGGTCCTGGATTTCCTGGGCCCATACGTGGCTGAAGTGGAGAAGACGCCCCCCCACAGAAAGGTGGGGGAGGGGTATGGGAAAATCCAGAGGCGTAACGGCAGGGATAGCAGGGTTTATCCAAGAGCCTCTGAGAGGCCCATAGTCAGGAGGGCTTTGCCTCCCTGGTGGGTTTGCGGGAACGCCTAGAAAACTTTCTAGGCGGCCCCCCCCAATCCTTACGTCCCTGCTGTCCTGGTCGGCCTCCGCGGGCTTGTCTTCCCCTGCCTCGAAAGGGCTGTTGGGGAAGGCTCTTCCCCTTTTTGTCTGATAGACCCTCCATAATGGTGTCTAGCTCAGATCCGAATAGACGATTCGGTTCAAAGGGGAGCCCACAGAGGTTGTATTTGGACGCGTTATCCGCGTTCCACGGTTTGAGCCACAGAGGTCTCCTGGCGGCAGACACTAAAGCCATAGTCTTAGCCGCCAACTTTAATTGGAGTTGAGCTGTGTCACAGAGAAAATCCATGGCTAGGTTGACGGACTTAAAGGCAACGAGGATATCATCCCGAGAGACACTCTGGTCAATATCCGTCTGGATCTGGTTCAGCTTGGTTCTGAGGAAGGAGGAGACCTCTGTGGCAGCAATAGAAGTCGAGGCCGAGGCTACGGCCGCTGAGTAACCTCTTCTGAGGGTGCGCTCTGCCCTCCTATCTAGGGGGTCCTGCAGGCTAGACCCATCATCTGCAGGGACCAGAGTGCGCCTGGACAACTTGGCAATCGCCATGTCCACCTTAGGAATGGAACCCCATGATTCCACTAAGGGTATAGCCATAGGAAACATTTGTTTGAACTTCCTGGTAAGGACTGGGCCTTTTTCTGGCTTTTTCCACTCCGTGCGCATCACAGAGAGAAGGGTCTCATCTGCCCTAAAGACCCGCTGGGTCCGGCAGGCGGGATCGGAAGACTCCCCTACGTCAACATCATGGTCCCCCGACCTGATGGACCTTAGAAGCTTCTGGGTCTTTTCCGGCGGAAAGAAGCCAGAAGTCGCTTCTTCCTCATCTGAGGAAGATGACCCCACAGAAAGGGGCATAGGCCTATCGGTGGGGGCGGACACCTCCATAGGTATATGGGAGGGAACGGGTAGTCTCTCGTTAAGGAGACTTACGACCCCCTTGATGGAGTCGTCGACATAAGTCTTAGCCCACTGGTACATATCCTGCATTGAAGGCTCAGTAGCAGTGGCGGAACGACAGCTGTTACATCTGGAGAATGGGCAGCTGTCCTCAAGAGGCGTATTGCAATCATAGCAAGCCAGGTGTCTCCTCTTGGTGGCTGATTTCCGTGGCTGATCGGGCTCTGCAGGGGAGGCCATAGCTACAAGGAAACAAAAGGAGAGGAATTTTAAACATCATAAAAAAATGGAAATAAAGAAAAAACCCTCCAGATTAGCACGAATTAGAGGAGAGAGCAAAGATAGCTGTTAAAGCAAAAAAGACTGGTCTGAGGCAATGTCTCACAAATGACAGGAGACTCTGGAGCTAGCTTGTTAAAGCAGCGCAGCCAGAGACCGACTGAGGGAATCAGGGAGCTTAAATAGGATAGCTCCGCCCAGGGGAGTGGTGAAGCTCAGGGCTAAACCTCCCCCCGAAACAGCTATACAAACAGCCTTCCCTTGTTAAAAAGGGGGAAAAGAAGGCCTAAGCCTAAGTGAGAGTGTCCCCCACATCACCTATTCCCCCCTGCGCAAGAAAAACAACAGCCGAAACCCGATCGGCAGACGCCGGGGAAACCGGAAGTGACGTCGCGGCTAGGTCCGCGTCACTTCCGGTTATGGCGGCGCCCAGGCAAGCTCTCTCAGCGGAGCGCTGCCGGCTATCGCAGGGGAGAAGACGGAGGGACGACATGTGAGCAGGTGAAACCACACTGCAATGGGGCGCAAAAAATAAGCGCATCCCCCATAGGGGACTAAAGGAGACCTTCTCAGGTCACCGCTAACGTCCCAAAACACCCTGTCTAAAATAAATAAACCAGGGAGAAGACTCGCCAGTCCACCTGTCCAAAGGACAGAAAAAAACACGGTGGGCTGGGGGATGAACCCCTCCCTTTAAGGGAGCTGAAGTTCTTTTATTGGTTTAGGTCTTTGGGCTCATTAAAAATTCCGCCGGTCCTACCAGTCCACGGGGGGCAGTTAACCCCATCTGTGCTGCTGGTAGGACGTAAGGGAATATTATTTTTGCTATGCTTATATGCATATTGTATCCATTCAAAATATACAATAAGTGTGTAATAATTTTCAGTACCATCCTATTCCTGCTGAATTACCCATGTCAAATCCAAGAAGGGAAAGAAAACATTTAAACATCTATACACAAAGGCTCAGTTTTCTAATCATTTGATAGTACGAGCCAAGGTCTGACAGTCAACTCCTCGTGCCAGGAATTCTGGGTAAAGTCTGACTGCATACATTTTTTCAAAGCTTATTATACATTAATTTCCACGATTCCAGCTCACCACTCCTCATCAAATGTTAAATATAAAAAGATGACTTTGGTATTACAGAAATGTTAAACATGCCCTGGCAGTCTCCAGACATTCTCTTGAAACCCCATTCAAAAGTGGCGAAATCCTGGCTGCAG
The DNA here is from genome assembly GCF_014858855.1 of Bufo gargarizans. Classification (NCBI taxonomy): domain Eukaryota; kingdom Metazoa; phylum Chordata; class Amphibia; order Anura; family Bufonidae; genus Bufo; species Bufo gargarizans. The sequence continues at coordinate 484,887,492 of NC_058081.1, read as the reverse complement.
TAGTAAGGAGGAATAAGATTCTGAGCAGACTGCAACCAAAACACTCACACATATTTGCAACATGACTACATACAAAACTTTCTATTTATCAATCATGCCCACATCGAAAAAAATGCACATTTTCTGTCCTTGAGGTGGAACCCAAACAAAAAAAACGGGGGAAGATCAAATAGTATTGGCCTTTTGCCCTAGGTAGCATGCAATAGATTCATTATCAGGAAATAGTAATGATTTGCGCTCAGACTGACTTTGAAGCATTACTTTTTCTGTAATACATTCATATGTTCCCTGTTTTGGGGGCTTCATAAATATGGCATTCGACCAAAAAACTAAATACAAAAATTTACCCAGAGAAAAGTTTGTAATATGCCATGCCTGTTTGCCATCTTAATAAATTTGCCCCAATTTCACCAGGTTTCTCTCTAGCTCTTCTCCGGCTTTTAAAAAAATGTATAAAAATAACTTTGTGTATAGTAATAAAGTCTTCTTAAAATATGATTGAGTGATTCCTATCATGGCTCCCATTCGAGGGGTGTCTTTCTTATTGTACATACAGTAAGGCCTCTTTCACACGGGCGTCATGAATTTGGGCTGGATAAGATCTGGTTGCTTCGCGGGAAAATGTGCGATTTTTCCACGCGAGTGCAAAACATTTGAATGCGTTTTGCACGCACGTGAGAAAAATCTGCATATTTGGTACCCAAACCCGAACTTCTTCACTGAAGGTTAGGTGTTGTGTAGATTTTATTATTTTCCCTTCAGCCCTATTTTACTAAGAATGCTTAGTAAAATAGGGCTGAAAGGGTTAAAAAATAATAATACTTTAACTCACCTTAATCCACTTGTTCGCGCAGCCCGACTTCTCTTCTTTCTTCTTCTTTGAGGAAAAGGACCTGTGGTGACGTGACTGCACTCATGCACTCAATCACATGGTCCGTCACATGATCCATCACCATGGTGATAAATCATGTGATGGATCATTTGAGGAGTGTAGTGACATCACCACAGGTCCTTTTCCTCCTGGACAGCAAAGAATAAGATAGAAGAGAAGCCGAGCTACGCGAACAAGTGGATTAAGGTGAGTTAAATTATTTTTATCTCTTTTTAACCCCTCCAGCCCTATTTTACTAAGCATTCTGTATTAAGAATGCTATTATTTTTCCTTATAACCATGTTATAAGGGAAAATAATAATGATCGGGTCTCCATCCCGATCATCTCCTAGCAACCATGGGTGAAAATCGCACTGCATCCGCACTTGCTTGCGGATGCTTGCAATTTTCACGCAGTCCCATTCACTTCTAAGGGGCCTGTGTTGCGTGAAAAACGCACAAAATAGAGCATGCTGTGATTTTCACGAAACGCACAAGTGATGCGTGAAAATCACCGCTCATGTGCACAGCCCCATAGAAATGAATGGGTCCGGATTCAGTGTTGGTGCAATGCGTTCACCTCACGCATTGCACCCGCGCGGAAAACTTGCCCGTGTGAAAGGGGCCTAAATCTCTAAGGTGGGAGGCACAGCAGCTTTCAATTGTCTCAAAGGACGTTACATATTTGTTCACGCCTATATAAATCTATAGGAATAATGGGGGTCATTTATCATTTGAGATTATTTTCATGTCACTTTTAAAGGGGTTATTCAAATTCTAAAAGATCCCCCCAAATGCCTGGGCACCTTGTATACATTATACTTACCTGCGTCCCAGCACCCATGTCGCTCCGGACCCCTGCAGGGCTGCCGCTGCATCTCCCCGTCCTGTGTATCAAAGCATCCAGCAACGGGGGAGCAGCCAATAATGGTGATGGTGACAAGTCTCCTCACCATCACAGCCTGCTATTGGCTGCTCCCCCGTCGCTGAATGTTTTGATCCATGTGGAGGGGAAATGCAGCAGCGGCTGTGCATGGATCCAGAGCGACGCGGGTGCCAGGATGCAGGTAAGTATAATATATAAGAGGGGCCTAGGCATTAAAATCTGGTTGACAATTTATTAATGGTGCACAGTTTTCATGAATTTGGTGCAACGCACTGTGTTATATGACTTAGTCTTAAAAAATACACCAGGGGGCTGCATGGTGTAGGATGCAACTTTTTGGCGACATTTCAAAGGTCGCAAGACAGTAAATGTGCCATAACCCATGTCTTAACTCACTTAACTCTTAAACATAGACCACATTGAATAGTGGCAAGGATCACGAAATGTCACACAAATGTCGCAATTGTGTCTTTTTTAAGCCCCAAAACTGACATATCTGATTTCATAAATGACCCCCAATGTGTCTTACATACTCCTGGGTGTATAAAATCCTCCCTAGGGGTATTACATCAAGCTGTTGCATTTGCAGCAAACCATTGAAGTGCAAGTGTCATATGCTTTGGCAACTTCAACTTCGTCATAGATCCACGACTTGCGCTTCTTTTAGAGAAGTTCAGATGGTTGGATGTATTTCAGCAACAGAACCCCAAATTCTGAACCTATTCCTGTCACAACACTGGCAGTCATGCTCTGTTCAGATTCCATTATATATGTTGTAATTCTCAGGGGCGTCTTTAATATTCATTGGACCTTGGGCAAGAATTTACTTGGGCCCCCTGGATCCCGCCTTCCCACACCCTCGCAGGCAATCACGCCCTCCACCACAACACACACACAAAAAAAATCCACACACCTCGTAGAGTAGTAAACTTTAATAATGATGAGTGGCCACTAGAGATGATCCTTGGCAGTAATGTAAATACTGCCTTTTCCTAAAAAGGCAGTGTTTACATTAAAAAGCTTGCAGAGACATGCTATAGACACCAGAACTACTACATTTAGGTGTTGTGGTCCTGGTGACTGTAGTGTCCCTTAATATAGAGGGGGGAAGAATCAGCACAAAAGTATCAAATAAAATGGCTGTATCATTATTCTAAAAATTAAAAAAGCACAACTTCTGACACAAATATATAGTATGTTGCAGATTACTTTTTTATTTTTTTCAATGTGCTGATAGTACTGCACTGCTAACCCCTCCATCCACCCCCACATACAGGGCAATACAGCGCCACATACCTCTTACATCCAGTGATGTCTCTTTGATGTAGATGTTCTCTTTCCTCACCTTCTCCTTTCAGACCTTCAGACCAGACCACCATTTTTCAGCCATTTCTCGTCTCTGCAGTTTGACAAACAAAATCTTAGTTTACTACTTTTTCATCCTCCTCCCATCTTCTGGACAAATCATCCTACCACCCCCAATACTGTGCCGCTGTGCTCCCCAATGCTATACTTCAGAAACAGATAAACCCCCTGATAATAGTAGTACCATGCAGATAGTGCCCTTCAATAATTATTGGCACACAGTGCCCTAAGATAACTGCGCCCAGCAAATAGTGCCTCTGACACTAATAGTGTAAACATAACGTCCCCCAAAAATAATTGTGGTAAGCTGATACTGTGCCAAGGTGCCCCCACAGTAATAGTGCTCCCAAAAGTCCCACCAATAGAAATAATTCTCTGCTAGAGCACACATGGTAGTAATAGTGCTCCTACAGTGCCCCCAACATGTCCCCACTGTGCCCCAGAAGTAATAATGCTCCCATAGTGCCCATACTAGTAATCATGTTCCTCCTAGACCCCCAGTAGTAATAAAGCCCATCATAATGCCCCCAGTAGTAATAATTCTCCTTTTAATGTGCCAGTGCAAAAAATACCCCCTTTTAATGCCCCCAGTTGAGCTAATGTCCCTATAGTGCCCCCATAATGTGCCAGTATAAAATACCCCTATATAGTGCCCCCAGTAAATGCCCCATAGTGCTCCTCTTCCCCCTTCTTCCTAGTCCCCCATAATGTACCAGTATAAAATGCCCCATATATAGAGCCCCAGTAGATGCCCTCAGTGTCCCCCATAATTTTCAAGTATAAAATACCCCTTCTTAGTGCCCCCCCATAGATGAGCCAATAGTACTCCTCTCTCCCCTTCCCCATAGTATCCACCATAATGTGCCAGTATAAAATACCCCTATATAGTGCCCCCAGTAAATGCCCCATAGTGCTCCTCTTCCCCCTTCTTCCTAGTCCCCCATAATGTACCAGTATAAAATGCCCCATATATAGAGCCCCAGTAGATGCCCTCAGTGTCCCCCATAATTTTCAAGTATAAAATACCCCTTCTTAGTGCCCCCCCATAGATGAGCCAATAGTACTCCTCTCTCCCCTTCCCCATAGTATCCACCATAATGTGCCCCAGTATAAAATACCCCTATACAGAGCCCCACATATAAAAATACCCCTTGTTTGTGGCCTCAGTAGAAGCCCCCATAGTGTTCCTCTCCCCCCTTCCCCCATATAAAATACCCCTTCTTTTTGGCCTCTTGTAGCCAGTAACAAGTGCCCCCATAGATGCCCCCCAATCATGTGCCAGTAACAAATGCCATCATAGATGCCCACAATCATGTGCCATTAAGAAGTACCCCATAGATGCCCCAATCATGTGCCAGTAAAAAGTACCCCCATAGATGCCACCCAATCATGTGCCAGTAACAAGTGCCCCCATAGATGCCCCCCAATCATGTGCCCATAACAGGTCATCCCATAGATGCCCCCCAATTTTGTTCCAGTAACAGGTGCCCCCATAGATGCCCCCCAATCATGTGCCAGTAACAGGTGCCCCATAGATGCCCCCCAATTATGTGCCAGTAGTAGCACCATATAAAAAAATAAACACTTATACTTACCTCCATCAGGCTGGCAGCGATGCTATGCAGGCCCTTTTCCGGCCTGTGTCCCATGCTGTATTGCTCAGGCGGCGTGCCTGCACCGGCCTCTGATAGGCTGCAGGCCTAGTGCCTGCAGCCTATCAGAGGAACTGGAAAGGGAGAGTCTCCCTCCCCTGCCCTGCCACAGCACTTCCATCTGTATCGCCGTCCACAATGGAAGCGCTCATCTCCCTGTGCCCTGCCGCCGCCCTCCATGTCACCAGTGGCCAGCGGGGCACAAGAGGCAGCTGCCTTGGGCCCCCCAGGAGCAACTGGGCCCAGGGAAGCTGCCCCTTTTGCCCTGCATTAAAGACGGCCTTGGTAATTCTCCCCTTTAGTTCAAGATATACAATATATGTTGGAAGCCATCTCAGACCACTCTCCTATTATAATGGATATATCTTTGTGCCTGCCTTGCCATCTTGAGCAATGGACGAGCAAAAGGGTAACAATGCTTTGAACACTTGACTTTCAGGCTCCATATCTCACCATCCACTACAGCTTTGAATGTGAGACTACCATCATTTTATAGACAATCACCTTGGCTATCTCATAAATTGGACTTGGGATGTAACTGCATTGTGACTGTTTTTCTCCTGGTGGTGAAATGTTCTTTTTCTTCTTGTGTACTACAAATTACAACCTGTTCTCACATTCCCTAATAGCTCAGTGAGTTGATTCTCAAGCAAAAGGTCACTGGTTCGGATCCAGGAGCTGCCATGAAGATATCCCAAGAAAAGAGAAACTGCATCATCCAGGACATCGATAACGGTATCTTAGCCAAGAAAATTGCCAAACTACATCATGTAAGTGCCATGACAGTTGGAAGAATACGAAATGAAGTCCATCCATCCATTTCAAAGCCAAGAAGTGGACGTCCAGGCAAAATATCGGAGTCACCAAGTCGGCTCATCACAAGGTCTATTAGTTCTCGCGTGACATACACGGCACCGGAGGTGGCTCATATGCTTCTTAATAGTGAGATCAGATGTCCATTACACATATCTGGAATGGTGGCCAGAAAAAAGGTGAAGAAGCCTTGACTTTAATATCATCATAAGAAGCATTGGCTCGGGTTTTCAAAAAAGTATGAACAGTGGACAGTAGAAGATTGGAAATGGGTGATTTGGAGTGATTAGATGAAAGTCAATAAACTGGGCTCTGAAGAGTGGAAATTGGTTTGGAAAAAACAAGTGAAAAGGAGGCTAATGGATGGAGAAATTGAAGGAACTGTCATGTTCAGTGGAGAAAGCCTGATGATATGAGGTTGCTTCACAGCCAAAGGTATTGGATACTTGACCAGGATTGATGGTGGTCTCAATGCAGAGCTATATGTGAGTATCCTACAAGACGAGTTATTTAGTACACTTGAGTACAATGGGTATGAAAAGGACGACATAGTGTTCCAGCAGGACAACGACCCAAAGCATACATCGAGATTGGTGAAGAAATGGTTCAATGACAATGAAGTAAAGGTGCTGGATTAGCCCCCACAGCCCCCAGACCTCAACCCAATCGAATACTTGTGGGCAGAATTGAAGAAAAAGCTGTATTGGTACCCAAGTGAGTCGACCATTATGCACCTACATTGGGAGGGAACGTGTAGAAGAAGAGAACTGGGAACAGATTTCAGTCGAGACATGCTTGCATCTGATTGAGAGCATACCCAGAAGGATTCAGGCAGTAATGAAAGCCAAAGGTGGATTTACAAAATACTAACAGATTTTTAGGAACAAAACACTAACAATGCAGTTACATGACAAGAATCTACCTTACAACTTAGGAAGGCCCTGAAACCGCTTTTATCCGCACTCAGGGACAACGAGATCCTATATAGATGGGGGTACCCTTTTCAGCTCTCGGCCAGGAGAAATGGGAAATCTGCTACGTTCAAATCTATTGAAGACCTCCCTGGATTTCTGGCTACGCTAGACCTTCCTGTGGTGGAGCTGCCTGACTGGCCCAGACCCCTCATGGTACCGCCCGTCAGTGATCGTGAAGGATGGCAAGAGGCGAATCCGAAACCGCAGAGGGTCCCTAGACGCCATTCCAGACCGCTTGTTTGAACCTGATCGGCTTTCGCGGGACTTCATATATTACTCTGATACGCTAGTTCAGTGTACAGTATTCATGTTATATTGTTTTACGCTATATGTTGTATATTTTTATTATTCTTACTTACATGCCGGGGGTCAGTGGGGCTGCTGCCTTGCCCTTGACCTCTCCTCCCCCCGTTAGGGGTTTCGACACTTGGTGTCGAGCGTGGCTATAGTCACTTGCTAGCCTGCCTCGGAGCCGTAGTTTTTGGCTCTCTCTTTTAGGAGGTTTTATTTTTTATTTTTTTTATTTTCCTTTTTCTTTGTCGTTCTAACTTCGTGTTGCTTGTGAGTCCGTGTCTCCTTCCTTTTGTTTGGTTCCCTGTGTTTCCTCCCCTTCTTAATCCTATCCAGTTCTCTCTCAGAGGTTGGTGAGATGTCCCCTCTCTCTTTTTGTACGTATAATGCCAGGGGCTTGAATAAGCCAGAAAAACGTAGTCAGATTCTATACCGCTTTCATCGGAAGCGGGTCATGGTTATTATGTTTCAGGAGACCCACTTTAAGCTTGCCTCGGTTCCCAGATGTGAACGTGGGTACTACACAACGTGGTTTCATAGTCCTAACCCCGTCAAAAAAGCAGGTGGTGTTTCGATTGCCTTCCACAAATCTTTTCGGCCTACGATCTTGTCTACGGACATTGATAGTAGGGGGCGCTATGTATTCCTCAAGCTGTCTGATGGTCCACGCGTGTACACAGTTGCTAATGTCTATTTTCCCAACCAGGGGCAGATCCCGTATGGCTCTAAGATTCTCAGGAAATTAGCTCGCTTTGCGGATGGCTCCTCTATCATCCTGGGTGGTGATCTGAACATGGTGATGGACCCGGATCTGGATTCTTCGTCTGGTAAGTCTGCTATCTCTCCGGCATCCCTGCGTTCCTTTAGGGACGTCCTGTCCTCCCTCCGCCTTGTAGATCTTTGGAGGGTACTGCATCCGGGAGTCAGGGATTTCAGTTTCCACTCTTTGGCCCATAATAGTTATGCCAGACTAGACCACTTATTTATTTCACAGTCTTTCCTAGAGGCGGATCCACTCAGCTCAATAGACGGCTTCCTTTGGTCTGATCACGCGCCTGTGTATGGTCTGCTAAGGTTTCAGCAGACGCCCTCCCGGCCTTTTACATGGAGGTTGAACGATAATCTTCTTAACGACCTGGTGTGCATGTCAGACGTTCGGAAGGCCATCTCTGAGTTTGTAGTTAACCACCAGACAGATTCCTCCTCCCCGCCGATTAAATGGGAAGCCCTTAAGTGCGTGCTCAGGGGGATCTTCATATCCCATGGCGCTAGACTCAAAAGGGAAAAATCCGCAAAACTCGCCTCCCTACTTTCACAACTCGACAGGAAAGAGACCTCAAATAAATTAACCCCCTCGGATCAGTTGAAAGCGGATATCTCGCTTCTTCGCCAGCAAATAATTCAAATTCTAGACCAAAGATCCTTATGTCTACGTGATAAGGTCAAATTTGGATTTTTTGAGTACGGCGATAAAAGTGGGAAGTGGCTTGCTAGAGCCCTGCATCCTAGATTACCCCAGACCCAGATTCCCTCAATTAACACTTCTAACAAGGGAATTGTCTATGCTCCGTCCGAAATCACATCGGAATTCCGCACCTATTATAGCTCTCTGTATGACCTGAACACAGGGAGGGACCCCACGTCGGTTTCCTTTACACAAGATACTAAAGATTATCTCGACCAATTCGGCCCTGAACGGATCCCTAACGTAGAATCTCTGGCGCTGGAAGATGACTTTTCAGCCCCAGAAATTGCGGGAGTTATAAGAGAACTCAAAAATGGGAAAAGCCCAGGCCCGGATGGCTTTACCCCACGCTTTTATAAGCTTCTTTTGGAGGAGCTTTCTCCCTTATTGCTTGAATCCTTTAATTCCATAGCAGCAGGAACCCCCTTCCCTCCTCAAACTTTGCAGGCCCACATAACGGTTATACCCAAACCTGATAAAGACCCCTCTTATTGCTCCAATTATAGGCCTATTTCCCTTTTGAACGTGGACCTCAAAGTGTACGCTAAGTTGCTAGCCTTGCGGTTACGCCCCCTCATCCCGAAGTGTATCCATCAGGAACAGGTGGGTTTTGTCCCGGGCAGGGAAGCACGCGATAGTACCTTGAAGACCTTGGGCATCATAGCTAGGGCTAAGAATACTAGGTCTCCTCTGTGTTTGCTTTCAGTGGACGCAGAGAAGGCCTTCGACAGGGTCAATTGGGGCTTCTTAGCCTTGACTCTGGAGCGTATAGGACTCGGCGCTAAAATGATCGAGCGCATATTAGCTCTCTATTCTTCTCCCTCGGCCCAGGTAAGGGCCAATGGCCTCTTGTCCGCGCCTTTCGCTATTAAGAATGGTACACGCCAGGGCTGCCCCTTATCCCCCTTCCTATACATCCTGACCATGGAATCCTTAGCTAATGCATTGCGCGGTAATCAAGCTATAAAGGGGGTTAGAGTTGGGACTAGGGAGCATAAACTGTCCCTTTTTGCCGATGACCTGCTTCTCTACCTGTCGGACCCCAGGATAGCCCTTCCTTCGGTCTTGAGGGAATTTGAGAGGTTTGGGAGACTTAGTAACTTTAAAGTTAATATCCAGAAATCAGAAATCTTGAATATCTCGTTGTCACACAGGGAAATTTCCTATGTAAGAGAAGGCTTCTCGTTTAAAGTAGCTTCTGACTCGATTCGTCATTTAGGCATTAACCTCCCTGCAAACCCTAATCTCCTCTTTCAACTAAACTACAAACCTTTATTTAGGAAAGTAGAGGTTTCTCTCCAGAAATGGTCCCCTTTGCAGATTTCTTGGTTTGGTAGAATTAATGCCCTAAAAATGGACATCTTACCCAAATTCCTCTACCTGTTTCAGACTGCCCCGTGTATTATACCAAATAGTTTCTTTGCTCAGCTGCGGTCATTGGCCTCTAGGTTTATTTGGAATGGCACTAAGGCCAGGGTGAGTTACAAAGTCTTGTCCAGGGCTAAGAGTGTGGGGGGAGCTGGCTTACCCGACTTCCAGGCATATTTTAGAGCCTCCATCTCTAACTGTGTTCTGGACCTTGTTCACAACCGATCTCTGAAACTGTGGGTGGACATAGAACACACCCTTGAACCTCATATGGTACCTGGGATATTTTGGCTCCCTACAGCAACACAAAATAGCCTTATACATACTCTTTGCTCTCCCCTACTTCAAACTCTGACTAAGCTATGGAGTAGATTTGCATCCAAAATCAAGTTAATTTCAGCGCCGGGCCCTTTGACGCACATTGGAGCTCACCCTGGCCTCCCCTCACAGATCAGGAACCTTCCATCCTTCCGTACGGTCCCCCCTCCCCGGATCCTAATTAGGGACATCTTTAACGGCTCGGGGCTCGTACCTCTTGAAGAGTTATCACACATTTTCCTAAATTCCCCGGGGCGCTGGTTCCACTATTTCCAACTTCGTAGTTTCTTGGGCTCTCTGGCTCCCGGATCGCAGTTATCTGCCCCTCTGACAAATTTTGAAAAGCTTTGTGTTGCCAATTCAGGCCCAGATCACGGTATCTCTTTGATCTATGGCCTGTTGGGTGCCGGAGGAGATGGGGACTCATCACTCGTTGAACAGATGAGAAGTGTTGGGTTTGCCTCTGGTTGGGAGAGTGAATTGACGTTCTCCCTGTCCTCTGAGCAATGGAATCGCTCTCTCTTATTTACGCATAAATCATCCATGTCTTGTCGCTTGCAGGAGTTGAATTATAAGATCCTCTCTCGTTGGTATAGGACTCCGGTTAAGTTGCATCATTTCTATCCATTGGTTCCCAACACCTGTTGGCGGTGCCATTCAGAGGTTGGTTCCATGCTACACATCTGGTGGGACTGCCCTGGGGTCGCTCCTTTGTGGCAAGACGTTTTTGCTCTGTATAATGCGCTTTACCGGTCTACTATATCTCCTTCCCCTTTGATTGCCTTGCTCTCTGTATTTCCGGGTAGGATCAAACATGTCAAGATGGGAGTACTTAAAAGATTTGTCCTTTCTATGAGGCAGATCATACCACGTCAGTGGAGATCTTCAGACAGTCTGCAGAGGATTACATGGATACGGGCCCTAGATGCCTTATTCAGGATGGAGGAAATGGAAGCTGAGACCTTTAATCGAGTCCACACGTTTACACTAACCTGGGAACCCTGGAAACAGTTTAGGAGCTCTTCTCGTTTTCAATCCTGGTTGGACACAGGTGACTGTACCTGGTCTGCTTGATATGCTGTCATGTTCTCCCCCCCCCCCCCCCCCCCACACTCCACCCCCCCCCCCTTTTCTTGTCTTTTGTGTCGTCGTGTTTGTTCTTGTCTGTTCCCCTGTCTCTATTAAGTTAATGATTTAGTCTGTTCCGACTGAGGGTTTCATGTTAGTAGCCCTTTGTTTAGCCTGCCATCAATGAATAGCTCAGGATGTGTCCTTAGTTTATATAGCCTTACTTTCTGACAGTATATGTTACCTGGTATTGTTGGAATCTCTCCTTTGGCATTTATTTGATGGCAATTGTCTTCTCGGGTCCTCATCGCTGTGACCCAGAGAACTATGGGGGTCTCTGATTCCGTCTATGCACCCTATTATATTTTTATTTTATTTTATTTTATTGTTTTTAGTTTTGTATGGTCTTGGAATTGGAATTGGAGATATATTTCTCATACAAGGTCTTGGTTGCTATGTATGATTGTTGTGTTATTTTTCTATTTAATAAAAATAGATTCAACAATACATGACAAGAATCTGCATAACTAATCATATGCTAAATACTTGCAAGTCCAATTTATGTATGAGATAGTCAAGAGGATAGTCTATAAAATGGTGGTAGTCTAACGTTCGAAGATTCATTAGATGGTGAGATATGGAGCCTGAAAGTAAAAAGTTTAAAACATTGTTACCCTTTTGCTCGTCAGTGTATATCCCTTTTGGTTGGAATTGATTGGCCCTGATGTTATCCAGACCAGCGAAAGGTCTTCATATAGGCTAATGATTCATAAGACAACCTACTAAAAGTATGGGACATGTTGAAGGTTTATGTTCTTCTGTAGCCTACATTAAAAGGGAAGCTTCAGCTATAGAGTATGAAATATCTAGGAAGTGTGTTGAATTGGAAAACCAGCACATCTCTGATCCTTCTGACTGAAATAAGATTGCTTGGTCAGTGGCTGGCAATATTGTATTTATACATAGAAAGATGTTTTTAGAAAATATACTTTGAACTTGGCAACTAATCCAGTAAGGCTGATTCCACATGCGGCACAGCATTCTGACAGACTATTCCGGCAGAGAACAGCCTGCCGGAGTTTTCTGGATCCATCATTGCTGGATAGTACTGGAATGCCCGCTGGACCCCTTTATAGGGGGCCGGTGGGCATTCATCAAACATGCCGGTTTTTGTATGGCAAATTCCATGACAGAACAGCCTTCCGGAAGGCTGAGACGCAAGTGTGAAAGAACCCTAAGTTGTTAGCCCATTTAATTAAACAAAACACGTCTCCAGCATCCTTTAGGTTAAATCTGCGATGGACGAGAAACTAACAGACTCATCCATCATTGCTCACTGCTTTAGTCAGTACTATGAATAGCTTTACAAAACACAAATTACCTGTGATACGACAGAGTTACAGGATTTAAATCGTATCAATTTCCTAAATTAACCTGAGATTCAGTTTTCCTTTTGGAGACAGATATTACCAGGGATGAAATCTCTGATGCCTTTTGTGCACTAGCAATAGGAAAATCCCCCAGAATAGATGACATCTCATTACAAGTATACTGTACATAATTATCAACCTGATAGAATAGATAATATTACCAAAGTGTCTTTACACTGGAATACATCTCAGGACCTGTGCCATCTTCTTTTTAAGTCTCTAAATTCCCTACTCCTCCCATTTATTTGGAATTAGGACATAGATCTAAACATAAACTGGCTACATTGTAGATGCCCAAACAGCAAGCTCGGATGGCTGTCCCAGATTTCCATTTATATGTCAAGTCAGTGTCATTATATTAGACCTTGGATAATGCAGCCCTCTTTCTGGGAGATGAATACAGGAAGAACAAAATCTCTAATTTGACAAATGAGGATTGGCAAGAGATTCTAGTTTCCCATCTCTCTGTTTCTCCTTCGGTAAGCAATAAACATATTCAGTTATGCACAGTGCATCATTGCTATCTGACTGCATCAAGACTTTACCCAATGTTACCGATGCACCCACCCTAGATCACACTTCTGGCACATGATGTGGGAGTGTCCCTAGGTGTATAGAATAAAACTCTTTTCAATATTTTGGAATGATACACCACGTTAACTCGACAGGCCTATTTATTTGGTCTGGTACAAGAGGAACTATGGTCACACCATATCCATATCTTCTTGAGGGAGATATTGTTAATGGCTAGGAAGACCATTGTGTTGAGGTGGATGGACCCCCTCCCCCCATCTATTACCAAATAGAAATTCATAGCTAATTATATCATACCATATAGTATTTAAACATAGAAAATGTCCCTCCAAATTTCAAAAAAGTTTGGCGAGCGTGGAGTCTCATTATTTTTGCCAACTCCACACCTAAAGTGAACCAGCATTACCCTTTGAACATATCCTGATAGTTAAATCACTTATATTCATGTGTGGTCATCTTCACCAAGTGCATTTATGCTTGTTCTCCAGTTCACCTGCATTCTGAATGTTAATTCAAGGTTTCTATGGAAATATGTGTTTTCTAAAATGTATATGTATCCTCTGTTTGGCTATGTATGTAGAGACACAGTCAGACTTTCGATTGATTTAATTGTTCAGTAAAATAAGTTTAAAAATGTGAATGAAAATTCTTTAAAAATATCCTTAAAAACAAAATACTGAAATTGGAATATTAAGTGTGGAAAGTAGATTTGGATCATACCCATAAAATCATAAAATGATGAAAAATGGATCATTTGGCTTAAAAGGATTTGGAGCTTTGTGGATGGAAAGTTTCCTCCAGATCTCCCAAGAAGGTACCGTTTTTGCCAGGAAGAGTATGACTCCCATTAGTTTAGGAGTGCTGGTCTGTCCATCCTTTCAGTCACCTGTGACATTTCAACAGCTTGTAAAAGCTAAAACACAGCACTAATACATCATGTGCCTCACATACATCTCAGGAACATTAAGGACCATCAACCACTAAGACCTTTCTTGCATGCTCTAGAGAGCGTATCCGAGGCAAGGCACTTGAAGATATAGGCCAAGATTGGCTGTTATGATGTCATGCACTGGAGAAGGCTATGGAGCTAATTAAGATCACAGGCACCACTGCTGCTGAGAAGATTTCTTTGAAATCCACAGATGAGGTGTTGATGTGAGACAACATCTATCATGTCAGGTTTGAATTTGGAGCCCTGAACTATCCAAGTGCCATAAAGTCTTTCATGCAGAAACATCCATTAACTCTTAAAGACCTCTCTTCCCAGTAGGTGTTGTCTAACATTGGCATATTCTATACAGCTATACAAGGGGATATTGTCCTACACTGGACTTTCTCAAAAAGGAGCCAACACTCAAGGGGTGAAGTTTGACCTCATTACCACCCTCCTGTATTTATCCATTATGTTACAGCACACTTGTCTTGAAACTCATGAATTGAAGTGTATCTATTGCTAAAATTAAATTAGTACATGTGAATGTATGAAACTTTGTAACACATCTAAGTAGGAGAAAGTGGAATCTTCCTCAACTTCTTGCAGCTTATAGTGGCCGTTTCTCTGTAGGTAATAGGAAACCCTCTTAGTTACACAAAAAAATCCATCTGGGGGGGTGTGGTGTACAGTAGCTGCAGTTTCTTGAACAACCTTGTCACAACTTTATTTAGAGACATATCACTAAAAGCTTTGTCTTTCACGAGCCTGTATGATAATTAGAGATGAGGAATGGATTGTAAATTAATTTAAAATTATAAAGTACAAATAACAGATTACCCGAAAAATCGGATTCTAGTGAATTTGAAACTTTTTTTTGATTCATTTTAGATGAATTCCACAAAATGGCATCTGCCATTTTACAGAGCAGGGAAGATGAAGATGGCTTGCCCATAATGCCTTACAGCCAGACTCAGTCAATCAGGAGGGACTATACTGATGCCTGTCATAGGCACTTTATAAGATCCCAACCATCTTCTGGGGTTATATACTGCTGTTATTGGACATCTGAGAGAGACTGAAATCTTATCTTTAAACACAGAATACAGCTAGTATAGTGTTAGGGAAAGTTTAGTGAGATAATAGCTAGTTAGATTTCATTCATTGACAAGGAGATTTTAACTAGGGACAGGACAGGAGTCAGTGTAGTGCATGTAACTCAGGCTGCCAGTCCTTTTTTAGTAAGTGCAGCACCGGCGTTTAAAGCTATACCACTCCATTTTTTTTAATTAAGGTGTATCACAATTACAAATACAGATCTTATAAAATATTAATCCTTGCACTAATGGTATGTGTCACAGTTGCCATGTATTGTACTGCACTCAGTACACTTGACCATTAAAAAAATATTGCAAAGTAACTTAAAAAAAATCAGTTGATCACACACTAGTACCTGACTACTCTATATCACAATTGCTCTATATTGTGCTGGACTCTGTCCAAATGACCATTTCAAAAAAATAGGAAAGCTTCTTAAAACAATTCAGTTGATGACAAACTACTGTACTTGACATAATTTCTGTGTCACAGTTACTGCGTATTGGTGGAGAATATATATATATACAGGTCCTTCTAAAAAAATTAGCATATTGTGATAAAGTTGATTATTTTCTGTAATGTACTGATAAACATTAGACTTTCATATATTTTAGATTCATTACACACGAACTGAAGTAGTTCAAGCCTTTTATTGTTTTAATATTGATGATTTTGGCATACAGCTCATGAAAACCCAAATTTCCTATCTAAAAAAATTAGCATATTTCATCCGACCAATAAAAGAAAAGTGTTTTTAATACAAAAAAAGTCAACCTTCAAATAATTATGTTCAGTTATGCACTCAATACTTGGTCGGGAATCCTTTTGCAGAAATGACTGCTTCAATGCGGCGTGGCATGGAGGCAATCAGCCTGTGGCACTGCTGAGGTGTTATGGAGGCCCAGGATGCTTCGATAGCGGCCTTAAGCTCATCCAGAGTGTTGGGTCTTGCGTCTCTCAACTTTCTCTTCCCAATATCCCACATATTCTCTATGGGGTTCAGGTCAGGAGAGTTGGCAGGCCAATTGAGCACAGTAATACCATGGTCAGTAAACCATTTACCAGTGGGTTTTGGCACTGTGAGCAGGTGCCAGGTTGTGCTGAAAAATGAAATCTTCATCTCCATAAAGCTTTTCAGCAGATGGAAGCATGAAGTGCTCCAAAATCTCCTGATAGCTAGCTGCATTGACCCTGCCCTTGATAAAACACAGTGGACCAACACCAGCAGCTGACATGGCACCCAGACCATCACTGACTGTGGGTACTTGACACTGGACTTCAGGCATTTTGGCATTTCCCTCTCCCCAGTCTTCCTCCAGACTCTGGCACCTTGATTTCCAAATGACATGCAAAATTTGCTTTCATCCGAAAAAAGTACTTTGGACCACTGAGCAGTCCAGTGCTGCTTCTCTGTAGCCCAGGTCAGGCGCTTCTGCTGCTGTTTCTGGTTCAAAAGGGGCTTGACCTGGGGAATGTGGCACCTGTAGCCCATTTCCTGCACACGCCTGTACACGGTGGTTTTGGATGTTTCTACTCCAGACTCAGTCCACTGCTTCCGCAGGTCCCCAAGGTCTGGAATCGGTCCTTCTCCACAATCTTCCTCAGGGTCTGGTCACCTCTTCTCGTTGTGCAGCGTTTTCTGCCACACTTTTTCCTTCCCACAGACTTCCCACTGAGGTGCCTTGATACAGCACTCTGGAAACAGCCTATTCGTTCAGTAGGTTATTTCTGTGTCTTACCCTCTTGCTTGAGGGTGTCAATGAAGGCCTTCTGGACAGCAGTCAGGTCGGCAGTCTTACCCATGATTGTGGTTTTGAGTAATGAACCAGGCTGGGAGTTTTTAAAAGCCTCAGGAATCTTTTGCAGGGATTTAGAGTTAATTAGTTGATTCAGATGATTAGGTTAATAGCTTGTTTAGAGAACCTTTCCATGATATGCTAATTTTTTAGATAGGAATTTTGGGTTTTCATGAGCTGTATGCCAAAATCATCAATATTAAAACAATAAAAGGCTTGAACTACTTCAGTTGGTGTGTAATGAATCTAAAATATATGAATGTCTAATGTTTATCAGTACATTACAGAAAATAATGAACTTTATCACAATATGCTAATTTTTTTAGAAGGACCTGTATATATATTTTTTTTCTTTTCTTTTTTTTTTTTTTTAAATAACATTTGGTACTCCACAAACAGGAAAAAAATGTGGACAGTTATTTTTATTTTTTTTATATAAAAGGCATTTAAAATAGTGTTTTCAATCAATGGCTATCATCCCGCTTCACACTCGTGGCACCCGTGGCTAATGTCTGCGATCAGCGGTAATGCCGACCGCAGACATTTAAACCGGTGGCCCGTGTCTGTGTTTTAACACATACAGTCATCTGAATGAGCCCTCATTTATATTTATCAGCTGATAACGATCAATGAAGATTATTATTGCTGCAATTACTTTGGAAGTGTAACAAATCTTAATGATAATTGAAGAGTGTGAATGTATGGCATAGAGGCTGTCTGCTTTAGACAATTCCTGATTTTTAAAAGTATGCTGTGACAAAAAGTGTTCCCATGATGAGAACACTAAAGGTGGATTTACAGGGGCCGAATATGGAACTGATTATCTGGAACAAACGTTTCTACGAATGCTCAATCCCGATAATGATGCAGATCACCTCATGGAAGAGCGAAACAGGTTAAGTGATCAGAGGTGCGGACACTTCAATAATTGTTGTTGGGCATCAGATCGTGCTGTCTAAACAGGGATCTGCTGCCCAGCAGCAATGATTATGTATGAGGACAAGCGATAGCAGCAGAAATCATTTGTTCTCATACTGCACTTTACCTCCACTGAACGAGCAGCCGACTGCCGGGAAAGAGTACTTCCTTCCTGACAATCGACTTCTCAGCTTAAGGCTCAATTCACACAACAATGAAAAAAAAGCCATTAAAACTAACACACTGTCAGTTTTTCAAGGTCATTCTATATTCATTTTCTGGCCGTTTGTCTGCCCCCCATAGTGGGCCCAGTATATATAAGGCCCCCCAGTGTATTCCCCCAATAGTGCGCTCCAGTATAATTTTGCCCCCAGTAGTGCCCTCCATTATGCTGGTTCAGAAATGTAAATAAAAACAAAAGCACTCATCTACTTGAATGAGGGAACACTCGTTCTGCTTTGGAGATAACAGGCTCTGATGCCCCCGTCACGTGACATTTTTTCTTATTATTCTAATCCCTGGCATTATTTTTAACTGTAGTAACGAGTGCACTCCTGCCTCTATAGCTGTTAAAAATAGGCCCATTGATTTCAATAGGTTCCACCTGGCTGTGAAAACTGCCAAAAATAGTACACGTCTTATATTTTGACAGCCACTATTCAATGTCCGTAAAAAAGAAACACAAGCTTTCACATGGCCATTTTTCCAGTTTGTGTGAATGTATACTAACAGATTACAGCTGACCCTGGGTGGCTGACCCCTAGGTCTATCACTGATTATGAGAACAGCAGTCTGTTGTACCTCATTTGAATGCAGTAGTGGTCATGCATGCTTACTATTGATCTATTCAATCTCTGAATGACAGAAATAGTAGAGTACAGCACTCAGCTATCTCCATCTGTCCTATAGACTTTGAATGGACAGCTAGTGCACATGTAGGACTGCTGCTTCATGTAAATGGGGTACATCAGACTCCTGTTATTATCATAGTGGGGGTCTCAGTGGTCATACCTCCAGGGATCCTATCTAGAAACTCCTGTGCCCCAGTGCAAAATCAGGTAAAAGGGTTGGCCACCTACCATGTGCCATTTATAATAGTGGTGTCTTCTGGTCCTTATCCCACCCCAGGAACCAAGTGCGACTGCTACTTCTGTGCAACCTATAGCTTACACACCTAGTCATAAAGTTGGTGATTGAATTATAGGAGTCCACTCCAGGGTAGAACAATCTCCTTTTGAACTGGTAGATAATGGACTTATCTGATGATGACTCTTTTCATCACTGAGTAGTGGAAGTGAGCTAATCAAGTTCCACTCTCATCTCAACACTATGAATGAATAACAATATGTCAGTGAGTAGTGATTACACATGCAAGGCTATGTTTCCTTCAAAAGAGCTTTGAGTTTAATGAGGCTCCTGGTGATCTGTAGCTGTGTTCTGGCAAACTGTTAAGAACCAGCCACAGTACAGAAGATTTCATCAGACATTTATCAAGGTGTATAGAAAGATGGAGCAGATCAAGGTTTGCTTGACAGAGTTGCAAGTAATAGTTCTTCAAGGAAGTTTAGCTTTACTGAGGCTTAATATGCTAACTACTCCCCAGTCCCAGCTCTACTGGACATGTTTGCTAGCTAGTAGCAGATGCTGAGATTTGGTTATTTTCTTTGTTTGCTCTAACAACTTTATCAGTTAAGGATGTACTTATTTACCAAGTTTATAACTAGTAAATTTGGGACAAAAGACCCTGCCCCCAAATAGCATGGCATCACCCATTTATGGAAGGGTTTTACATGAGCCCAGCACATTATTAGCTTGGGACAACCCGAATATGCAGGAATTGTTTCAAAAAATTAGGGACAGTCCCTGCAAATTCTGGACTGTTGGCAACTATGGATGATATGCACAGACACCTCCTGACCAGTATGGACTTTAATCTAGTTTTCTGCCTTGTTAAAGGAGCATTCTGGTATATAAAACTTGACTTCTATTGAAAGTATGTGGTGCAAAGTAAAATTCCTCAATATACAGTAAATATTTTTTTCCCTACATAATCGCTCACCAGTTATGGGCCTATAATGTGGTGTTTACAACACACGGGTTATAGTTACAACTTGTAGCTTCAGCTTGCTGGTTAAGCATGCTCAGTTCCAGCACTAGAAGATACAGGAGGTTGTAACTGGGAACTAATGTGAGAGACTCAGCAGAGAGGGAGCACAATATGAAATGCACAAGAGGGGGAGAGTTGCTCTTCAGCACCCAGGGGAAGGGGAACAGCTTAAAGGCTATGTATGCCTTTGGGGGCATTTTTTTTTTTTTTATTGCTTTGTACTCATGTTGAGCTAAAAATCATTTTTGCAATTGGTCTTTCTTAAAAAATATGGAGCCCTTTTTTTCTGTACATAGATGAGATGCTCTACTAGAAGCCTGTGGATTTTCTCTCTTTTCTGTCTGACAGGGAGCCAAGGGACTCCATATCTCTGCTCTATGACATTATAAACACACATTATAATTCAGTTCTTATCTTACTGATAAGAATGTAGCTAAATAAGTGTTTATGACCTCGTAAGGTCTCTTTATATGGGATAACGATCTAGCAGATTGTCAGGAAGGAAGGGTTCCTCCCCGACCATCTGCTGATCGCTAGCGGAGGAGACCATTGCATTTACATACAGCAATCTCCTCCAGCTCCTCCAGAGTATGGGGAGAAGCGATCGATAATGTCATCACTCTTCCCCATACTCTCTAGTTGTTTCCCAGCAGCAGATCACGTTTACACAGCACAATATGCCACTGGTAAACAATGATCTTTTGTGCTGCACAAACAATCCAATTACCCGATGAAAGGGCATTTCGCTCGTTCATCAGGCAATCGGCGTAGCATTTACAAAGCAAGATCATCGTGAAAATTTGTTCAATTGTCAACTCGTGTAAAGGGCCCTTTAGTAGTTTAGAGAAAAGAGATTTACTAGATGACCAGCACAAAGTGAAAGTAAAAGCACTAGTTACACAGTTTAAAAAAACTGTTAACCCTTTGTGACAGAACAGTTAGTCCAGCAAGAGTACCCTGTTTATCCATTAAGTAACTAAATTTAATAGGTAAGTTCAGAATTTACATATATACAGACAAAACAGTTCTATGCAAATGATCCATGTAGAGGCCAGAATATGGATACCTAAGATACAGGTATACATAGGCGGGAGGCCGGGGAAAGTTATCCCTAGCACTGATTCCCTGATCTGGTCCTCTGCCCAGGGACGTCTCCTGATGGTGGGGGCGCCCTGTCCCCGTACCTGAACTCCAACTCCTAATTATCCCTGGTGAGGTGAGTGATGGAGTGGGACGATATACGTGGTGTCTAACATGGAAAACAAGCACAGATAGGAAAGGATAGGTTACAAAGGTGTCCACTGTATACTGCCCTCATGGCGTAACCAGGAGGTACAGGGCCCACCTAGAAGATAAAATATACTAACAAAACGCACAATTGGGTATAGATATATTAAGATAATTATAGATGACCTACAAACCCCGACGCGTTTCACCCAAACGGAGGGTTCATCAGGGGGTTACGTGTAGTAGGTATGCAAAGATAATGGGACCATTGCCAATGGTTATGGCCGCCCCAGTTCAGTGATGCGTGCGTGCATATATAACAGGAATAGACAATCCTTTATGACACTGCAGACCCACAGTAATGAAACGATTGCCAAATGGCAGTTTACATACGTTTTTGGCAGCGTGGTGAGTGAACTCGACTACCAACATACACACTGAGGTTGGCAATAATATATTGCAAACAAGGTCGTTCCTGAGGAGGCTCATAGATAGGAGCATATGCACCTGACTGAAGTGCAGCACGAAAGATATGCGCGCCCCAGTTTAGTCACCCAGGATGCCGGGTTACCCACCCAGAGGATACATGGTGTGGTCAGTGGTGTGGAATAATGGGTCTGAGGTGGTGATCCTCAGTTTAGCCCTCCCTTTTAACCCCCCAAAGCCCATACACAGGTGGATATCTAATTAATTAAGGTGTGGCCGAAAGAGTAGGGCGTGCCAGGGGGAGGCATGCTCATTAATGAGGTTGTGTAGATGTCATGACCTGGTGGATACAAGATGGAGGTGCCCCATGCTGTCCTATGTAGTTTGTAATCGGCCAGCATGCTGGCCGATTACAAACTACATAGGACAGCATGGGGCACCTCCATCTTGTATCCACCAGGTCATGACATCTACACAACCTCATTAATGAGCATGCCTCCCCCTGGCACGCCCTACTCTTTCGGCCACACCTTAATTAATTAGATATCCACCTGTGTATGGGCTTTGGGGGGTTAAAAGGGAGGGCTAAACTGAGGATCACCACCTCAGACCCATTATTCCACACCACTGACCACACCATGTATCCTCTGGGTGGGTAACCCGGCATCCTGGGTGACTAAACTGGGGCACGCATATCTTTCGTGCTGCACTTCAGTCAGGTGCATATGCTCCTATCTATGAGCCTCCTCAGGAACGACCTTGTTTGCAATATATTATTGCCAACCTCAGTGTGTATGTTGGTAGTCGAGTTCACTCACCACGCTGCCAAAAACGTATGTAAACTGCCATTTGGCAATCGTTTCATTACTGTGGGTCTGCAGTGTCATAAAGGATTGTCTATTCCTGTTATATATGCACGCACGCATCACTGAACTGGGGCGGCCATAACCATTGGCAATGGTCCCATTATCTTTGCATACCTACTACACGTAACCCCCTGATGAACCCTCCGTTTGGGTGAAACGCGTCGGGGTTTGTAGGTCATCTATAATTATCTTAATATATCTATACCCAATTGTGCGTTTTGTTAGTATATTTTATCTTCTAGGTGGGCCCTGTACCTCCTGGTTACGCCATGAGGGCAGTATACAGTGGACACCTTTGTAACCTATCCTTTCCTATCTGTGCTTGTTTTCCATGTTAGACACCACGTATATCGTCCCACTCCATCACTCACCTCACCAGGGATAATTAGGAGTTGGAGTTCAGGTACGGGGACAGGGCGCCCCCACCATCAGGAGACGTCCCTGGGCAGAGGACCAGATCAGGGAATCAGTGCTAGGGATAACTTTCCCCGGCCTCCCGCCTATGTATACCTGTATCTTAGGTATCCATATTCTGGCCTCTACATGGATCATTTGCATAGAACTGTTTTGTCTGTATATATGTAAATTCTGAACTTACCTATTAAATTTAGTTACTTAATGGATAAACAGGGTACTCTTGCTGGACTAACTGTTGATACATATTGATACCCCGTTTTAGTATAAGCTCGCTATCTGTATTGCTGGACTTTTACCTTTGTGACAGAACAGCTCAATATTTTTAATAAAGGCCAATTGAAAATATGATTTTTAGCCAAAAATGAGTACAATGCAATCATAAACAAAAATTGCCTCTGAAGGTGTACATAGCCTTTAAGATGGAGTCCTGGCCACTCTTGCGGCACTGAGGAGCACATAGGCAGCAACATGTGCCAAATAGGTTATTTCAGAGCATCTGTTTATTATGTAGTATAAATACTGTTCGTATGTGTGTAATGATTCTGCAACCTTTCAAGTTTTTTTTCTGATAGCCAGAATACTTTCATACAATACCTCATCGACATTTACGTAGGAGTATGCCCTTGTATTTTGTTTTACCCATGGGGTCAGGGGTAGACTGACTATACAGCACTCAATGCTTAAGTGTAGGACCTAGACCATTCTCAGTCTGCCCTTTAACTGGAACTTTTGAGTGTTCAGTAACAGAGGATGGCCCTCTGGCTATGTCCCTTACTAGTACTGAATACTTGCAGCACCGTTTTTTTTTGGGGTAGCTTCTGGTGTTAAGGGTCATAGGAAAAAATAACAACTGCTACTATAAGCACAGAATGTAAATTGATTGGTTGTCTTTATTTTTGCTATTATAATTGGTGTTGGGCGCAAATATTCTAATAGCCAATATTAATTGCAAATATCGGCACTTCGAGAATTTGCTAATATTTTTAATATAGTGATATATATATTAGTATTTTCGAATATTCTAGATTTTTTTTCATCTGAACCGATGATCCCTCCCTGTTTTTTGCTTGTGGGCCAATGAGAAGGCTTCAATGTCTTTGTCTGAGCTTAGCAACATCCCTAGCAACCAATAGGAAAGTTGCCTCCTCTTTACTATATAAGAACCTCCCCAGCAACCATTTTCTATAGTTTTTTTAAGTTCTGAGCGAGACAACAGGGTCATTGCAGTGCTCTGTGCTTTCCACTCATTACATGAGATATTTAGATAGCTCATATATATATATATATATATATATATATATATATATTACAGATAGTTAGGGGGAGATAGTCAGTGTAGGTTATATCCTGATATAGTGTAGCTGATGGGTTCCAGTGCAGGGTGTTAGGTAGTGTGATAGGTTCTGCTGTCCATACATACAGTACAGACCAAAAGTTTGGACACACCTTTTCATTCAAAGAGTTTTCTTTATTTTCATGACTATGAAAATTGTAGATTCACACTGAAGGCATCAAAACTATGAATTAACACATGTGGAATTATATACATAACAAAATATGTAATATTCTAGGTTCTTCAAAAGCCACCTTTTGCTTTGATTACTGCTTTGCACACTCTTAGCATTTTCTTGATGAGCTTCAAGAGGTAGTCACCTGAAATGGTCTTCCAACAGTCTTGAAGGAGTTCCCAGAGATGCTTAGCACTTGTTGGCCCTTTTGCCTTCACTCTGCGGTCCAGCTCACCCCAAACCATCTCGATTGGGTTCAGGTCCGGTGACTGTGGAGGCCAGGTCATCTGGCGCAGCACCCCATCACTCTCCTTCATGGTCAAATAGCCGTTACACAGCCTGGAGGTGTGTTTGGGGTTAGGGATGAGCGAACTCGAACTGTATAGTTCGGGTTCGTACCGAATTTTGGGGTGTCCGTGACACGGACCCGAACCCGGACATTTTCGTAAAAGTCCGGGTTCGGGTTCGGTGTTCGTCGCTTTCTTCGCGCTTTTGTGACGCTTTCTTGGCGCTTTTTGAAAGGCTGCAAAGCAGCCAATCAACAAGCGTCACACTACTTGCCCCAAGAGGCCATCACAGCCATGCCTACTATTGGCATGGCTGTGATTGGCCAGAGCACCATGTGACCCAGCCTCTATTTAAGCTGGAGTCACATAGCGCCGCCCGTCACTCTGCTCTGATTAGCGTAGGGAGAGGTTGCGGCTGCGACAGTAGGGCGAGATTAGGCAGATTAACTCCTCCAAAGGACTTGATTAACTGATCGATCTGCAGCTGTGGATCATTGAGCTGCTGATCCTCAATTGCTCACTGTTTTTAGGCTGCCCAGACCGTTTGTCAGTCACATTTTTCTGGGGTGATCGGCGGCCATTTTGTGTCTTGTGGTGCGCCAGCACAAGCTGCGACCAAGTGCATTTAACCCTCAATGGTGTGGTTGTTTTTTGGCTAAAGCCTACATCAGGGTGAAGCTGTCACACCAAGTGCATTTAACCAGCAATAGTCTGTTCATTTTTTGGCCATATACAAAATCAGGGGCAAGCTGCGCCTGTCACCAAGTGCATTTAACCCTCAATGGTGTGGTTGTTTTTTGGCTAAAGCCTACATCAGGGTGAAGCTGTCACACCAAGTGCATTTAACCAGCAATAGTCTGTTCATTTTTTGGCCATATACTAAATCAGGGGCAAGCTGCGCCTGTCACCAAGTGCATTTAACCCTCAATGGTGTGGTTGTTTTTTGGCTAAAGCCTACATCAGGGTGAAGCTGTCACACCAAGTGCATTTAACCAGCAATAGTCTGTTTATTTTTTGGCCATATCCCAGTCTAATTCTGTCACTAAATCCATACCGGTCACCCAGCGCCTAAATACTAGGCCTCAAATTTATATCCCGCTAAATCTGTCCTTAGTGCTGTAGCTGGGCGAGTTATTTAGTGTCCGTTCAAGCACATTTCTTGTTCTGGGTTGAAATACAATTCCCAATTTAGCAATTTCATAATTTAGTGGTTTCTGCTATATCAGAGCTATTTGAAATCTATCCCTAAAAGGGTATATAATATTCAAGGTGCACATTGGGTCATTCAGAATAACTTCACACACACCCGCTACTGTGTATTTCCAAGTCTAATTCTGGCACTAAACCCATACCTGTCACCCAGTGCCTAAATACTAGGCCTCAAATTTATATCCAGCTAAATCTGTCCCTAGTGCTGTAGCTGGGCGAGTTATTTAGTGTCCGTTCAAGCACATTTCTTGTTCTGGGTTGAAATACAATTCCCAATTTAGCAATTTCATAATTTAGTGGTTTCTGCTATATCAGAGCTATTTGAAATCTATCCCTAAAAGGGTATATAATATTCAAGGTGCACATTGGGTCATTCAGAATAACTTCACACACACCCGCTACTGTGTATTTCCAAGTCTAATTCTGGCACTAAACCCATACCTGTCACCCAGCGCCTAAATACTAGGCCTCAAATTTATATCCCGCTAAATCTGTCCTTAGTGCTGTAGCTGGGCGAGTTATTTAGTGTCCGTTCAAGCACATTTCTTGTTCTGGGTTGAAATACAATTCCCAATTTAGCAATTTCATAATTTAGTGGTTTCTGCTATATCAGAGCTATTTGAAATCTATCCCTAAAAGGGTATATAATATTCAAGGTGCACATTGGGTCATTCAGAATAACTTCACACACACCCGCTACTGTGTATTTCCAAGTCTAATTCTGGCACTAAACCCATACCTGTCACCCAGCGCCTAAATACTAGGCCTCAAATTTATATCCCGCTAAATCTGTCCTTAGTGCTGTAGCTGGGCGAGTTATTTAGTGTCCGTTCAAGCACATTTCTTGTTCTGGGTTGAAATACAATTCCCAATTTAGCAATTTCATAATTTAGTGGTTTCTGCTATATCAGAGCTATTTGAAATCTATCCCTAAAAGGGTATATAATATTCAAGGTGCAC
This sequence comes from Bufo gargarizans, assembly GCF_014858855.1. Classification (NCBI taxonomy): domain Eukaryota; kingdom Metazoa; phylum Chordata; class Amphibia; order Anura; family Bufonidae; genus Bufo; species Bufo gargarizans. The sequence goes on along the minus strand of NC_058081.1, from coordinate 484,860,707 downwards.
ATTGGGTCATTCAGAATAACTTCACACACACCCGCTACTGTGTATTTCCAAGTCTAATTCTGGCACTAAACCCATACCTGTCACCCAGCGCCTAAATACTAGGCCTCAAATTTATATCCCGCTAAATCTGTCCTTAGTGCTGTAGCTGGGCGAGTTATTTAGTGTCCGTTCAAGCACATTTCTTGTTCTGGGTTGAAATACAATTCCCAATTTAGCAATTTCATAATTTAGTGGTTTCTGCTATATCAGAGCTATTTGAAATCTATCCCTAAAAGGGTATATAATATTCAAGGTGCACATTGGGTCATTCAGAATAACTTCACACACACCCGCTACTGTGTATTTCCAAGTCTAATTCTGGCACTAAACCCATACCTGTCACCCAGCGCCTAAATACTAGGCCTCAAATTTATATCCCGCTAAATCTGTCCCTAGTGCTGTAGCTGGGCGAGTTATTTAGTGTCCGTTCAAGCACATTTCTTGTTCTGGGTTGAAATACAATTCCCAATTTAGCAATTTCATAATTTAGTGGTTTCTGCTATATCAGAGCTATTTGAAATCTATCCCTAAAAGGGTATATAATATTCAAGGTGCACATTGGGTCATTCAGAATAACTTCACACACACCCGCTACTGTGTATTTCCAAGTCTAATTCTGGCACTAAACCCATACCTGTCACCCAGCGCCTAAATACTAGGCCTCAAATTTATATCCCGCTAAATCTGTCCTTAGTGCTGTAGCTGGGCGAGTTATTTAGTGTCCGTTCAAGCACATTTCTTGTTCTGGGTTGAAATACAATTCCCAATTTAGCAATTTCATAATTTAGTGGTTTCTGCTATATCAGAGCTATTTGAAATCTATCCCTAAAAGGGTATATAATATTCAAGGTGCACATTGGGTCATTCAGAATAACTTCACACACACCCGCTACTGTGTATTTCCAAGTCTAATTCTGGCACTAAACCCATACCTGTCACCCAGCGCCTAAATACTAGGCCTCAAATTTATATCCCGCTAAATCTGTCCTTAGTGCTGTAGCTGGGCGAGTTATTTAGTGTCCGTTCAAGCACATTTCTTGTTCTGGGTTGAAATACAATTCCCAATTTAGCAATTTCATAATTTAGTGGTTTCTGCTATATCAGAGCTATTTGAAATCTATCCCTAAAAGGGTATATAATATTCAAGGTGCACATTGGGTCATTCAGAATAACTTCACACACACCCGCTACTGTGTATTTCCAAGTCTAATTCTGGCACTAAACCCATACCTGTCACCCAGCGCCTAAATACTAGGCCTCAAATTTATATCCCGCTAAATCTGTCCTTAGTGCTGTAGCTGGGCGAGTTATTTAGTGTCCGTTCAAGCACATTTATTGTTCTGGGTTGAAATACAATTCCCAATTTAGCAATTTCATAATTTAGTGGTTTCTGCTATATCAGAGCTATTTGAAATCTATCCCTAAAAGGGTATATAATATTCAAGGTGCACATTGGGTCATTCAGAATAACTTCACACACACCCGCTACTGTGTATTTCCAAGTCTAATTCTGGCACTAAACCCATACCTGTCACCCAGCGCCTAAATACTAGGCCTCAAATTTATATCCCGCTAAATCTGTCCCTAGTGCTGTAGCTGGGCGAGTTATTTAGTGTCCGTTCAAGCACATTTCTTGTTCTGGGTTGAAATACAATTCCCAATTTAGCAATTTCATAATTTAGTGGTTTCTGCTATATCAGAGCTATTTGAAATCTATCCCTAAAAGGGTATATAATATTCAAGGTGCACATAGGGTCATTCAGAATAACTTCACACACCCGCTACTGTGCATTTCCAAATCTAATTCTGTCACTAAACCCATACCTGTCACCCAGCGCCTAAATACTAGGCCTCAAATTTATATCCCGCTAAATCTGTCCTTAGTGCTGTAGCTGGGCGAGTTATTTAGTGTCCGTTCAAGCACATTTCTTGTTCTGGGTTGAAATACAATTCCCAATTTAGCAATTTCATAATTTAGTGGTTTCTGCTATATCAGAGCTATTTGAAATCTATCCCTAAAAGGGTATATAATATTCAAGGTGCACATTGGGTCATTCAGAATAACTTCACACACACCCGCTACTGTGTATTTCCAAGTCTAATTCTGGCACTAAACCCATACCTGTCACCCAGCGCCTAAATACTAGGCCTCAAATTTATATCCCGCTAAATCTGTCCTTAGTGCTGTAGCTGGGCGAGTTATTTAGTGTCCGTTCAAGCACATTTCTTGTTCTGGGTTGAAATACAATTCTCAATTTAGCAATTTCATAATTTAGTGGTTTCTGCTATATCAGAGCTATTTGAAATCTATCCCTAAAAGGGTATATAATATTCAAGGTGCACATTGGGTCATTCAGAATAACTTCACACACACCCGCTACTGTGTATTTCCAAGTCTAATTCTGGCACTAAACCCATACCTGTCACCCAGCGCCTAAATACTAGGCCTCAAATTTATATCCCGCTAAATCTGTCCCTAGTGCTGTAGCTGGGCGAGTTATTTAGTGTCCGTTCAAGCACATTTCTTGTTCTGGGTTGAAATACAATTCCCAATTTAGCAATTTCATAATTTAGTGGTTTCTGCTATATCAGAGCTATTTGAAATCTATCCCTAAAAGGGTATATAATATTCAAGGTGCACATAGGGTCATTCAGAATAACTTCACACACCCGCTACTGTGCATTTCCAAATCTAATTCTGTCACTAAACCCATACCTGTCACCCAGCGCCTAAATACTAGGCCTCAAATTTATATCCCGCTAAATCTCTCGTTACCGCTGTCCTGTTGTGGCTGGGAAAGTTATTTAGTGTCCGTCAAAGCACATTTTTTGTTCTGGGTTGAAATACAATTCCCAATTTAGCAATTTCATAATTTAGTCGTTTCTGCTATATCAGAGCTATTTGAAATCTATCCCTAAAAGGGTAGATCATATTGAAGGTGCACATAGGGTCATTCAGAATAACTTCACACACACGCTTCTGTGCATTTCCAAGTCTAATTCTGTCACTAAATCCATACCGGTCACCCAGCGCCTAAATACTAGGCCTCAAATTTATATCCCGCTGAATTTGAATACAATACATTGGGCCAAATAATATATTTGTTGTTGTGGTGAACCATAACAATGAGAAAAACATCTAGTAAGGGACGCGGACGTGGACATGGTCGTGGTGGTGTTAGTGGACCCTCTGGTGCTGGGAGAGGACGTGGCCGTTCTGCCACATCCACACGTCCTAGTGTACCAACTACCTCAGGTCCCAGTAGCCGCCAGAATTTACAGCGATATATGGTGGGGCCCAATGCCGTTCTAAGGATGGTAAGGCCTGAGCAGGTACAGGCATTAGTCAATTGGGTGGCCGACAGTGGATCCAGCACGTTCACATTATCTCCCACCCAGTCTTCTGCAGAAAGCGCACAGATGGCGCCTGAAAACCAACCCCATCAGTCTGTCACATCACCCCCATGCATACCAGGGAAACTGTCTCAGCCTCAAGTTATGCAGCAGTCTCTTATGCTGTTTGAAGACTCCGCTGGCAGGGTTTCCCAAGGGCATCCACCTAGCCCTTCCCCAGCGGTGAAAGACATAGAATGCACTGACGCACAACCACTTATGTTTCCTGATGATGAGGACATGGGAATACCACCTCAGCATGTCTCTGATGATGACGAAACACAGGTGCCAACTGCTGCGTCTTTCTGCAGTGTGCAGACTGAACAGGAGGTCAGGGATCAAGACTGGGTGGAAGACGATGCAGGGGACGATGAGGTCCTAGACCCCACATGGAATGAAGGTCGTGCCACTGACTTTCACAGTTCGGAGGAAGAGGCAGTGGTGAGACCGAGCCAACAGCGTAGCAAAAGAGGGAGCAGTGGGCAAAAGCAGAACACCCGCCGCCAAGAGACTCCGCCTGCTACTGACCGCCGCCATCTGGGACCGAGCACCCCAAAGGCAGCTTCAAGGAGTTCCCTGGCATGGCACTTCTTCAAACAATGTGCTGACGACAAGACCCGAGTGGTTTGCACGCTGTGCCATCAGAGCCTGAAGCGAGGCATTAACGTTCTGAACCTGAGCACAACCTGCATGACCAGGCACCTGCATGCAAAGCATGAACTGCAGTGGAGTAAACACCTTAAAACCAAGGAAGTCACTCAGGCTCCCCCTGCTACCTCTTCTGCTGCTGCCGCCTCGGCCTATTCTGCTGCTGCCGCCTCGGCCTCTTCCTCCGCCTCTGGAGGAACGTTGGCACCTGCCGCCCAGCAAACAGGGGATGTACCACCAACACCACCACCACCACCTCCGTCACCAAGCGTCTCAACCATGTCACACGCCAGCGTTCAGCTCTCCATCTCACAAACATTTGATAGAAAGCGTAAATTCCCACCTAGCCACCCTCGATCCCTGGCCCTGAATGCCAGCATTTCTAAACTACTGGCCTATGAAATGCTGTCATTTAGGCTGGTGGACACAGACAGCTTCAAACAGCTCATGTCGCTTGCTGTCCCACAGTATGTTGTTCCCAGCCGGCACTACTTCTCCAAGAGAGCCGTGCCTTCCCTGCACAACCAAGTATCCGATAAAATCAAGTGTGCACTGCGCAACGCCATCTGTGGCAAGGTCCACCTAACCACAGATACGTGGACCAGTAAGCACGGCCAGGGACGCTATATCTCCCTAACTGCACACTGGGTAAATGTAGTGGCAGCTGGGCCCCAGGCGGAGAGCTGTTTGGCGCACGTCCTTCCGCCGCCAAGGATCGCAGGGCAACATTCTTTGCCTCCTGTTGCCACCTCCTCCTTCTCGGCTTCCTCCTCCTCTTCTTCCACCTGCTCATCCAGTCAGCCACACACCTTCACCACCAACTTCAGCACAGCCCGGGGTAAACGTCAGCAGGCCATTCTGAAACTCATATGTTTGGGGGACAGGCCCCACACCGCACAGGAGTTGTGGCGGGGTATAGAACAACAGACCGACGAGTGGTTGCTGCCGGTGAGCCTCAAGCCCGGCCTGGTGGTGTGTGATAATGGGCGAAATCTCGTTGCAGCTCTGGGACTAGCCAATTTGACGCACATCCCTTGCTTGGCGCATGTGCTGAATTTGGTGGTGCAGAAGTTCATTCACAACTACCCCGACATGTCAGAGCTGCTGCATAAAGTGCGGGCCGTCTGTTCGCGCTTCCGGCGTTCACATCCTGCTGCTGCTCGCCTGTCTGCGCTACAGCGTAACTTCGGCCTTCCCGCTCACCGCCTCATATGCGACGTGCCCACCAGGTGGAACTCCACCTTGCACATGCTGGACAGACTGTGCGAGCAGCAGCAGGCCATAGTGGAGTTTCAGCTGCAGCACGCACGGGTCAGTCGCACTACAGAACAGCACCACTTCACCACCAATGACTGGGCCTCCATGCGAGACCTGTGTGCCCTGTTGCGCTGTTTCGAGTACTCCACCAACATGGCCAGTGGCGATGACACCGTTATCAGCGTTACAATACCACTTCTATGTCTCCTTGAGAAAACACTTAGGGCGATGATGGAAGAGGAGGTGGCCCAGGAGGAGGAGGAGGAGGAGGAAGAGGGGTCATTTTTAGCACTTTCAGGCCAGTCTCTTCGAAGTGACTCAGAGGGAGGTTTTTGGCAACAGCAGAGGCCAGGTACAAATGTGGCCAGCCAGGGCCCACTACTGGAGGACGAGGAGGACGAGGATGAGGAGGAGGTGGAGGAGGATGAGGATGAAGCATGGTCACAGCGGGGTGGCACCCAACGCAGCTCGGGTCCATCACTGGTGCGTGGCTGGGGGGAAAGGCAGGACGATGACGATACGCCTCCCACAGAGGACAGCTTGTCCTTACCCCTGGGCAGCCTGGCACACATGAGCGACTACATGCTGCAGTGCCTGCGCAACGACAGCAGAGTTGCCCACATTTTAACCTGTGCGGACTACTGGGTTGCCACCCTGCTGGATCCACGCTACAAAGACAATGTGCCCACCTTACTTCCTGCACTGGAGCGTGATAGGAAGATGCGCGAGTACAAGCGCACGTTGGTAGACGCGCTACTGAGAGCATTCCCAAATGTCACAGGGGAACAAGTGGAAGCCCAAGGCCAAGGCAGAGGAGGAGCAAGAGGTCGCCAAGGCAGCTGTGTCACGGCCAGCTCCTCTGAGGGCAGGGTTAGCATGGCAGAGATGTGGAAAACTTTTGTCAACACGCCACAGCTAACTGCACCACCACCTGATACGCAACGTGTTAGCAGGAGGCAACATTTCACTAACATGGTGGAACAGTACGTGTGCACACCCCTCCACGTACTGACTGATGGTTCGGCCCCATTCAACTTCTGGGTCTCTAAATTGTCCACGTGGCCAGAGCTAGCCTTTTATGCCTTGGAGGTGCTGGCCTGCCCGGCAGCCAGCGTTTTGTCTGAACGTGTATTCAGCACGGCAGGGGGCGTCATTACAGACAAACGCAGCCGCCTGTCTACAGCCAATGTGGACAAGCTGACGTTCATAAAAATGAACCAGGCATGGATCCCACAGGACCTGTCCGTCCCTTGTCCAGATTAGACATTAACTACCTCCCCATAACCATATATTATTGGACTCCAGGGCACTTCCTCATTCAATCCTATTTTTATTTTCATTTTACCATTATATTGCGAGGCTACCCAAAGTTGAATGAACCTCTCCTCTGCCTGTGTGCTAGGCCTAAATATATGCCAATGGACTGTTGCAGTGGTGGGTGACGTGAAGCCTCATTCTCTGCTATGACATGCAGACTAATTCTCTGCTGACATGAAGACAGATTCTCTGTTACGGGACCTCTCTCCTCTGCCTGGGTGCCGGGGCCTAAATATCTGAGAATGGACTGTTCCAGTGGTGGGTGACGGGAAGCCAGATTCTCTGCTATGGAACCTCTCTCCAATTGATTTTGGTTAATTTTTATTTATTTAATTTTTATTTTAATTCATTTCCCTATCCACATTTGTTTGCAGGGGATTTACCTACATGTTGCTGCCTTTTGCAGCCCTCTAGCTCTTTCCTGGGCTGTTTTACAGCCTTTTTAGTGCCGAAAAGTTCGGGTCCCCATTGACTTCAATGGGGTTCGGGTTCGGGACGAAGTTCGGATCGGGTTCGGATCCCGAACCCGAACATTTCCGGGATGTTCGGCCGAACTTCTCGAACCCGAACATCCAGGTGTTCGCTCAACTCTATTTGGGGTCATTGTCCTGTTGAAAAATAAATGATGGTCCAACTAAACGCAAATCGGATGGAATAGCATGCCGCTGCAAGATGCTGTGGTAGCCATGCTGGTTCAGTATGCCTTCAATTTTGAATAAATCCCCAACAGTGTCACCAGCAAAGCACCCCCACACCATCACACCTCCTCCTCCATGCTTCACGGTGGGAACCAGGCATGTAGAGTCCATCCGTTCACCTTTTCTGCGTCGCACAAAGACACGGTGGTTGGAACCAAAGATCTCAAATTTTGACTCATCAGACCAAAGCACAGATTTCCACTGGTCTAATGTCCATTCCTTGTGTTCTTTAGCCCAAACAAGTCTCCTCTGCTTGTTGCCTGTCCTTAGTAGTGGTTTCCTAGCAGATAATCTACCATGAAGGTAGATTCACACAGTCTCCTCCTAACAGTTGTTCTAGAGATGTGTCTGCTGCTGTGGCATTGACCTGGTCTCTAATCTGAGCTGCTGTTAACCTGCGATTTCTGAGGCTGGTGACTCGGATGAACTTATCCTCCGCAGCAGAGGTGACTCTTGGTCTTCCTTTCCTGGGGCGGTCCGCATGTGAGCCAGTTTCTTTGTAGCGCTTGATGGTTTTTGTGACTGCACTTGGGGACACTTTAAAAGTTTTCCCAATTTTTCGGACTGACTGACCTTCATTTCTTAAAGTAATCGTTTTTCTTAACTTAACTGCTTTTTTCTTGCCATAATACAAATTCTAACAGTCTATTCAGTAGGACTATCAGCTGTGTATCCACCTGACTTCTCCACAACGCAACTGATGGTCCCAACCCCATTTATAAGGCAAGAAATCCCACTTATTTAACCTGACAGGGCACACCTGTGAAGTTAAAACCATTTCAGGTGACTACCTCTTGAAGCTCATCAAGAGAATGCCAAGAGTGTGCAAAGCAGTAATCAAAGCAAAAGGTGGCTACTTTTAAGAACCTAGAATATGACATATTTTCAGTTGTTTCACACTTTTTTGTTATGTATATAATTCCACATGTGTTAATTCATAGTTTTGGTGCCTTCAGTGTGAATCTACAATTTTCATAGTCATGAAAATATAGAAAACTCTTTGAATGAGAAGGTGTGTCCAAACTTTTGGTCTGTACTGTGTATATATATATATATATATATAGATAGATATATATATATATATATATATATATATATATGTATATATATATTATTATTATTTTATTTTATTTTTTTAAGTAATTGACCATGCAGCTGGTTAAGATTGTTGGCTGTAATGTAGAAGGTTGTGAGTTCGACTCCTGCCAGAAACTTTTCAGAAATAGAGGCTAAATTTGATTTAAATACACTGGGTGTCCCCCAAACACTGACTCCATATATGGACATAGCTATATATAGAGTCCGAGCAGGGACTCCTAAGCCGAACTAGAGTCCTGACACCCTATCCCAGTGATGGCTAACCTTGGAACTCCAGCTGTGGTGAAACTACGACTCCCAGCATGCTCCATTTATTTCTATAGAGTTCTGAGAGCAGCCAAGCAAGCGGGGCATTTTGGGAGTTGTAGTTTTACCACAGCTGGAGTGCCAAGGTTAGCCATCACTGCCCTATCCTCTTCAGAGCAGGGGGTGCCTGGTTTAATGCTCGGGTTCTCCCATTGACTTCCATTGTGTTCGAGAGCACCCGAGCCACGGGAAGTGATCTACTCGAGCACCATAGCACACAAGCACTTTGATGTTCAACCAACACTACTATTCACCAACCAATCGCTAAAATGAGGAAAGAGAAGCGCTGTCTCTCTTTGCTGCTGAAGACGAGCCTAATAGAAAGTCTGTGTGATTGCTTCTATCTCCTTGTTTTGGTGATCAGCGGGGGACTCAGCACTCGGACCCCCATGATCCAAACATTTGATATGTCACTGTGATATTTTTTTTAAAGTATAAGTATATATTTTTTTTACTTATTCCCACTGATCAAGAACAGGGGTCCTGTCTGACCCTGTAAGAATGAACCTGAACATTATTGCCCTGATTTATTAAAGTCGGCATGTGATACACTGGTCTTGATAGGGCCTGCACTGCTGGAGGAGGCGCTTAATTTATAACGAGAAGTAGGACATGTCATATATTTAATGCCTTCTCTGCAGTCCATGGGTCATACTGAAATTTGCAGCAGTTCATACATTTTAGTCATTATTTACTTTATTCTGGTGGAAATTATGATAAATGTGGCCCTGCCCACACCCCACCTTCACCATACCCCTTTTCCTAAATTTGGCGAGGGTGGCGTAAAAATGCCATTAGCTACTTAAAAAGTTGCAATGGCATTTATAAAGTTGCATAACCAGGACTTTTTAATGCCAGAAAACTGGCATAGGGGGAATGATAAACTTCCCCCTATGTTTTCACCTAGCATCAGCTCTACTTCCATCTATCAGAATCCAGTTCTTAAAACACTGTTGAAACATACAGTCAAAGGATCGGGTAGGACAACCAAGTTCTTCAACAGACCAGAAAACATAAACAAAAGGGAACAAACACGGTTCAAGTATTTGTGGTCTTCTGAAGTCGAAAGAAAAAGACAGACCGTTCGCGGCTCGATGGTCTCCAAGAAAGCCATTGTACAGAAGGAGAGAACAGACAAAACGCTGCTTGTGGTGTTTTTGGAAAGTGCTCCACTAAGAATGACACAACACATACTTGCTCAGTTTTGTTTGCCTTGCAGTTTCTATTTTGCGAAATAAGCTTAACAACTTCATAGACATAGTCTTCACATCTCAAAGCCATTGAGACTAGATAAATGAGAGGACTCTGACGTGGGATGGCTTACACAGAGAACTTGCCCTTCAAGAGGTTGTACAGGATCATAGGTATATGGCTGCTTTCTTCCAAAAACAGCTCCATGCCTGTCCACAGGTTGTATGTGGTATTGCAACTCAACTCCATTATTTACCTCAATTCAGCAATTATTATTTTATTTATTTAGCGCCAACATATCCCATAGCTCTGTACAAAGATTGTTGTTACTTACACCGATAACTACTTCATAATCCAAATTTCAAATTAACCTATCTATGTTTTGGAGTGTGGGTGGAGACTGGAATGTCCTGAGTCTACATGGGGAGAACATCCAAACTTCATGCAGATGTTGCCTTTGGTCAGATTTGAACCCAGGACTACAGTAATGGAAAACCAAGTAATCGGCCTCCAATGTCACCTTTTTAAAAACCCTGTTGGGTCATACTTATATAGCAGAGTGCAGCTCCCGTACTGGAACTTATCCAAGAAACCTGCACATTTGACCCCCACAAATTTTAATTAACATCTAAGGTTTCAACAATTAGCTGGTGTTGCCTTGGACATATCAAACACAATCTAACTCATAACGTGTGGTTTAGGCTACCTGTGGCATATGCATCAGCACAGTAACTCAAATGTTGATGACGTTTGACACCCGGAAAACCACCGATCAGCTGTTTGAGAAGGCAACGGTTCTCCTTTAAGTACTGCAACCTTCTCCATGCTCACCAAGTAAAGCGCCGTAAATTGTATAGAGGCTGTGCTTGGTATCGCAGCTCAGTCCGATTTATTTCTATGGGGCTGAGCTGCGCCTAGGCCATATGAATGATGAACATGTTGTCACTTGGCCTAGGGTTAGCTGAGAGAAGCCCGCTGCACTACTGTGAGCACCGCTGCCTTCTCATACAGCAGACTGGCGGGAGTTCTGGTTGTAAGACCCCCACCGATCAGATCTTGGAAAATCCCTTTAATGTAAAACTTGCAGTGGACTGAACATTTTTGGTGTTCCCCACATCCCAGACCCAAATAGCTTAAAGTGTTCCTCTACTTTCCCTGCTTTTTAGAATGATTCCGCAACAATAAACTGTTCACAAAGCGCCCTCTGCATGGATCCCCAGCGATCATCTATAGGGAAACCTGACAGTGTGTTCAATTTCCCTGCAGCACCACCACAGGAGAAATGTGACATTACACAGCGCCCATTTAAATCAATAGATTACCTTTCACAGGACAGATCCTCCAGAGTATGAGATGCTCTTTGTAACAGCTCTGCACTTTAAACAAGAGATGAGGAAGGGTTGTGAACCATGGTAGTAAAAAAGTTAGGAAAGGGGAGGAGGGTCCATTTCATGCTAGTCATTACCAAGTAGATAAGTTCTGTTTAGGCATCACTAAGGATTAGTTTGGGAATCTCCGCTCTATGCCAACAAATGACTCTTTTATAAATACCGTGTTTACATAGGTTTTGGCACAGGTAAAACACACATCATCTCCACACAATACTGTTGGGCAGCTCAATAAGATTACTAGAGGCCGTAAAGTAAAAGGAGATTGTCTTCGCTGCTCACGGACCTGCATCTTGGCGGCTTCATTCACAGATCATTATGTAATTATATGAACAAGTTACTGCTATGCTACTTTATGGAGCGTTGCCTGCCAGTGAACCGAATCTACCCTTTCAGTGCCAGATGGCAACCTGTCTCTAGCAACTAAGAGGTTAAGCAGCCAAAAATGTGACTGCTGGAATGGAGACTCCACTTCTTGTCTGATGTCTAGACAATAAAGACCAGATTTGGATGGATTAGATTGAAACAGGAGGCTTGTTTTCCATATACTGTAACATGAGTTTTATAGGATACCATGATAGATTTACAGCCATCATACCAAGGGTCTGCATGGAGCACAGAATGTGCTGTGCACATGTAATGGATGAGTATATGTGATGCCCCAGCACGTCATAAATGCTTATATGTGATGCCCCAGCACATGTAATGGATGAGTATATGTCAGGCATCCTCAAACTGCGGCCCTCCAGCTGTTGTAAAACTACAACTCCCACAATGCCGTGCTGTAGGCTGATACATATAGGCTGTTCGGGCATGCTGGGAGTTGTAGTTTTTCAACAGCTGGAGGGCTGCAGTTTGAGGATGCCTGGTATATGTGATGCCCCAGCATGTCATGAATGCTTATATGTGATGCCCCAGCTCATGTAATGGATGCTTACATGTGGTCTGCCAGCACATGTAATGGATGCTTACATGTGATATCCCAGCACGTCATGAATGCTTATATGTGATGCCCCAGCACGTCATGAATGCTTATATGTGATGCCCCAGCACATGTAATGGATGAGAATATGTGATGCCCCAGCACATGTAATGGATGAGTATATGTGATTCCCCAGCATGTCATGAATGCTTATATGTGATGCCCCAGCTCATGTCATGGATGCTTACATGTGTAATGGATGAGTATATGTGATGTCTCTGCTCATGTAATAGGTGACTATATGTGATGCCCCAGCTCATGTAATGGGTGACTATATGTGGTGCCCCAGCTCATGTCATGGATGAGTATATGTGATGTCTCTGCTCATGTAATGGGTGACTATATGTGATGCCCTAGCTCATGTAATGGGTGACTATATGTGATGCCTCTGCTCATTTAATGGGTGACTATTTGTGATGCCACCGCTCATGTCATGGATGAGTATATGTGATGTCTTTGCTCATGTAATGGGTGACTATATGTGATGCCCCTACTCATTTAATGGGTGACTATTTGTGATGCCACCGCTCATGTCATGGATGAGTATATGTGATGTCTCTGCTCATGTAATGGGTGACTATATGTAATGCCCCAGCTCATGTCATGGATGAGTATATGTGATGTCTCTGCTCATGTAATGGGTGACTATATGTGATGCCCCTACTCATTTAATGGCTGACTATTTGGGATGCCACCGCTCATGTCATGGATGAGTATATGTGATGCCCCAGCTCATGTAATGGGTGACTATATGAGATGCCCCAACTCATGTCATGGATGCTTACATGTGGTGTGCCAGCAGATGTAAAGGATGAGTATATGTGATGTCTCTGCTCATGTAATGGTTGAGTATATGTGTTGCCCCAGCTCATGTAATGGGTGACTATATGTGATGCCTCTGCTCATTTAATGGGCGACTATATGTGATGTCCCAGCATGTCATGAATGCTTATATGTGATGCCCCAGCTCATGTCATGGATGATTATATGTGATGCCCCAGCTCATGTCATAGATACTTACATGTGGTGTGCCAGCACGTGTAAAGGATGAGTATATGTGATGTCTCTGCTCATGTCATGGATGAGTATATGTGATGCCTCTGCTCATGTAATGGGTGACTATATGAGATGCCCCTGCTCATGTAATAGATAAGTATATGTGATGCCCCAGCTCATGTAATGGGTGACTATATGTGATGCCCCAGCTCATGTAATGGGCGACTATATGTGATGTCCCAGCATGTCATGAATGCTTATATGTGATGCCCCAGCTCATGTCATGGATGCTTACATGTGGTGTGCCAGCACATGTAATGGATGAGTATATGTGATGCCCCAGCTCATGTAATGGGCAACTATATGGGATGCCCCAGTTCATGTAATGGATGAGTATGTGTGAAGCCCCAGCTCATGTACTGGATGAATATATGTGATGCCCCCGCACACGTAATGGATGGCTATAAGTGATGCTTAGCATGTGCAAAAGATGATACCAAACAAATGTAATGGCTGTACATTGGATGGCCAACATACTGTAGGTCAGGGATCAGCAACCTCGACACTCCAGCTGTGGTGAAACTTCAAATCCCAGCATGCAAACATGCTCAGCTGTTATTTTAACTCCTATAAAAGTGAAAGGAGCACTCTGGGAGTTGTAGTTTCAGAACACCTGGAGTGCTGGAGGTTACTGATTCCAGCTGTAGGTAATGGTTGAATATAGGAGATTCTCAACACATGTGGAAGGTGAGTATATTTCATACACAGCACATATAATGGGTGTGTTTATGTGATGCCCAGCATATGCAATAGATAAGTATATATGGTATAAGAGTATATGTAGTAATGATAGATAGACAGGTTGCTATTTAAAATGGTTAGATCATCCATTGTTACATGGCCAACTATTCATTTGAATGGCTACCACAGGGGAGATAGACAGGAACAGTTTTTGCCAAGGGATCGAGAAGCCAGGCACATGTTAAAAAGAAATTTTCATTTTCACAATTTCTTTTTAGAATATTAGTTCTAATTTCCAGCTTATCAGTGCGTTCTTTTCTATTAAAAGCTTGAATTCTTTCCCTTTTAGCCACAGTTGGTGGATAATCTGCTAGAAGATAATTTCTTTATTGAAAAGATAATAGCGCAATAAATAAATAATGGTTAAACTGTATCTGTTACCTGATAGTATTATCTCTCTGGACCTGCGAGACTCTCCACAGTTCTGGCACCAGCAAATGGACCTTAAATTATCATTTCTGGCATTGATAACAAAAGAGGCCACTATGCTAAGACTCACTAAGCTCAGCATACCTGAGATGCCTCATATTATTACTGATTTTTACAGGTTGTTTTTTTTGCTAATGTCTTCAGACCTTTAGAAATGTCTCATCAAATTGGCACTACCTTGATATGTGTGGTATATTAGTGTATTGCTGCAGTATTAATACAGAACAAGAGGCAATTACAAAATTACAAGGTGAGTATATTTATAGTGAAATGCAATGGAAAGTTTTTGGGGGGATTAAATTAATTTTCATGGCAAAGAAGGACTATGCAATTCATCTGATCACTCTTCATAACATTCTGGAGTATATGCAAATTGCTATTATAAAAACTTAAGCAGCAACTTTTCCAATTTCCAATATTTATGTAATTCTCAAAACTTTTGGCCACGACTGTATGTTATGGGGGTGTCTGAAAACTACAAAGAAGCCATCTTTTATTGTTGAAGCCTTTAGCATCACCCCAGCTTTACTGTCATCCGTTCACAACTATGCGTTATAACCTAGACACACCTAACAACATCATGCATCATTTACAAACTCAACTACAACACAGAAGGAATGAAGACATATCCATTCATGCCTTCAAAGCTGTATGCTAATAAGGAATTGTTTTATGGTGACTGTGTAAAGGAAACTATGACCAAATACTATTGTGGTCCTAATCATAAATGCTCATCAAGAGCAGAAGAACACAGAATGAAAAATCTGACCATTCTTCATTTGTTCATCTATTCCAGAAGGCCCAGAAAATGAAGCCTTTGTTGTCTTACATCCCTATAAAATGGGTCTCCTGCAGTGATATCACTAAACCCACCTATCTCACTTAATTACCTTCTATCCCAATCTCCAAGTCACCAGTTTACTCTGCCCTATCAAGGCCATCTTATGCCCATCAAAGACTAAAGGGTTTAGGCTGGCCAACACCAAAAATTTTGACTAACAAAAAAAGGCCAATTTAGGTTGAACCTCCAAAAATGTTGGCATCAACCACTCATGGTCACTGTTGCTCAGCATGGGATATGAGGTCACACAGACGGCAATTCACCTCTCAGCTTCTCAACGATGTATTCTAAGAGGATTGAGCAGGGGCAGAACCCCTAAAGAATATTCATGAGCAGCCATTTTTATGGAGACACACATATAACATTTGGGGGAATTAAAATAAAAATGAATTGAAGAAAATGACCGTCATATAGTAACTAGCATACAAAGTGAAAAATATATTATATAATTTTAACATAATTTGTATAAAGACATTGAAATACTTTAAAATAATCCAACTAGATACAACTAGATCTGCTCTTCCTTTGTAAACAAGGGTGCTGTACGTCTACTCAGTAGATAAAAGAATTTTGTGTTTGGGTCACAGGATTGTAAGCTGGTCAGTAACTTTAACCATCTCCAGATTAGTACTGATGGAGCTAGGCAGATGCAATGCCATCTGACGGGTTAATGACAGATAATTGTGGGAAACACATCAAAGACAGGGATAAAATTATATACAAGTAGTGGACTGGAGAGAAGACAACAAGGCTGTTATCGATTGTTACTACAAACTATGCATAGTAAAGCAAAGAAACATCTACATTCACAGTAAAAAGCACACAACAATCACAACTAAGGCCACTAATTTCGAACTTTCCATCAATTAGAATGAGAACACATCCTTTCCTTGAGGATCCATTGACTACATTAACTATCTCGTGATGATGCAAGGCCACTGCTGAAATCAAATCAAGGGTGAAATGGGTTTGGGATTTGAATCAAGCATGTTTGCCCCATTATTTGATACTGCAGGGCAGTCCAAGATCATGGACATCCATCAGTGTTGTCTTCTAACCCATTGGATGATAGATATAAGTGCAATTCACCCGAAATCCTGCAAAATATCCCAATAACAGAGTATTGGTTCTTTAGTTAGAACTGGAAAAAGTCCATGTTTATGATCAGCCGCTGATACTAACAGATAAATATAGGATCTTCCAAAAGATGGGGTTCTTCAATACAGGCCTGAGATGGCAAGCAAGTACAGATTTCTTGTGCTGACAACACATTGTCAGATCCAAATAATATTTGTCTACTCTCTCCGAATGACCAGCAGTGTGCTGACTTAAACAGAGACTTCTTGGACCACAAATAGAGGAAAATATAATTTTTGGGGGTAACTATTTTGAGGGTACTGCATTTGCTACTGTTATGGAGGCTATAGCGGTGACTGCTATGAGGACACTGTAGCCATCACCATTATGGAGGGACACTATTGTTGACATTCACTATTGTGAATAGGGTTATTACCACAGCTTTCCTCATGGAAACCTTGTCATGGAGTCAAAGTGGCTTTATTTTGGGGCACTGTTGCTGGCACTATTGGGGTTCTGGACAAAAAGTATGATGACATAGGCTTAGGCATTTTATAAAACATTTTCTTTGAAGATGTTTGTTAAGGTAGAAGATCACAACCAAGACTGACCCTTTAAACTCACAGGGTCATGAACTGAGCAGAATATTGCTACTTGACATTTCTGTGGAAAACTTTACATAAACATCCAAATAGATACATTCCTTAGCCATAGGCATCATCGCTGCTTGTACGGATAAGTAACATCTCTTTATATATCCTAAGGCCTGAACTGTCAGAGGGACACATTCCCCAGCACCATAAAAGGAGTACATTTCCTGGAGCGTTCCCTCTTTTCCTTTGATGGGCTTTGGAGCCCAATGGAGGTCTACAGGCTATTTTTTTTAGCTTCACCTTAAATACATATACACTGACATTGTTTTCTCTGTTTCTCTTCCTGAAGCTTATTTAAAGCATGGGCATGTGGGCCAAGAAATGAGCTTATCAAATCACTAGCTAAAATTTAAAGAGAATTTTTACATTTCCAACTTCCTATTCAGTTGTGGTGGCTGTTTTGGCAAAAAATGACTGGAAGTACATCCATATTACAGAGGTATTCCCACCTTTCTTTTACATGGCTAAGACGGAAATAAGCAGAGTAAGGGTAGGTTAACATTTGCGTTAAACGTTAAACACATCTGTGCCCGCCTACCTGCGCCAAGGAGGTCTCAGTCAGGCAGGTCCTACTCTAAACCTACCTATGCCGTTGGGCATCTACATTCAGGAGAGCAGACCCTGCACACATTGTGTGTTGTTCCTAGTTACCTCTGTGTGCACCAAGCAACCAATGAGACGAGGAGCACGCACAGCTACTGTATATGTACCGCCTAATCAAAGTTGTGGTTTCAAGTTTGAATGTGCTCCTATTATCTGAGGAGTAGCATTCTTGTGTACTTTTTGCCCTCCTATCCCACATGTGACTTTGATTAAATGGTACATATAGGTGTGAGTGCTCCTCCTCTCATTGATTGCTTGATGAACGCAGAGGTAACTAGAAGCAGCACACTAGGTGTGAAGGGTCTGCTCTCCTGAATATAGATGCCCATATGGCATAGGTAGATTTAGAGTGGCACCTGCCTGACTGAGACCGTGGCCTTGGCGCTGGTAGGTGGGCACAGATGTGTTTTAATCAAAACGTATTGGCTGAGACTCTCAGATTGTATCATACCAGAATAAGGGCTTAGTCCATATCTAATGCTTGCATCTATTGTGTTAGTGCATTATTCTCCGTGTTTTTTTTTTTTCCTGCTTAGATTGACCACACAATCACAAGCTTTTTTTATTTAGTCTTTTATTTGCATTGATATATATATATATATACTGTATATATATATTTTTTTTTTACTTCTTTTTTTTTGCAATTTCCACTGTAACTGAGGTATCCAAAGGAGCTATACACGGTCAGAACCTATCAGGGTCTGCTAAGACTCTGCAGCTCTGCCCCCTAGACATCCAGTGTTCACGTGATCAAAGGATCCAACAGAGGAAGCAGCATTGCCACTTCCTCTATTCACTGGTACAGCACTCAAGATTAATGCCCAGCACCAAGTATCATACGTATATGGAGCTAATGACAGCAAGGATAAAATAATTATAATCTACAGCAGTGGTACACGTCAAATATCAAAATGGGACCTCCACTATCGTGCCAAATTTTGCTACACTGGACAAACAGGCTTGAATTGAACTGTCAGGTTGAACATGGTATCTGAGCTGCAGGCAGTATGTTATAGAGCAGGAAGAGCTAAGCAGAATGATATATAGTTTTGTGGGAAAATATTGAGTATATCTTGCATTTTACTCTTTTACATTCAGGGTTTTTAAGTCGAGGAAGCGGTCCTATCAGTGATTGACAGTCCTCCCTCAGTAGTCCTCAGCAGTATGGCCCAGTATGCTCACTTCTTGTCCAGACTAAACCTATATACCTGAGCAAGAATCTGGTGTCCTCTGATGGGGTTAGATGTTACAGCATCTCTGTGAGCTACAGAACAATGGTGTGCTTATTAATCTAGTCATATACCTAGGGTTGGCATCATTCAGTGGGCAGCACAGACCTCTATATAGGGCATCTGTAATTTTCACTAATAGCACTGTAAAGGTTGTAATGACTAACTGGGCACACATGGGAAAAATGAAAAGAGAAACATCCACAAGACCAGCTGACTGACACAATAAAAAGATAAAATATATATAAAGTCAAAAGTCCAGTACTCCAACAGGTCTGGGAAGCCAGATTCCTTGACTACCAAAAGTTGGCATCATGGGCCAGCAGTTCAACAAGATGGGGCATCACATCTCAAGCAGAGACAAGTACAAGCTGTAAAAAAAAATCATAAAACATATTCACCTCCCTCTCTGCCCTATCTTAAAGATGCTCCTTTTAACACAAACTTTTAAGGGACTGTACAGAATCTGAAAAAAACATGTTTTTTCTCAAACTCAGCACCACACCTGTCCATAGGTTGTCATGCTGAAGGTAGAGAGATTGAGGGTGAAAGTGATAACTACTCATTCCTTCCTACCAGTGCTCATTGTTTAGGATTTCCAGACCAGCAGGTTCCAGATTACCAAAATTTTAAGGAGTTTTTTCAGTCTTATGTCAATAAAGAGTACAATAAAAAGGTTGGCAACTCTACTTTTACTCTACTATTTCTCACCATTTTCAAGATCTCTGCTTCCTTTTAGCATACGGAAATATTCTTGTTTACATTAAAATGTTGAAATCTGTCCTAAAAATGTGCTGCTCAGCCTGTGACTGCTGTCATCCCCATCGATTTTCCAGAATGGGGGAACTCCTTCAGTTTCCCCAGCCATAAGACCACGGCAAGTAAGAATTTGAATGGACAGACGGCCAAGTACAGTGCAGTTCCAGTCAGTGCCATACACTTTAAATGACCTTTGAATGTGCTCTACTGCTCTATTCACATTCCCTCTAGCTGAGGCCTTACAGCTGGGGGGGAACGAGAAACCAGAGTCCACCAGTATGGTAACTGGAGTTGGTCCTGGCAGTTAGAACACCACTGATCTAGCATATTCAATGGATATGTGATAAATTATTCAGACTAGAATATCCCTTTAAGTAGATCTGCAGTTCCTCTTGTAAGGAGATTGCAGCTTAAAGGATTAGGTCAACATAGGCTTTCAAAATGTTTTAATTTACTAACACTTTAATAACCAAAAAATATTTTACTCATCAGTTCCTGCCCCCTGTAATGATAGAAATTGCTTACCTACTCGTAGCTCTTGTCCGAAGACCGTCCTCTCTCCAAGTGCTGAGCAATTCCATCTGGAGTAGCGGAACTGATACTGACATTCATTGATCCCCATCTGTGCCCCTTCTCCAATAACTATAATGGCATCCGGGCGGCTCTCGCAGATGGCTCTTTGCCGAGGCGCCAACCCTGGAATCCTGTTGCAGATTATATTTGCTCCCAAAGCCACCACAGATGACAAAGCTCTAGAAAGAAATAAAATGAGCTATCAGAGAGGAAAAAGGAAGTTTGGGCATACAACAAGTCCAGGAGTGAACAACTGCAATGGAAATTGGGTGGCAACCCCTATGGGAGTTGAAATGGAAGCCATATTGATTATCACCCAGCTTTACTAAAAATATGGCTAAACAGAACTCAACAAGAGACAAAGGACAACAAGCCTCCTGCACAAAACCTTACAGATCAGAGATGACAATATCTGTAATATGTTGAATATATGGGGCCATAATTTATCAGTAAACCTCAAATTTTACATCGCTTTTCATGTTATGGAGGTACACTATTGGGCACACAAACCTAGTCCCATAGTGACCCCAAGACCACACATTGCTAAGTGTCTTAAAGTGGTTGTCTCATCTCAGACAAAGGGGGCATATCGCTAGGATATGCCCCTATTATCTGATAGGTGAAGATCCCACTGCTGGGACCCACACCTATCTCCTAAACAGAGCTCTTCAAAATGATGGCTGGAGGACTCCGGTCTGGTCAGCACCAAGTGCCCTCCCCTAAAAGTGAATGGGAGCGGACCGCACATGATGGCCACCGCTCCCATCCACTTCTATGGGCCCGACGGAAATAACTGAGCCAGCGCTTGTCTATTTTCGGTGGTCCCACAGAAATGAATGGAGGATGGCTGCGGATGTGCACTTGCGGGCCTCCATTCTCGGTGTAGGTCCCAGTGGTGGGACCCGCACCTATCAGACAATGGGGGCATATCCTAGTGACATGCCCCTATTGTCTGAGATGAGATAACCCCCTTATTATAAGTAGCTCATACAGTATACCTATATTGTCGAGCACCAGCATTGTTTAAGAAAACCTCCTGACATGTCTATTTTGATAACTACTTGTATTCTCCATGTAACAGTTCTGCAGCATCTATTCTTATGACTCTATTCTGTGCCATTCTCTCCTATTATTCCTGCTAGAAGTTATGAATTGCTAGCAGTTTCCAATAAATGTCCAGCTGGGTGTTACCAGTTGTGGGTGTGTCCCTATATAGTGTGAAACTGGCCGCACTGATTGGATAGTAAACAAGCAGTCTTTATTTTAGTCACTTGCACAAAAGAGGCTGAAAGATCACACTGAAGTAGGTCCTCTTAAAAAAAAAATCATAAAAGTTTCAGATCAACGCAATTCACTGAAATTGGGTAAAAGTACGTCAGAAGACAAAAGCTGCACAATGACCTTTTTGTGATAGCTTCAGCATAAATCGAAAGTTCTCAATCACCACATTCAATCACTGGGATTCAATAGTCCGGAACAGCCTCATCCACTTTTGGGGAGTTAAAGTACTTCACTATTGGGTTCCCTACTTTTGTCTTTGCAGGAACACCCCCACCCCCCAACTGTTAACACCCATCTGGACCTTCACTGCAAACTGTTAATAATTAATTCATAAATTCTAGCAGGAATAATAAAGGAATGGCACAACATAGAGTCATAAGGAGTATTGCAATTAGTTACTAAAACAGACATGTCAGGAGAGGTGACAGGTCCTCATTACAGGATGTTACGGTTTCAACAAATAAATGTTGGGGCGAGTTTGCACTTGCGTTGGGGTACTCCGGTATAGGTTCCATTCATAACAGAATATGTCGACAGGACATGGTGTTCCGCACTGCACAACGGAAAGCAGATGGATCCGTTATGCTTGCACATAGACTTATGATGGATCAAAACAGAATGGCTCTTAAAGGCTTCCATTTTGTATTCCGTCTTTCGAATTCCGTTATAAATGGAACCCTTAATGGAATACCCTAATGCAAGTGCGAACCCTCCCTTATTTGAATAATACAGAGTTAAAAAAATTTCCAATGTACTTAACGGTTTTCAAGAACTCTGCTTGCTGTCATTCAGGAGGAGCCTGACAAAAATCTGTCTTGGCCATGTGATGAAGACACAGGCGCAGAGCTCATTACACTTATCAGAGACTTGTCTTATACCGAGCTGTACACTTCTGTGAGCATCACATGACGAGGACAGATTTTCATCTTCTGGAGGGAAGCAATGAAATTTCCCAATAATTAAATGCAAACAGAGATATTGAAAATTGTGAAGAACTGAAACCAAATGATATTAGAGAATGACATAACTTTTCATTGTACAATGATTAGGCTTCTTTGCGGAAATTACAATACCAATAAACCATAAATCAAAGCAATATCGTAAAGATGAAATATTCTCATTTAAACCCTAGAGCTTTGAAGGAAATACTGAAAAGCAAGATACTTAAGATGTTCTACCATGCCAGACTGCAAACACTATGGAATCTGTCCATTTAGGAGGCAAGTAATCACATGACTGGAAGTTCTGTTTCCCTTAGCCGGCAAAATGGATACCTCTAATTCCCCCCCAAATACATTTTTTTACAATGTTCCTTATGGAGAATGGCAAACATCTAATGAACAGAATGTGTCCATTAAGCCATTGCCATCACAATGTACTTGAATCATGGGCGCCATTTTACCGCTAGCGTGATCCTAGCCATTTGTTTATCTTCCATTGTAACCCATCATCTCTTATGAACTGGAAACGACTGCTTTTTTATCGGACATTTTTATGTTTTTAGTGCATTTTGTTTCTTTACTCTGCGGATAAGGATTACAATCTGTCTTGGTGGCATTTTCAAGGTTTTTTGTAAAAGAGTGAAAGGGGAGGGGGCAGCCATTTTGTTCTGTGCATTAAGTGCTCTGTCTGGTGCTGAAGAAACAAGAGATATTTACAGTGTAAGGGCCTAGCCGAGCATGTTGTGACAACACAACATCTCAGAAGAAGCTTAATCCTCATGTCCTTAAAAGCCACTTACAGTGGAGGTTGGACTTGGAGGGGAAGGGGGGGTGGCAGACGGTGTGTGACATCAACATGGGAATGCAACAGATAAGATTTCCAAAAACATAATAACATAATGTGACAGCTAAAGACCTGCATAACATTAACATCACCTAAATAAAAGAATACAGTCAAAGATGGACTAAAAATACCACCATACAATGCTAAATAACAGTATGATACAATGCCCATATAGCACTGCCATAAAGTGCCTACATAATTAGTGCCACACAGTGACCACATACCAGTGACACATGGTGCCTATTGGAGCCTATATACTGTAGTTCTATACTGGAAACATATAGAGTCAAATACAGGTAAAGTAGCAGCAAAGTTTAGGAAAAGTATTATGTAACTCAACTAGACATATAAAAAAAAAATAGTGACATAAGGAACTTAACACGTTATCTACATTTTAAGAGTTCACACATACTGTAAGTCATTGGCATGTGCAGGGACCTTGTACTGTAGTGGCAGCCCAGAGAGCCTGTATTACTGTTCGGTAGAGACTTTGTGCCAAAGTTAGCAGTGCAATGTGGACATTTAAGTCACAAGCTTCCTGCATCCATAACCTCTTCATTTCCCACAAACTAGCCTTTTTGGGCATAAACGAAACATGGCTAACATCCTCTGACATAACCTCTCTTGTTGCACTTTGTTATGGCAGGGTAAAATTTACATTATTCCTACTCTTCATCCATGCATCAGACAGGGTTGAAGAGTTGGCCTTCTCCTAGAAGATAAATGCTCCTTCAACCCAACTCTACCCTTCCATACCTTCCCTTTTTGGAAGCCCACTTTGTCTTCCTCTACTCTCCTTCCAAACTCTAAGTAGCTGTCATCTACAGCCCACCAGGACCTGCCACTGTCTTTATCGACCACTTCACTAACTGTCTGTTAAACTTCCTCTCAACTCATCATCATCGTGAGGGACCTCCACATCCCCAATGAGATGCCCCAATCAGTTGTTTCCAAATTCCTATGTCTAACTTCCGTCTTTGGCCTCTCACAATGGTCCTCCATGGCCATCCATAAAGAGGGAGACAACTTGACTTTATTTTCATCTGCCTCTGCTCACTATATAAACTCTCAAACTCTCCTCCTTTCTGGCCACAATCTACTTACAGTGTCATCCATTCTCTTTTCTGCTCCGTCCACCATATTTTCACTTCATGATGGAGACACAGCCACTGTTTTCTATAACACCACAATTACGTTAGCTTTAGACTCAGTCACCTCTCTAACACACAATAGAACTCCACAAATCAATATGCAACCCTGGCACACAAAAAAACATAGGCAATGTTCCAGAATTGCAGAATGACACTGGAGGAAAACCCACTCCAAACAAGACTTTATATACAAGCAGTTCTCAGCTTTACGTCTGTACTCACGGCTTTAAAACAGGAATACTTCAGCATACATATATCTTCTCTGTCCCCCAATAATTATTTAATACTCCCTACTCCATCTAGCACCAGAGGAAGCTTCAGTCAACAGTCCCTGCAACCCCTCCACAGAACTACTCACTGCTCTTCCTCCATAATCTGCTTCTTCACTATTCCTGAGAAAAAACTTTCCACCCTGCTTCCAGCTCAAACCTCATCATGTGGCCCTTGTTCCAATCACATCCCACCTGATACTTAACCTTATCACTTTGCTTATCCCATCCCTAATCTATCACTATCACCCTTTGTCCTCCCATCTTCTTTTAAACATGCAGCCACATATCCTTAAGCTGCTTCTCTTTCTCATTATTCAGCTATTACCCCATTTGCTACTTTAATTTGCATCAAAACTCCTAGAACATAATATACACCTTGAATTACCCTCCCACATCTCACTGAATCTAATGATCTGCCAACTGCCAAAGCCAAACATCATTGTTCTGTGCTTCTCCTTCTTGTCCTCTGTCTTTGACACAAGTGACCAGTGCCCCTGTTACAAACTGTCATTTATACTTACCAAAGTTGTAGTTGGTAAATTCTGGGCCTTTAAGCCATGCCCTGGGAACATTCCAAATTCACTGGGACCACCAATTTATGCAGGGGTCTAAGAAAGGCTCATCCATTTTGTGCCTTGGACTGCTGGAATTTGTGAGGCCAGCACCTGAAAATTTGGCACTGTTGGCAACTATGCTCATTCCTCAGCATCAAAGAACTGGCCCTCTCTTGGTTTCCTCATATCTCAGCAACTGAACAATTACTGTCTTCTACCGACACACTGTCATCGTACTGGGTTCACTATTCTCCTCCATTCATACCTTTGGCCTGTTACAGCTCATAGAATCCTACAGCTTTCAGTACCACTTCTATGCTGATGATGCTTAAATGTACCTCTGTGCACAGATGTCACTTCCCTACTATTGCAGCATGTCCATCAACTATATTCTCTTTCTCATCCCACTGACATCATCTTTTCCCTATGGCCACCTTCACAAGGTCAGTAATTGGTCAGTATTTTTCATCAATATGTGTAAGCCAAAACCAGGAGCTGGTCCGAAACACAGAAGAGGTGCAAATCTTTCCATTTTACTTTTTCTCTGTAGTTGCCATTCCTGATTTTTGCATAAAATAATGATCCAAAATACTGACTGTGTGAGAGTAGCTGCAAAGTGCCAGAGAACACTCCACACATGCGCAGCCCCCCTCCCGTCATTCCTATGGGAGTGCCGAAAATAGCCGAGTGCTGGATCAGCTATTTCTGTCAGCTCTATAGAAGTGAATGGAGCTATGGTAGCGCTTGTGCAGTGCGCTTACCATTCATTTCAATGGTACTGCTGAAAATAACCGAGCAGTGAACCCTCCTTCACTTTGTGGGGTCTGTTCTAAGTATAGGTGCAGGACCTGCACCTATCAGACGATTGGGGGCATATCCTAGTGATATGCCCCCAATGTCTGAGGTGAGACCCCTTTAAGGATAATATTTGATTCCATCCTGTCTTCCAAACTGCAAATCCACTCAACAAAAATGATAAAGCATGTGCACATAATTTCCAGCCTTGACCACTAGAACATAATTTTCTGTGACCTCCCATTCAACAATTTTGCACCCCTTCAATCAATCTTCAACTCTGCTGCCTAGCTAATCAACCTCTCTCCTTGTTTCTTCTCCACCTCTCCTCTTGTTTCTCCTCTATCCCTCCCCTCTGCCAATAACTTTAATTGGTTCTCACTGCCCATCGAATTCAGTACAAAATATTACCAACAACATACAATGCTGTACACAATCTGTCCCCTCCTGGCATTTCTTTCCTAATTTCCCGATACATCCCCACACATAAACTCCAATCATCCCAACACCTCTTACTTCACTCTTCTCTTGTCTGCTCCTCACACAATCGTCTGCAAGACTTCTGACATGCATCCTCTCTTACTCTGGAATACACTACCCCAGCACATCAGACTCTCACCCACACAATCAAAACTTTCAAGAGCAACTTGAAAACTCATCTCTTTAGGAAAGACTACACCTACAACAACCCAGCTGCCCCTACACAGCCATATGATCTACTTCTACCCTCACGTACTGTGTCCTTCCCCCTTCCCTTGTAGATTGTAAGTGCTTGCAGGCAGGGTCCTCTCCTCCTCTGTAAGGCTATTTTCACACTATGTCATACTTTCATTCCGGCCGCCTGTTTGCCGTGCTGCCGCCGGAACTCCGGCCCGCCCCCATTATAGTCAGTGGGGCTGAAGTGGTAGTCCGGGGACACGCGTGCATTAGCGGCAGCACGGATCCGACAGGCTGTTCACCCGCCGGAACAGCTTGCTGGAGTTCCTTGCCTCTAGTGTGAAACTAGCCTAACTGTCTGTTAATAAGTTAAAGCTTATAGTACTTTTTGTTTTATATTATGCATGAAAACTCCCTTTTCACATGTACAGTGCCTGGAATTAATGAAGATTTAAAATAATAAATATTATACCTGACTGCGTACTATTACTAAACTGTTGTCTGTTTCCAAGGACAACCAGCAGAATGTTTTAAATTGTCTAAAACTGTGTAAAACAATAAGAAATAACTCACATCTGATGGTAATGTGACATTATAGACTTGTAAGCACTCTGTGTATCAATCAATGTATGGTTCATCCATATACCTACAAAAGGCACATGGAAGCATAGAATAGGCCCATAGCAGGCTGTACAATACAGACACATAATATGGACATGTACATGGCCCTTAACTGTGGAATGTTGCCAACTGTAGTTGAAGTGGAGACTTCCTTTAAAGTGTACCTGTCATAGTGACATATTAAAGATTTTGATTGGTGAAAAAAGAGTTCCCACTGAGTACTGTCTCTCCTTGCTGCAGGAGATGGACACAAGATGGACTCATAGACTTTCTATTGAGCTGGTCTTCAGCAGTGAGTAGAGACAGCACGTATTCTTTTAGCGATTGGTGGGGGTCTCATAACACTGATCAAAATCTTTAATATGCCACTATGGCATCTCAAAACTTTGTTAAAAGGTACAGTTTAAATTACCTACACCTTTCAGGAAAATTACTGACAGTCTGAAAATCCCATCCTTTCTTTACAGCAGTGCATCAGTTAGAAATGATTAGTGAGCAAGGAAAGAGATAGAAGTGAATCAGCACAGTTTGCACGTCTACCTGAGAACCTGGGAATTTCCACCAACAAAAAGTTCAGACATTAAAAACACGAGGTTAAAGGGGGGGATCTTGTGATTGACTGGAGGAATTACACTGTAAAAATAACAATACCATTGAAATAACTTCCATATGACAACCAAGTTTAGCATCTCAACCACCAAGATACACAATGAGGCCGCAGACAATGTAGTATCAGATTAGTGCCGAGTACTTCTCTCCGCTCTTGAATGTCTCGGTCTAGATTCCGTGATCTAATAGCTGATTGAACTTAAGCTGCCCAGTATAGTCATAACAACCACAACCACATAGCAGACCACTGTGCTTAAGGTAACAAAGCCCATCATGTGCAACAATGTTCTCCAGATCATGGCCAGACATGACTTTCAGCCAATTTATTGCATCTATCAGTAATACTTGTCGATGAATCATTGAGTGAGAGGGTGATTCATTCCTGATAAGGTCTTGGTATTTAAGCATGAAAACATTTCCTGAGTGTCTATCGCCTATCTCTACCTTCTTCCCATCTATCTTCCTAAAATTCAATATGGACAAAACTGAATAGATTTTTCTTCATCCCTTTCAACCCCACTACCAGAATTATCAATCATAGTTAATAAATCCACACTTTTCCCAGTCTCACAATCTTTTATTCTGCGCTGTCCTTCAAATGACATATCTAAGCCCTTATTACCTCCTGCCATCTCATTTTTAAAACTTGAACCCATTCTTTCCTGAACCCTCACTGTGGAAATAGCCAAAACTCTTACTAATTGGTCTTTTCCTCACCAAACTCTCTCCAATCTATTCTGAATGCAATAGCCAGGCTGCACTGGTAGCCTATTCACTTTAGAATTAAATTTAAATTATCATTCTCAACCACAAAGCCCCCTGCATTTCTGCACCGGACACTTATTTTCCCAGCTTGGTGGCTCAGTGGTTAGCACTGGTGTCTTGCAGCACTGAGGTCCAAGGTTTGAACCTGACTAAGGACAACATCTGCATGGAGTGTGTATATTCTCCCTGTGTTTGTGTGGGTATCTACTGGGATAAAGAACTTAGGTTGTGAGCTCTATTGCAATAGATCATAATGTCTGTAAAGCACTGCATAATATTTCAGTGCTGTATAAATGAGTAAAATAAATAAATCGCCCTACACACCCTACCTGTGCTCTACATTTTGCAAGTGACCTAAGTTTAAAGGGAGTATGTTAGCAGTTCTGACCGTCCTAAACTGCACTGTATAAGGGGTGGAGGGAGTAGTACAGACATTCATTTTGTAAAGATTTTATCATCAGGAGTAATGTGCATATGAAGTTTTATTCTGCCAGTTCACAGCCCCATCCCTCTGCTCTAAGTGGTGGCTTGCAGTGTTGGATGCTGTAGCTGACACTAGAAGCCTAGAGGAGCTCAATGCAGAGAGCACTTCACAGTGAAGCTGGCCCTTGGCGCTTGCTAAATCTGCCTTCAAACTTCATATTTACACTACACTTGATGGTAAAAGCTTCACAAAAGATATATATGTACTCCTCTCCCTGGCCCCTACCTACTGCCGGCAGCAGTTTAGCATGGTCAATACTGCTGACAGACCCCCTTTATCTTAATTTTAACTTCCTACTCATGTCTCAACACTTGAATTGTATTGCACCAGTTCTCTGGAATGCATGTCGGTGGACATTTCCCCTATTCAAAGTCATAAACTTATTTTATTTTACTTGAAAGGGTTAACTTGCAATGACATACTGTTTAATACTGTGTTACTACATTTTATATGTATGTTGTGATATATATCCTATTTATTTGCGCCGCACTGTAGAAAGGGTTAATGAATACTGAGAGACTTTTGGGACTTTGAATGAGAAGCTGGTAATTTTTAATAGCTACCATAAAGTTTAAAAAAAACATGTTTTGGAGGGGAAAGGCCAGATGTTGTTTACCACCAAAACCAGACAGACTGACCTTTTGAATGTCTGGTTTAGCAATGTTGTTATGTCTGAAAACATGTTTTTGTCTGGAAAAACTGCTGTGTCACTGCCATTGAGTATCTTGAAGATCTAATGCAAGTCTATGAGAGACGTAAAGTGTAACAATGTATCTGTTTGTGCTGAGCTTCTCCACTCCACACCTTCCACTAGAACAGGGGTGCACAACCTTTTCTAGTTGGGGGCCACTTTGTCAGCCTGAACGATTTCCAAGGGTTGAAAATAAAACTTAAAGGGCTATTACCAAATTAAAGCGAACCTTTCACCTCATTTTCACTTTTTAAACTATCAACAGTACGTTATAGATTACCTTTAGTGTGTTGTTATCCATGTTAGGTGCGCTTACCTGCGCTCTTTATTCATCCAGAAATCGGCTTATAAAGTTCAAATTTTGTGCTGTAACAGTCAAGCAACAAGTCAAGGGGGTAGCCCTTTCCTCTCCTCTGGCTGTACCGCCCCTGCCCTAACGCCGCCTCTATGCCTTGTAATTGACAGCAGGCTCACTCGCAGGGACAGCGCTTCTGAATCCTGCGCATGCGCCGTCCTCCTCATTCGCCGCTCGCTCCCGTCTTTCTTGCGGACACAAGCTCCGCTCCCGATGATCACTGGCTTGCAATCTGGTTACAAGTCTACAGTGATCACGTGGGGCATTTGGAGCACGAAGATAGTGGAGCGCGCGCACGGGAGGTAGGGAAGAGAAGCAGGCAGGAATCGCGTATGGCGCATGCGCTATTCTCTTACATGGTCGCGCTTGTGTCCGCAAGAAAGACGGGAGCGAGCGGCGAATGAGGAGGACGGCGCATGCGCAGGATTCAGAAGCGCCGTCCCTGCCAGTGAGCCTGCTGTCAATTACAAGGCATAGAGGCGGCGTTAGGGCAGGGGCGGTACGGCCAGAGGAGAGGAAAGGGCTACCCCCTTGACTTGTTGCTTGACTGTTACAGCACAAAATTTGAACTTTATAAGCCGATTTCTGGATGAATAAAGAGCGCAGGAAAGCGCACCTAACATGGATAACAACACACTAAAGGTAATCTATAACGTACTGTTGATAGTTTAAAAAGTGAAAATGAGGTGAAAGGTTCGCTTTAAATACTATATTTATGGCATATTGAACATACGGTATATATCAAAAATGTCTAGTTACACTTCTAGTACTCCAATCTAATGGTAGAATGCATGAAAGATACATACAAGACATAGACATACATGTCTGTTACCAGATGGTTGGGGGCTGCACAGAATAGTATGAAGGGATGCATGTGACCCCCAGACCGCAGGTTGTGCGCCCCTGCACTAGAAGGTTCTAGTTCAACCAGAAACTGTATATAAGGAGAGCAGTCAGAGCCGCTAGTGTTCTGCAGTTAGTGACCAGTGCTTGGAGGGGCAAATTTATGCCAGTCTGCATGAGTGACCAGAGGAAGACACTGAAATGGGGACGCTGAGCCACAGACCATGGATCACCAGCCCTGTGATCAAGAAGCCACCCAGACTACTGAGCTACAGACCGTGGGCCTCCAGCCTTTGACCAGGAGAGGAGAGAGGACAGCTAGCTTAGGTCTTTCCTCAGCATGAACCCTTCTTCTGCCAGGGAGGAGACTGGACAAGCCAGCCCTATGCCTCGATGCTCTAGAATTGTTATTTCACGGGGAGTGCAATTATATACTAAAACAGACATGTCAGGAGAGGTAACAGGTCCTCTTTAAGATAATCACAACAGTACACTAATCATCCTACTAACTGGAGACACATAATAAGATCCATCAAAAGCAGCTTGCTTTTACTCTCCCAGTAGAGATATTACTTTTTTCTATGGTGTGTACAGTAAAAATGAACTAAAAACAAGTGAAAACAGTAAAAAAAAATCCTGAAGATATATTTAAGACAAGCTAGATTATATATTTAATGACTTTAGCCCCATGAATAATAAAGATTTTTAACACAACACCCATATAAGTACCTCCACAGAAGCATAAATAAAAGCTCCTGGCCTCTATCCAAGATCTGCAACAGAACATCCAACTATCATACATCATTGATAAAACTAGTCCCCTCATATGGGGCAGAGGGAAGTTTTGGGCCACCTATGGTTCCAGTACCCACTGTGACCCATACGGTTAAACCTGTATGCATCCATACAGGTGACACATGATGTACGTACTGCTCCATATGCAGTACCCCAGATCTGAGTACCTCAAACAGTTTTGTTCTGTAATGCTATTTAATGTTACTTAATGTTACCCAGGGTATCTTTATATGGATCAGTTGGGGTTAAAGTTTTTTTTTTATACTGATGACCTATCCTTTGGATCAGTATATAATTTGTGGGGGTCCGAAATCCTGGTCCCTCACCGATCAGCTATTTGATAAGGCAGCGGCCCTCTTGTAAGCGCTGCGGCTTTCTCTCTGCTTTTCCTAGGCCAGTGACAACACATTGATGTGTCACGCGGCCTAGAAGCAGCTCAGCCCCAGTGCAATGCAAAGCACAGCCGTTATACAACCTAGGGCTCTGTGCTTGATGAGCAGAGAGAATGCAGCGGCGTTCACAGGCCTTCTCAAAACAGCTGATCGCTGTGTCGGACCCTCACCAATCAGATATTGGGGTGTCTCACTTCAATGCTATTTACCATGTAGACAAAGTTATCACAGGGCACTCATAATGTATTGTGATTGTCCATATTGATTCCTTTGCTCGTTGGATTCGTTTTTCCATCATATTATACACTGAGAGGGAGGTGCTCATGCCGCTCTACAGAGCACTAGTGAGACCTCATTTGGAGTATTGTGCGCAGTACTGGAGACCATATCTCCAGAAGGATATTGATACTTTGGAGAGAGTTCAGAGAAGAGCTACTAAACTGGTCCATGGATTGCAGGATAAAACTTACCAGGAAAGATTAAAGGACCTTAACATGTATAGCTTGGAAGAAAGACGAGACAGAGGGGATATGATAGAAACTTTTAAATACATAAAGGGAATCAACAAGGTAAAAGAGGAGAGAATATTTAAAAGAAAAACTGCTACAAGAGGACATAGTTTACAATTAGAGGGGCAAAGGTTTAAAAGTAATATCAGGACTTATTACTTTACTGAGAGAGTAGTGGATGCATGGAATAGCCTTCCTGCAGAAGTGGTAGCTGCAAATACAGTGGAGGAGTTTAAGCATGCATGGGATAGGCATAAGGCCATCCTTCATATAAGATAGGGCCAGGGGCTATCCATAGTATTCAGTATATTGGGCAGACTAGATGGGCCAAATGGTTCTTATCTGCTGACACAGTCTATGTTTCTAAGCTCATATCCAGGAGTTACGACCACCCTGCAATCCATCAGCGGTGGCCATGCTTAGACACTAAAGGAAAAGTTGCTGGCCTCTCTGGTGGACATGACCATGGGAATGTGCACAAGCAGGCGTTTTTCAAGCAAGCACGACCACTGCTCCTGAATTGCAGAGTGGTGGTAACCATGGAAACGAGAAGTGTATAATGTGATGGAAAAATGAATCCAGCCAACAAAGGAGGCAATATGGAGACAATACATTAGTAAATGACTTGTATTAAGTTTATCTACATGATAAGTGCCATTTGCTGAAGTGAGATAAGCCTTTTAATAATCCTGCCCCAGCCCATGCAGGAAGTTAGGTGTGAGCTTAGGTCCACCCCTAGCTCAGTCTAGTGTTGTCTAGAGTTAGCAGAAGTAGAAGAGAGCTATGTGCTCCACTCCACAAAGGACCAGACCAAAGTTCTGGAGAATAACCTTCTCTAAGTGAAAGGCTCCACCATTTCTAAAGTACTCAAGAAACTGAAAGAGAGAGGAAGAGAGAGAGAGATAAAGGTAAGAACCATTAAGGTCCAGGATCTGCATGGCCAAGCATTGGAGTCAGTCTGTAAGGTATTTGCTGTTTAAGGATGCTATAGACTTTATTGCAGTGAGAGGGACATTGCCGATACACCCCTTACACTCTGACCACTGGCGGATACAGGGGGGGGGGGCATCGGGGCCATTCCCCCCCCCCCCCGAGCTGGCGGCACGGCCCTGCTCAGAAGCATCTGTATCGCCATCCTCAGGACAGCGATACAGATGGCTGTGCTGCGGCAGGGGAGGGAGAGGCGTGTTCCTTCCCCTTCCTCTGTTAGGCTGCAGGCACTAGGCCTGAGCCGTACAGCGGGGGACACAGGCCGGAAGAGGCCTGCATCGCATCGCTGACATGAAGATAAGTATAAGTGTTTTTTTTTTATATGTACAATACTTTTATTGGCACATGATGGGGAGGGGGGCTGTTATTACTGGCACCTCATGGGGGGCTGTAATTACTGGCACATGATGGGGGCTGTTATTACTGGCACATGATGGGGTGGCTGTTATTACTGGCAAATGATGGGGGGGCTGTTAATCCTGGCACATGATGGGGGGCTGTTATTACTGGCACATGATGAACGGGCTGTTATTACTGGCACATGATGGGGGCTGTTATTACTGGCACATGATGGGGGGCTGTTATTACTGGCAAATGATGGGGGGGGGCTGTTAATCCTGGCACATGATGGGGGGCTGTTATTACTGGCACATGATGAACGGGCTGTTATTACTGGCACATGATGAACGGGCTGTTATTACTGGCACATGATGGGGGGGCTGTTATTACTGGCACATGATGGGGGCTGTTATTACCGCACATGATGGGGGGGCTGTTATTACTGGCACATGATGGGGGGGGCTGTTAATCCTGGCACATGATAGGGGGCTGTTTTTACTGGCACATGATGGGGGGGCAGCTGTTATTACTGGCACATGATGGGGGTGCTCTTATTACTGGCACATGATGGGGTGCTCTTATTACTGGCACATGATAGGGGGTCTCTTGTTAATGGCACATGATGGGGAGCTCTTGTTACTGGCACATGATGGGGGATATTATTACTGGCACATTATTGGCGGCACTTATTACTGGCACATTATTAGGGTCACTATAGGGGCATCTACTGAGGCCACAAAGAAGGGATATTTTATATGGTGGGCTCTGTACAGTAGAATTTTATACTGGGACACATTATGGTTAGTACTATGGGGAAGGGGGGAGAGGAGTACTATGGGGTCATCTACTGGGGCACTAAGAAGGGGTATTTTATACTTGCAAATTATGGGGGACACTGAGGGCATGTACTTGGGGCACTATATATGGGGCATTTTATACTGGTACATTATGGGGGGCACTGGGAGGAAGGAGGGAGAGGAGCACTATGGGGGCATTTACTGGGGGCACTATATAAGGGTATTTTATACTGGCACATTATGGGGTCACTATGGGGACATTAGCTCAACTGGGGGCATTACAAGGGGGTATTTTTTGCACATTATAAGGATAATTATTTCTACTGGGGGGCATTATGGTGGGCTTTATTACTCCCCCATGGTATGACCCCCTAGTAGCAGCACCAGCCTCTCCCTGCTCTGCGACCCCTCTGCCCCTTCTCCAAATCCTTATTATGAAATCTTTCTCATTAGGATAAAACACAACATCAGCTCCACCGAGCCCCCCAGCCAAAGTGTTGACGTGGTGTCCGAGATCCTCAAGGGCCAAGCCAAGTAATTGTAAGTTTTCATGTGAAATATGTTTATTATACACATATAGCATACACTGTGCCACACAATATACAGTATACCTCTACACTGTGTAGTCTGTTCTATAGGCACCATTGTTTTGTGGCGGCGGACAGAAAATAATCTGGAAGTGCCCCTCCCGAGACCAGGCTCTGGATACGCCACTGACTCTGACATGGTCTGGCCAACTGTATATTTAATCCTGCACCTCTCAGATGGAAATTACAGCCAACATTGCAAGAGTAATAATGCCAGCCATAGATTCTGTAGAAAGACACTTTGGGAAGATAGAGTGTAAAGAGTACTATGTTTCCTATTCTTGCTCAAATCTATACAAGGCTATTTGGAATTATTTTTTTATACCATAGGATATACTACAATTCCCATTCTGCACTTTAGTTTATTTCTGACATCTGGCCTGGGTACTGACTCCTACACCATTAGCTGGCCATTGCGCTCTGAACCTCCTGCCTTGCACTCGCATGAAACCTACAACATTAAGGGCACCTAACTACCATCAGGTAGGAGCCCCAGCATCAGTGTGAACATAGGGAAGAAAGGGTGTGTCCTCCTTTCACTGCCCTGGGCCTAAGGAGCATCAGTGTGAGGACTGTTACAGGCAGACCCACTGCCACCCTCATCCTCAACTCCGCAACTTCTGGGCTTGCGGCACATAGAGCTGAAAAATTATGCACAAAAGTCTTTAACAGAAAGTGGAGCTTCCTATGAACAGGGGTTCATCACCTTACATATCTGATGTAATTTCTATTACAACGGAGGGTTATGTCTTAAGATTCCAAATTCCTTCTCCATGTAATAAGCAAAACAACGTTGCAACATTTCAATCAGTTTTCCTGAGAGATGATTGTGTAGTAGTTTTTTATGCAATATTTACTCAGCTTGTATACATGGTAAATAATGCAGAATTACAGCCGGAGAATTCCAGACGCCCATTCCTCTGCCGTGACTAATTACCACCACTTCTGTGTCAATAGACGTTTAGCCGGCTGACTGGGAAAATGCCTAATGTGCAAGCAATACAATATCTGCCAATGCCACAGACCTCATCTTACATATCCTATAGCCACCCAAGCTCCTAAAATATTTACAGGTGTTTCGGCTGAGCCTGGGATCACACATTTTACCTGTGATGTCCTAATGCATATTTTTAAAGAGACGGCATGTCAAGGATGGAGAATGGTTCCTAAAACAAGATAGAAGTTCTGGGAACTTTTTTGTTATTACCCTTCCTGACATATGTACTGGCCACAGATGTGAAGGTAGCCTTAGAAAATCTATCTCTGATCAGTCAGTATTTTTAATAGAAGCCAATACACTGTGACTTCAGTAAAATGCAAGCCAAAAAAGTACAAACATAAATGCAATGCTACCAAAAATTGCACCTATTGAGCGCAGTTATCCCTTAGGGCTACTGGGTGATCAAGCAGCTGTTGAGGAAGCATTAACTTGTTGAATATAATATCTGCACCATTAACAGTTGTGCCCATTCTTGTCATGGTGGCCTAAACCTACCGTCATGGGATAAGCATGTGATGGCTCTATTTGTCCAGAATTATCAGGATTTCACACAATCTGAAGCAATGTCATGCCAATGAGCAGGAAATGAGTTAAAAAGCCTAATGATGGCTAACCTGTCAACCTACAGGGGCAGAAGGATAAAAGACCCAACTCGTAATATGGTTGCTATGACCACTCTGCCTGGGAAGGTCACAGGCATTCACCAGATTTGCTCACCCATTTGTAATGGACATTTTACAACCACATAGACCCTACACATGCCATTGGATTATCAGGTCAAGGGTTCAACCCTACATAATGGCCAAGTTGGGCCTAAGTCACAAATCTCAGTAGTAGACGGAAGAGTCAATGGGTAATGACCTATCCCACCCCCTACCTTTGCAATCTCCAAAGAAATATGGGAATTCCCAAATCATGGAATAGTGGGAGATCATGTCTAACTGATTGCTGACCACCCCCAGCAATTAGCCGTCTATTCAAAGCAAAGCTTTTAGTGCAATTTGCATGCGCTCAATAAGACTTCCAACTGGTGATTGAATAATTTACAAGCTTAACCCTCTGAAGGACAGAAGAATTTAATTAAATATAACCTCTTAGGAAGTGTACTATATTAGTAGTATAACCATACAGTTCAACCATAGTAGCACTAATACAGCAAGAGCCAAATATAGACCAAGGGTGCCTCTGGACAAAATTAAAAGTGAAGCCCGAAATGCAAAAGTGAAGCCCCAAATGCTGAAATACTGTACCAACAACACAGTTAGATTCAGTCAAATCAGAAGGCGTTGTGCAGAGTGGTCTCTACTTTTGCCCCTGATCTCTTTCTGCGGTCTTCTAAGATCAGGGGCATAAGACTCAAGGCATATGCCCTTACAAACACAAATATCTATATACACATATATTTATAAAATAATACTGCTATACCAGGCCCACATATTAACACCATACAGTGATTAAATATTACCTCCATCCTTGCCATTACTGGCATTATACAATACAAGGTCCAAGTAAGAATGCTACACCATGACCATTAACACTTCATATTGAAGATATTTAGTGAACTCACCATCACTACCTCCTCAGGCAGAGAGTTCCATAGTCTCACTGCTCTTACCATAAAGAATCCTTTTCTATGTTTGTGTACAAACCTTCTTTCCTCCAGACGCAGAGGGTGTCCCCTCGTCACAGTCCTGGGGATAAATAGATGATGGGAGAGATCTCTGTACTGACCCCTGATATATTTATACATAGTTATTAGATCTCCCCTCAGTCGTCTTTTACTAAACTGAATAACCCTAATTTTGATAATCTTTCTGGGTACTGTAGTCCACCCATTCCAGTTATTACATTAGTTGCCCTCCTCTGAACACTCTCCAGCTCTGCTATGTCTGCCTTGTTCACAGGAGCCCAGAACTGTACACAGTACTTCATGTGTGGTCTGACTAGTGATTTGTAAAGTGGTAGGACTATGTTCTTATTATCTTATTGGTCTTGGCAGCAGCTGCCTGACACTGGTTGCTACAGTTAAATTTTCTGTCCACTAAAATTCCTAGGTCCTTTTTCATGTCAGTGTTACCCAGTGTTTTACCATTTAGTATGTACGGGTGACTTGCATTATTCCTTTCCATGTGCATAACCTTACATTTGTCAGTGTTAAACCTCATCTACCACTTCTCTGCCCAAGCCTCCAATATATCCAGATCCATCTGTAGCAGTATACTGTCCTCTTCCATGTTAATTACTTTACACAGTTTAGTGTCATCTGCAAAAAATCATATTTTACTGTGCAAACCTTCTACAAGATCATTAATAAAATAAAATATTGGAGGATAGGGCCTAATACTGACCCCACTAGTGACGGTGACCCAATATGAGTATGCACCTTTAATAACCACCCTCTGTTTTC
Organism: Bufo gargarizans; assembly: GCF_014858855.1. NCBI lineage: Eukaryota > Metazoa > Chordata > Amphibia > Anura > Bufonidae > Bufo > Bufo gargarizans. The sequence goes on along the minus strand of NC_058081.1, from coordinate 484,821,750 downwards.
TATCACTAAGCCAGTTACTTACCCACATACAGAGATTTTCTCCCAGCCCTAACCTTTTATGTGGCACAGTATCAAATGCTTTGGAAAAGTCAAGATATATGACATCCATTGACTTGAAGTCTAGAACTTACCTTCTCATAAAAACTGATTAAATTAGTTTGATATGACTGATCCCTCATGATGAAGCCATGTTGATACTGCTTTATTTGCTTATTTTCATTGAGATAGCATCTCTTAGAAAACCTTCAATCAGTTTACCCACAACAGATGTTAAACCTACCAGCCTATAGTTTCCTGGCTCTGTTTTTGACTCCTTTTTGAACATTGGCACCACATTTGTGTCAATCCTGTGGAACACTACCTGCCCATGTCTGCCTATGACATTACCTAATTCTCTTAGAATACGGTGGTGTATGCTATCTGGTTCTGGCAATTTGTCTATTTTAAGCTTTTCAAGACGCTGCTGTACTTCCTCCTCGGTCTCAGTGAATACAGTGGAGAAAGAAATATTGAATAGCTTAACATTCGCCTCATCGCTGTCTGCAACTCTCCCCTCATTACTCTGTAGAGGGCCAACACCTTCAGATTTATACTTTATACCATTTATATAATTGAAGAACATTTAGGGTTAGTTTTACTCTCTTTGGCAATGAATCTCTCTGTCTCTAGTTTGGCTGCTTTTGTCTTTTACATGTTCTATTTTTTCCTTATAGTTTTCCACGCTTCCTCACTACCCTCCTGCTTTATTGATTTAAATGCTTTCTTTTTGTCATTTATTGGTTCCTCTACATTTCTATTTATCCACAGTGGTTTTCCTGTTCCTTATTTTTTTTTCCCATAATGTATGTATTTCTCACAATTAGAGTTTAAAATAGCTTTTTAAAATATCCCATTTTGTGGCTGCATTTTCTTTTTGAATGACAATTGGAAGGGTATTATTTTATGGTCACTGATTCCTAGGTGTCCCTCAACCTGAACATCTGTTGTTCTGTCAGGTTTATTGATTAGTACTAAGTCCAGTATGGCCATCCAGATATAGAGACCCAATCATTATTTTTTATTTTCCTACTGGCCCTCCGTTTCCCTGTTGTCGGTATTTACAAATGTGCTATAATACATTGTTAGGACTGCAGTGCATGCACACAGGAGTCCTCTCTATTATATAAGCACAGCAGTCCAGACTGTGTATTATAGTACAGCTTTAGGCACTAACAGCGTGGAAAAAGGGGGCAGTAGGAAACTACAAAATGGTGATCTGGACTTCTTTTGTGTAGCTACTCATGTACAGATTATAGTCCAGAATCCACCAATTTTCTCTACACGTTGTGCATGGTATTTCTGCTCAGTCACATTTACTTCAGTCCATGCGGTTGTATGGTTACAGCTGTTGCCAAGGATGGGACATCTAGTAATCATATTCAGTGTCTTGAAAAAGTATTCATACCACTTGAACTTTTTCAAATTTTTTCATGCTATACCAACAAACTTAATTGTATTTTATTGAGATTTTTTTTATAGACCAACTCAACGTAGCAACTATGTTTGATGTGAAAATAAATATCAATCTGAAAAGGAACACACCAGACAGGTCAGGGATAAAGTTGTGGAGAAGTGTAAAGCAGGGTTAGGTTATAAAAAAATAAGCCAAGCGCTCAACGTCTCACAGAGTACTGTTCAATGCGCCATCTGAGAATGTAAAGAGTATGGCACAATTGCAAACCTACCAAACTGACAGCCCAGATAAAGAGAGCACTAATTAGAGAAGCGGCCAAGAGGCTCATGGTCACTCTGGAGGAGCTGCAGAGATCCACAGCTCAGGTGGAAGAATTTGTCTGCAGGACAGCTACAAGTCATGTGCTCCACAAATCTGGCCTTTAAGAAAGAGTGACAAGAAAAAAGCCATTTTTGAAAGCAAGCCATAACAAGTCCCGTTTGCCACAAGCCATGTAGAGGAAACAGCAAACATATGGAAACATGTGGTTAGATGAGATTAAAGTTGAACTTGTTGGCCTAAATGCAAAACGTTATGTGTGGTAGAAAACGAACACTGCACATGCCTCTGAACACACCATCCCCACGGTGAAACATGGTGGTGGCAGCATCATGCTGTGTGAATGCTTTTCTTCAGCAGGGACAGGGAAGCTGGTCAGAGTTGGTGAGAAGGTGGATGGAGCTAAATACAGGGCAATCCTGGAGGAAAACCAGGTAGAGGTTGCAAAAGGACAACAACCCTAAACATACAGCCAGAGCTACAATAGAATGGTTTCAATCAAAGCATATTTCAATTTTTAAAACCATGTATCATTTTATTTTCAATTCAAACACACTTGCTACTTTGTGTTGGTCTATCACATGAAATCTCAATAAAATATATATTAAGTTTGTGGGTGTAACATGACAAAATGTGGAAAAGTTTAAGGGGTACGAAAACATTTTCAAGGCAATTAATTTGTTACAATACAGTAACCATCTTGAGTATTCTAAAACTAAAGGCCCCTTTACACTGCCCAATGTTCGGCCAGATTATCGCTAACAAATGTTTGTATGAAAGGTTGTTAGCAATAATCTGCTGGTGTAAAGGTGCCAACAATTATCGCCTCTTCATCGTGTAAAGATCGTTTGTGCAAGCAGCTAAATCACTGTTTGCCAGTGGCAGATCGTGGTGTCTAAACAGCTCTCTGCCGTCAGCAAACAATGGTTCTGTAAATGCAGCAGTCTCCTAATTCCATCCCGACAATTGTCTCCTCCATTATGCCATCTAAAGGAGCCATAAAATGGCATTTGAAGGAGCTGCTTTCTTAAAAAAAACTGTTCTGTACTTTCCATGAGCTCTCTCTGGTATTGCAGTTTAGTACCATTGAAGTGAATGGGGTTGAGCACATAAGCTGCAGACAAGAGTGGCGCCATTTTTGGAAGAAAGCGACCAAATTTTTAAAATCTAGAACCTTTTTTTAGTATCTGTACATATGAGTATGTCTTGATAATAATAATAAAACTATTCATTGTTGTTTTTTTAAAGGAACTACCCTTTATTTAATATGTAAAGGGGTTGTCCCACCCAAAAATATTTTGCAGTTTTCAAACCAGCACCTGGATCTGAATACTTTTGTCGCTGCACATAATTAAAGAATTTGTATTGCTACAGAATTTTTTAATAAAACATCTTTATATCACCACCTGTTGTTTGTTTCCTTTTCTTATTTCTCTGTCCACAACGCTGAGGTGGACGCACATGCTCAGTTTCATCCTTTAAACACCTCCTGATCTGTGATAGGACGAGAGCTTCAGCAGAAAGAATACACTCTCTTAGCAGGACAAGCCCCCGGAGCTGACAGCTTGATATAAATCTAGCAGAGCAACTGGAACAATGAATGAGGAGATCTCTGGATCCATGCGAGGTACAGGGCTGGTTCTAGCTTTGTTAGAAAGAGACTGTCATGTACTATATGAAGTCTCATTTTCTATATTAATCATGGGCTAACCCCTTTAATATCTATAATAATAACATAGATCAAAACAATGATTTACTCAATCCTGTTACAACTCCATGCCACTGTACTACTGTGGGACTTAAAGTTCTTTCTAAATATTTGGAAAGGTGTGTCATATTCCGAAAGATCACAGAGACCATCTGTTCCAATCACTGTGATAAGATGTAAGATTCATCACAATGAATACTTTGAATTCATTCCATACCAGCCTTGCATCTAGATTACAAAATTGGCAAAGGACAAACAAGCTGGATCTTTAGTTACATTAACTTCACTTTGTTATTCTCCGGTATGAAAATAATTTATTATGATTACCACATACGAAGACTGCGGTGAAATTAAAGGAGAGAAAATTAAAGAGAGAAAAAGAAGTTTATTAAGTTTCAAGTGGAAAATAAGGAAACTTACTAATATACTGTAATTTTCTAATTCTGTACCTTTGGACCATTTATAGTGATCCTAGAACTGGAAGCTTCTGACACAAAATGGGAGACATGATGAAGGGGCTGGCTGTTTTGCTAAGTTCATTAAAAAGCCATCCCCCTTTTCTATCATGGCTGATCAAGGCTGTTACAAGCTAAGCTGATTAGTAGCATTCCTGAGGCAGTTGATACCTACAGTCAGGCCTCTTTCACACGACCGTATGGCTTTTTCAGTGTTTTGCGGCACATTTTTCATGGATCCCTTGTTCCGTTTTTTGTTTCTGTTTCTGTTCCGTTTTTCCATTCTGTTTTTCCGTATGGCTATACAGTATACAGTAATTACATAGAAAAAATAGTTCCTTTTTTTTGCGGACCCATTGAATGGAGCCGCGGAACGTGATTTGTGGCCAATAATAATGTGTGGCCAATAATAGGACATGTTCTATCTTTCAATGGAACGGAAAAACGGAAATACGGAAACGGAATGCATATGGAGTACATTCCTTTTTTTTTGCGGAACTATTTTTGCGGAACTATTAAAATGAATGGTTCCGTATACAGAACGCAAAAAAAAGGCCCATAAACGGAAAAAAGACGGCCATGTGAAAGAGGCCTAAGTCTGGGTAAGGTTATCACTGAGTTTGAAAAAACTAAAATTTTGTTTTGCACAGCTCACCCTCAATTTGCATAATCCAGACACTCCGGTAATATGAAAAAAAAGGCAGCACGGATGAATCCCTCAGACCTGGTGCTAATGAGAGACTACAGTAACACATTTTCAATAGGTTCAGTGCCTTGGAATTTAAAATAAAACGTAACTTTTATATACATAAACAAAAAAAACTCCATGGTGTCCTCGGAGGGACGCGTTTTGCGCAGATCGCGCTTCATCAAGCCCTAGTGAGGACATACTCCAGGAGAAAAAAAAAAAAAAAACTGACCAATGGAGTGGAAAGTAAACTGGATATATCACCTCCCCTCTGAATATGTCACCTCCCCTCTCCTGCAGCTGTCCGCTTGGCTTGATGATTAGATACAGTCTCAGATGGGGAAAACTTCTCATGTTGCAAGTACAAATATTTAAAAACAAATACTGGTCATATTAGGTGTACATCCACTGGCATAAGCAAAAAAAATTGTACCAGTTTAGGTAAAGTATCCCCAAAAAATAAATTAAATAAATAATAAAATAAAAAAATGTATCCACTATTTAAATTTAAATGTAGTACCACTGTTTGGGACCACCCACAGATCTGTGTGTGAACACGTACTAAGATGAAGACCATAACATATGCATACAATGCGGCTGTTTGGGATCACATGCAAATCTGTGTGTGAACACGTGCCAAGATTAAAGCCACAGCATATGAGTAGATCGTGGCTGATTTAAGGGCATATACAGTTGCAAGAAAAAGTATGTGAACCCTTTGGAATGATATGGATTTCTGCACAAATTGGTCATAAAATGTAATCTGATCTTCATGTAAGTCACAACAATAGACAATCACAGTCTGCGTAAACTAATAACACACAAAGAATTAAATGTTGCCATGTTTTTATTGAACACACCATGTAAACATTCACAGTGCAGGTGGAAAAAGTATGTGAACCCCTAGACTAATGACATCTCCAAGAGCTAATTGGAGTGAGGTGTGAGCCAACTGGAGTCCAATCAATGAGATGAGATTGGAGGTGTTAGTTACAGCTGCCCTGCCCTATAAAAACACACACCAGTTCTGGGTTTGCTTTTAACAAGAAGCATTGCCTGATGTGAATGATGTCTCGCACAAAAGAGCTCTCAGAAGACCTACGAATAAGAATTGTTGACTTGCATAAAGCTGGAAAGGGTTATAAAAGTATCTCCAAAAGCCTGTTCATCAGTCCACCGTAAGAAAAATTGTCTATAAATGGAGAAAGTTCAGCACTGCTTCTACTCTCCCTAGGAGTGGCCTACTGCAAGAGCACAGCGCAGACTGCTCAATGAGGCGAAGAAGAATCCTAGAGTGTCAGCTAAAGACTTACAATAGTCTCTGGCATATGCTGACATCCCTGTTAGCGAATCTACGATACGTAAAACATTAAACAAGAATGGATTTCATGGGAGGATGCCACAGAGGAAGCCACTGCTGTAAAAATAAACATTGCTGCACGTTTACAGTTTGCACAAGAGCACCTGGATGTTCCACAGCAGTACTGGCAAAATATTCTGTGGACAGATTAAACCAAAGTTGAGTTATTTGGAAGAAACACACAACACTATATGTGGAGAAAAAGAGGCACAGCACACCAACATCAAAACCTCATCCCAGCTGTGAAGTATGGTGGTGGGGGTATCATGGTTTGGGGCTGCTTTACTGCGTCAGGGCCTGGATGGATTGCTATCATCGAAGAAAAATGTAATTCCCAAGATTGTCAAGACATTTTGCAGGAGAACTTAAGGCCATCTGTCCACCAGCTGAAGCTGAACAGAAGATAGGTGTTGCAAAAGGACAACGACCCAAAGCATAGAAGTAAATCAACAACAGAATGGCTTAAACAGAAGAAAATACTCCTTCTGGAGTGGCCCAGTCAGAGTCCTGACCTCAACCTAAATAAGATGTTGTGGCATGACCTCAAGAAAGCGATTCACACCAGACATCCCAAGAATATTGCTGAACTGAAACAGTTCTGTAAAGAGGAATGGTCAAGAATTACTCCTGACCATTGTGCACGTCTGATCTGCAACTACAGGAAACGTTTGGTTGAAGTTATTGCTGCCAAAGGAGGTTCAACCAGTTATTAAATCCAAGGGTTCACATACTTTTTCCACCTGCACTGTGAATGTTTACATGGTGTGTTCAATAAAAACATGGTAACATTTAATTCTTTGTGTGTTATTAGTTTAAGCCCAATGAAGCTCTCCTAAGTTAAAAACACGCCATAAAGATACACAATGATTGTGGGTTAGGCAAAATATAAACAAATTGTGTAATAATTATATATGAAGCCTATTCTTATAATGGTATGAATAAAAAATATAAAACCAACTATATTTTTGGGAATGTAAAAATAAATTGTATGTGGTACAACTGTTTAAGATTGCATGCAGATCTGTGTGTGAACACATGCTAAGATGGGAGTCATAGCATATGCATGCAATACAACTATTTGAAATTGCATGTGGATCTGAGTATGAACACATACTTAGGCTTCATTCACACGTCCGTAGAACACGGTCCTTGAGATACCGGACTGGCTTCCTGCTTAGTGTAGGAGCACACGGCTTTATTGGTTGCTATGACGCCATGCACTTTGTGCTGCCGCCGAAGTACAGTAATACACTCATATGATCTATACGAGTGTATTACTGTACAGCCATGAAGACACACAATAAGGGTCCATTCACACATCCGTAGAATGGGTCTGGATCCGTTCCGCAACGCTGTCTCTATGGGGCCGGAAGAGATGCAGACAGCACACAGTGTGCTGTCTGCATCCGCATTTCTGGAGCGCGGCCCCGATCTTCCGGTCCGCGGCTCCCGAAAAAAAATAGAACATGTGGACAAGAATAGGCAGTTCTATGGGGGTGCAGGCCGGGTGTATTGCGGATCTGCAATTTGCGGATCCGCAATACACTATGGACGTGTGAATGGATCCTTATTGTGTATCAGACAAAATATCTCATAGTGCTATATAGACATAAGGTGCATAAAAGGTATACTTAAAACTCATATTAATAATGATATGCATGCAAAATAAATTGCTGTAGAACCAATTGTGTTTTTATAGACATGAGAATAAGGCATCATGCACAAGACCGTTGTTTGGGTCCGCATCTGAGATGCCGTTTTGGCCGCTTGGATGCGGACCCATTCACTTTAATAGGGCCGCAAAAGATGCGGACAGCACTCCATGTGCTGTCCGCATCCGTGGCTCCGTTCCGCGGCCCCGCAAAAAAAAATAACATGTCCTATTCTTGTCTGCGCTTTGCGGACAAGAATAGGCATTTATTTTGCAGGCAGGGCCGGTGCTACTATAAGGCAGACCAAGCGTCTGCCTTAGGGCGCACCCTGGGGGAGGGCGTAAAAATGAACCTTCTTTTTTTTTGTTTTTTATCACTTACTTGTGAGTTGCCGGCTGCCCGTCCCAGCCTGCGTGCGCTGTGCCGTAGCAGCAGGACAGGTGGGTAGGTGATCACTGAAAAATTATTACACAAACAACAATCGTAAATGGAGGGGGGGGATGGTGACCGTGACATGATGGGAGGGGGGGGGGGGACAATGCCTGTAGTCTGTGACATGGGGATGATGGGGCCAGGGCCGGCCGGGGTGGGGGGATGATGTGCCATGGGGGGGGGAGAAATGTGACACAATAGGGGGAAATGATGTGATCATGATGTGACATGAAGGGGGTGATGTGACATGGTTTGGAGGGGGAGAAATGTCCCCTGAGGAAGCCGGATTGTTCCGGCGATACGCGTTGGCCGTTTTCGCACTCTTCCAGGTCCACTGCACCAGCGGCTTATGTAGGTTTGGCTCTCTAATTTAGACCTCATCATGGTCTGTTTGCATTTCTAGTGGTCTCACCTCACTTTATATTTGCCTTATGCTTTGTATTGGATTTTTATATGCTGGTTTATAGTGTATATGCCCATTTTGTGGCAACCCAGTGGGCCTGTATGTGTCGGTTACATATATTATATTGCATACCGCACCTTGTTCTAATTGTATACAATTTTTAATGTGTATCTGTTGATGTGTCCAATAAACTTTATATATATTTTATATTGACTTAATGTCGGATGTGCATTTATGGGGTGGTTCTTGTGACTCTCTCTTGGGTCAGGTGATATTGAGGGGGAGAAATGTGACATGGATGGAGGGGGAGAAATGTGACAAGGAAGGGGAGAAATGTGACAAGGAGGGCTGATGTAACATAGGTATTTTGACATGGAGGGGGAAACAAAATTGACATTGAGGCCTTGAGGGGGAGAAATGTGACATTAAGGGGGTGAAATGTGACATGGAGGGGGAGACAGCTGACATGGAAAGGGAGAAATCTGACATGGGGGGAGAAATCTGACATGAGGGTGATGTGACAGAGGGGATTATGTAAAAAGGAGGGGGAGAAATGGGACATGGGGGCATGATGGCTTACATGGAGGGCTGATATCTCCAGAAGGATATAGATACTCTAGAGAGAGTTCAGAGAAGAGCTACTAAACTAGTACATGGATTGCAGGATAAAACTTACCAGGAAAGGTTAAAAGACCTTAATATGTATAGCTTGGAAGAAAGAAGAGACAGAGGGGATATGATAGAAACTTTTAAATACATAAAGGGAATCAACTCGGTAAAGGAGGAGAGCATATTTAAAAGAAGAAAAACTACGACAAGAGGACACAGTTTTAAATTAGAGGGGCAAAGGTTTAATAGTAATATCAGGAAGTATTACTTTACTGAGAGAGTAGTGGATGCATGGAATAGCCTTCCTGCAGAAGTGGTAGAGGCAAATACAGTGAAGGAGTTTAAGCATGCATGGGATAGGCATAAGGCTATCCTTCATATAAGATAGGGCCAGGGACTATTCATAGGATTCAGATATATTGGGCAGACTAGATGGGCCAAATGGTTCTTATCTGCCGACACATTCTATGTTTCTATGATAGATGGGTGCTGATGGCTAACATGGGGGGCTAATGGCTGACATGGGGGGCTAATGGCTGAAATGGGGGGCTAATGGCTGACATGGGGGGCATGATGGCTGACATGGGGGGCTGATGGATGGGGGCTGATGGCTGACATGGGGGTCTGATCTGAGGCATTGGGGGTCTGATCTGAGGTCTGATTAACATTGGGGGTCTGAATGCTGGTCTGACCTGAGGTGTAATGGAAAATATTTTTTTCTTATTATCCTCCTCTTAGAAGGCGAAAAATAAGGTCCTCAAACCAGTGATTGTCTGAAGCAGAGAGAAGATACCAGGACCACACAGAGGAGAAGTCCGCTGCTGTAGATGGGACCAGGGCCAGGTGAGCTGCGAGGGGGTGGGGGTCCTTCTGCGTGCGTTCTGTATTTTTCTCACACCCATCAATTGCAAGGGCTGTTATCATCTGAAAGTATGCATAAGAATAGGACTTGCTCTGTAATTTGCAGAACAGTGGCAAAAATTCTGCCCCATAGAAATTAATGGGTCAGAAAATGGCGGTTCTGTGCATGCGCTATTTGCCTTCTTATGCTTCTTTACATTGATTTTGGTTTGTTTGTTTTTTAATTGTGCCTTTTATCTTGCTTATTTTTAAGCCATATTTACATAAAACATGAAAACCTCTCTGCTTTCATATGGCCGAACTATTGGAGCATTTTAGCGTCTGTATTACGGCTGCAACAAACGGACAACAATGGGTCAACTGAACCATAGAGTTTAACTTCTGGGGCGGGGGGGGGGGGGGGGTACTTTTCCTAAAAGTATGCAGCAACATTATTTTGTTCTTGTCAATTGTGTTCATCAGTGTTTCCTGGGACTTTTGGTCCTCTGGTCTTTTATTGCTGTCAGCACTGAAGATTGTCTGTTTACTGAGTTGGTGTTTGATTTTCCTTGGCTGTCTTGTGTTGTATTTTAGGGCATGGCCAGCACAGTGTATCTATTTTTCCGATCACTGTCATACATCCACTGCGAATCTGTAGGCCACTTACATCTCCCATCTACTTCACTGTGAAACTCCTCCATCTGTGGCTCATCATTTGGTGTTGGTCATCTATCGGCAGGCTCGGACACAGTTGAACAGGTGAATCCACCGGTGGGCCCCTGAGCAAAGTGGGCCCCTAGTCCCTCAACACTTGCACAAATGGCACATGATACAGTAGACCGATTGCACTAAACAGAGATAGCCAGTGTACAGCATCTCAACCTGCCTATGTTCATCTAAAAAACTGGTTACATTTTTTTAACAAACTACCCAGTTTTTTTTTTATTATGGATCCATCAGGTGGCTGAGATGGCTTGTAGGTACAGAGGCAGGACAGCTAGTAATCTTTTTTCCCAGGGAACTGCCTTCTCGAAGTTGCTGCAGGGGCCTCCATAATGAATTATCTTGTAGGGTTTTGCTGCTGCATGCTACTGTGTGTATAATAGCTGTACATTGGGCCCCCAGAATAAATTTTACTGGTTTGCTCTAGGTACCCCAGTCTGACACCGTCTATTGATGTGATTATTTTAGTTCATTGTTGTGTGCCACAGCAATTCAGCCCTACTGGAAGTCCAGGGGTCCTGTCTGTGGTCTTGTGAACAATTGGCATCATTACACTGGCGGCATTACAATTCTTTTGATGGGTGTGGGAAAAATACGGAATGTACATGGAAGGTATCTGCATTTTGACTAAAATGTGGATATGGTCGTGTGCATAAGCAGTAAATACAAGAAAACAAACCGACCAAGATCAGGCTGGGAACTCCAGTGGAAAATAGCTTTAGAACAAGCATATATATCATTTTGTGCAGATGGGCTTTGTTTTTCACCAGTGCACTGAAGTTACTTTGTTTTCAAGGCATCAAAGTCACACATAGCAAAACTGGGCAGAGAGAGGAAGTTCTAACAAAGAATCTACTGGAAGGAAGGCTGCAAAGATGATATTGAAAGAAAAGCGAGAAAAAAAGAAAAGTGATAAACCAACATAATACATAAAAAGAACATAAAATATCCAATAGTGTAAAAAGTGCACCTGAAATGGCATCCATACAACATACGTGGTATTCTATATGAGCTATCTATCACTAAGCACTAGGATTGTTGGAAAACTGGAACACCAGAGGCACATAACATGCATACAAATCCAAGTAAGTGGTGCCCTGGTCTGAACCAAGTACCCCCACCCATTCGTGGCCCCAGTGAACCCATACTATAAAAGACTACTTTAAAGTGTTGATGACAGGTATAGGATATTAATTGCACTCAAGCTATCTAGCTAAAGAGTTTTAATTTAGATTTGAAGACAGATGTGGAGAGATAATAAAGCAGGATAAGCTCCTGTTGGTAGCTCCAGAGGTTACGATCAGTTATTTGACAGGATAAATCCAGATCAGTCTCTCACTCACACTGCAGTGTATCATACAGTAGTATTTTACAGTATATCGATGGACTAAAAGCAAACTGACGCATACAGTTCCTATTGATCTCTGCCACAGTCCTGGACAAGCTTTAACACAACACAGACTGTTGTTTACAGCAGCCAATATTCTGCTTGTGGACTATTTAACAGAGAACGCCATCATTTAACACGTGTCTTATGACTGGCTACAGCTGGTTCCAAACAGGCCTACTCCTATCAATAGTAGGCACCTGCCAAAAAAGGGAGATGTTTCTGGTAACAGAAGTATCCTATGGCCACATAGAAGAGACAGGGCCCAGAGTTGGCCCTCCCTTATGGTCAGTAACGCATAAGACGCCCCCTTAACATTTTAGACACTGTTTTATTTTTATTTCAGTACAAAATGCTGCTACTCTAATTCCAAACAATGCCACCATACAGTGCTAACTAATATGGGATTATTTTATTTCTTGCTATTAATGTCCTTGTGGATCCTCGATTAATTAGTGGCCTTGGACAATTGCCCAGTTTGCCACCCTCTAAAACCAAACCTGTTGTCACAGCACAGAAGGACTTGGAGTCTGTTTAGCCCTCCATGATTTTTCTATGACCTTTGGCCAGTTCTCCTGCCTTTGTAATTACTCAAGAAGAGTCTTGCACGGGATCTTGCCACTTAGTTGCATAAGGAATGGGACCAAACAGTCCCATGGTCTGTCTAGGGTACCTATTCCCTGAAAGTATATTAGGAAATTACTCTATATACATTTGTGTAGGGACGGCTCGTCCCCGTTGCGGACTGCTATTGGGTGCTCCCCCCCCGTGACCGTGTGGGGATCAGGAGTGCAAGGGAGCGGGATAAGTATAATCTATATGAGGTGCATGGGCATTGGGGACATGTTTTATAATTTGGATAACCCCTTTAAGGTGTCTCATCATATACCCTTCTATTCTGAGTTTTGGACCTCAGCGTGTTCTGTACACTACCTCTTTTACCTGAGGATTTGAACCTGACGAGACTCCCTGGTTTTACTTCGTGGCTTGGCATGTTTCTGCTTTCTGACTTAGCTTTAGATAGGATTCTCTTCGTATTGACTTTGGTTTGTACCACCAGCCAGTTATCTGCTCTGCGTATCTGTCACTACATTTATGTCCCTGTTTTTGCACTTAGTTAGGAAGGGACCGCCGGCCATCATTTAGGGGGGAATGTGCAAGAAGGTACTGAAAGTGGCGTGAACAAAGTTCAGGGTCTCGTTGATCCAAAACGTGATAGAATCAGGTGAAAATATTTGTTTCACTAAAAATCCTTCTCTCCCCTGACATCATCTGTCAAGGGAGAGTCAGGAGCTCTCCACACACATTAGTTTGTCAGCCAAACCCACCATTTTCTGTGAGTTCAGGTGGACAATACACTAATGTGTACGGGAGCCTTAAGACAGTTATATGCCCTAATAGATAATATAGAAATGTTTGACTTGCTTTTTTTGTTACTAGGATGGACAAAGGGAATTCTGGCCCCAAAAAAATTTGATGGTCACAATTAGAGTTGAGCGAACCTGCCTTTTGGCAGGTTCGAGTTCGGGTTCGGGGTTTAGGTGAATAACGTAATGGATTCCGTTCTCAAGGAATCCATCACGTAATTCAATGCCAGTATGCCAAACAGAATGCCTTTAGCGGCATTTCGTTTTGCATGCCCTCATAATACAAGTGTATAGCCAGCAGAACGGAACCCTCGGAGCTGGCTATACACTTGTATTATGTGGCATCACGGAATCCATCACGTAATTCCCTTAGACCCGGAACCCGAACTCGAACCTGCCAAAAGGCAGGTTCACTCAACTCTAGTCACAATACAAAAGCCCTAAGGTTTTAGCAATCCTCATTTGCCTATGAAAACTTCTTCTCTTTGGTGAGGCGGTACTAGCACATAATTATTTCAATTGTATTTTCATGACTGCCTCCTCCTCTTTGATGTTATTAAGCTCTTTGTAGAAATCATATATGCTAGACATACAATAAACACAATGGAACTACCCACATGAAAGGCCTTGTTAAAAAACACAGACACCACACATAAATTGCTGGCAAACGGCACTTAACTTATTACTCTTGCAAAGAAAGGATTAAGCAAGCTTTTCATAGAAAAAACATATACACACAAATTACAGTAATAAAATTTTTGTCAAGGTAGCAGATCGTGTAATGACAATTACATCATCGTTTTACTTTCGAGACATGTACTGTATGTCTTAAAGGTGCTGCATTCCAGTGCAATTACATGAGACAGGAGGTCAGCAACGTTACCCACCCAATGGTCCCTGTCATATCCTCAATGGAGACCTGAGCAGGCGTGTATCGATAGGAGCTGCTGAGATAGAAGTCCAAAGGACCTTCTGTCACATAAGAAGACAACACATGGTTGGTGAGGGTCCTGTTACAGACGGGCCCATGTTATAGGTTTTACATTATGGCCTAGAAGCTTCAAATTATGCATCAGGACTAGTTACAGGCCCAAAGCCTACTATCAGGTTCTGATGACAACATGCCACCTTTCAGGTGTAAATCTCAGGGTAAATTTATGAAGCCCCGCACTCCAGAATTCTGGCTTAAAAAAGTTGCTTTGCAACATTTAGGGCTAATTTGCAAAAAAAAAAAAAAAAAAAAATCTGCAGGATTTTGCAGTTTTACACACACTATGAAGAGTGTGTGGGAAAGTGGACATGGTTAGCCTGTCGCTCTGATTTAACCCAGATCTTTCAACTGTGTCATTTAACAAGTCACAAAAATGACCACAGTGGTGGTGTAGACATTTGATAAACTTGCCACAAATTACAGCAACACAAACTCCTGCAAAACTGACTTAAAAAATGTCCGCACATATACACACATACCCACACTATTCAAGCCAGATAGATTAGTCTTGTTAAAAATCAGAATGGGACATAGTGACATCAGAATCTCTCTATAGCAAAATTCAGGCTGGGGGCCCAACCCATGGGGCCCCAAACTATATGGCAGAACAGGGGGAGCCCCTCAATTGCACAACCGTAGTCAGAAGGAGTTCAAATGGAGCTCACTTTTAGCAGGATGACATTTAATGGGTTTGCAAAAGTGACAACCACTTTTATGAGCCAGAAATAGACAGAGAACAGTTGTTTGTTCCCTTCCCCCACTGTCCTTAGCAGGTGCCTCACTTAGTAGGAGACAACAGTGATTAGAGGAGAATGCTCCTTAAAGGGTTAAGAGAATATTAATACTTATTGGAGTTTATATAGATCATGAAATCACACAGGAAAAAGCCATATTTCTTTAAGCAGTGGTACATTGAAAGGAACTGCCCTACCCACCCCCAAAACTTCTTGCACCTACTCACAAAACATAGGAACAGCTAGAGATGACATTTTGATGTGTGGTGTCATGACAGATTGTGGTCTGAGAAAATAAAGAGTCCTCCCGACTGGGATTTATTACCCAGAGATAAGCCTTGTTGGAATTTGTTCTGATATTTTGTGTAATATATATATATATATATATATATATATATATATATATCCTGGAAGCATACCACTTGTATGTTCCTGAAAAAGAAGGGTGACACTGACAACCAGTATGACAACCGTCTAGGAAAGCTGGGTGACAACTTTATGGAAGCTAATATATTCATTGTCTGGTCAGCTTTTCTGGAAATATGTTTGTTAATAGGTCTGTGGCTGCCCTTTAAAGAGTATGTTTCGTACATTTTGCTCTACCAGCGCCCTAGGGCATCCCATCACTCAGTTAACAATATGCCGTCAATGACTCCAGCGCAACAAATACTTTCACTGAAGCTTCAAAGGATTTTTCACCCTGTGTACCATGTCAGCACAATCCAGTCCACAATTATCTGAAGTGACAGATGCACCTGACATGTCTTGCTTGTTTTAGAAGGCATGACCTGGTATTTTATGGGGGCAGGAAAGGTCCACAATTTTTTCATTTACAGCACATCAGACAAATGCCCCAAAGACAAATTTTGTGGGTGGATGGGGACTCAAAATGTCCTGTGAATGGGGATTAAAATTTTAGGACAATATTGCAGCTTCAGTGACCAAAATTTCTGCTGTCTTAGGCCTCATGCACACGACCGTTCCGCTTTTTGCGGTCCGCAAACCGTGGATCCGCAAAAAACGGAAGCCGCCAATGTGCCTTCCGCAATTTGCGGAATGGAACGGGCGGCACATTGTAGAAATGCCTATTCTTGTCCGCAAAAACTGCAGCTCGGATGCGGACCCAAAAAACGGTTGTGTGGTGTGCATGAGGCCTTATGGAATTATATTTATATAATCTAAGAACCCTGTGGAGAAAATCTAGGTGTTACAGCTGTGATACAAACCCCAATATGTAGCATATTAAAAACCACTAATCTAAAAATTAGCCAGTCTGAATAAACAGAATTAGAGCCATTAGCACTGTACTGAACATGTTTGATAATTTTTTGGAGTGCCTATCAGACAAATCTAATAAAATGCCATTGCACAGGCTTCCACCCCATCTCACTTTCCACTTTTTCCCTCATGTTTTCAGCCAGTACAAGCTTTGAAATTTACTGACTCTCCTATCACTCTTACCAATGCACCATAAAGCACAATAAACAGTATTGTATGTAAGAAGCCACCACCGCATTGCTACCCTGCAGCTTAAAGTCAGCTCTGGACCTACACAGCTTCGTCCATTGTGCAGTACATCAAGATAGTTACTGCAGCACTGCTCCCATCCACAGTAGATGGAGCTGTGTAGTTCCAGCGCCAACTTCTAGGATCCGGAGCTACTGCACAACAGCTGATTGGTGAGAGTGCTGGGTGTCGGACCCCTGCAGATCACAGAGGATAAGCCATCATTTGAAAAGGCTTGACAAATACTTTAAAGAGATTTCCAGGATTAGAAAAACATGTCTGCTTTCTTCCAGAGACAGCGGCACACCATTTACAAGTGGTAGCCTATCCTCAGGATAGGCATTCACTAGCTGATTGGTCGTTGTTCAACACTCTGCACCCCCTCGATCAGTTGTTCTGTATAGCTCCGTTGGCCCAAAGTCAGCACCGGGACCACACAGCACTGTATACATTGCAGTGGACAGTGCTGGTCAATGCAACACTGCCAGCATTCACTTCAATGGGAGAAGAACTGCAGTGGAGAGCCCTATCAATTACTATTACTATCAATAGGGGTGAAAAGAGAGCAGTGGATGTACAGCCACCTCTCTATTCATTGTGGCATGAGACAGGGTTCTGTTGTCAAGACAGGTGTAGGTTCTAGCGGTAGGACTATCAGATATTTATGGCATATCCTGTGGCTATATCATAAATCTCCAGATGGGAACATTCCTTTGACAGATTTAGTTCCTCTATCTGTTAACAATCTTCTGCTCTGGCTCATGGATGGAGTTTCTGGACGAGGAAACCTCTAGAATGAAGTCAAGGAACCTCCATAATAAACCCTAATGGGACATATGGACATGGGTCGTCTTTGTAAGACAACCCCCTTGTAAAGAGTTAAAAATCTAATTACTATTCAGTGATATCAATTATAGGGGTGGGTTAGTGACAACATATATTTTCACTGAGGTCCACAGGGTGTTTCTCAACATTATTTATAATACAAGTTTTGTATTGCAGCATACACCATCTTATTTTAATGTCTGTTATAAATACTGTATTATAAACTATGTTTCAAAATCACTAGAAGCGATTAAGCTATTGAAACAAAATGGCTGCCTCCGCAGCTGATAATTATAGACTCTCCTGAGGCTTCCAGAAGCTTCCCTCATCCGTGCAGACCACACAACAATAATTAAAGTTGATTTATGACTTTTTTCTTGTTTAGCAAGGGGCTGAAGCACAACATTATGTCTTGTGTTATTAAGATTTGGAGTCCATGACCCCCACTAAATGCTTTCCTTTGCTTTCCTGTTACCGGGCAACTACATCATGATCTAATTACAGATTCATGTATCGCTGAGTGTGCAGCTCATATATAGGGAGACACTGTGGGAGGGGGTACAAACTTAATACAGAAATGGACCAAAAATGTACTTTTAGCTAGACCACATAATTCTAAATACTTAAAGGAGCCCATAGCTACACTCAGACTCTTGTGTTCATCAGTCATTATCTTTATTCAACTTCACTCTACTTTCTCAAAGTCCTGAATGGCATATCTTCAATAAGATGTGGGCAACCCCTTCACAGTTAATATGGCTGCCATACTGGTTCTCACTCAGCTTTCTCAGAATCAGGTGTACCTAAGGCTGCAACGCTACAACTTATGCTGTGAATACAGATGAACCCATTGACATCACTTTGTTATAGAGCTGTTTGAAGATGTTTGAAGATGAAGAAGACTTAAAAGTATGTTTGAAAAAAAACTGGGATTGACCATGGTAGTGAGGAACATAGTAAAGATGCCTGGAGAACCATCACCAATCTTTACTTATTTTAAAGCAAAGCCAGTGTGGAGGTATAACCCCCTCCATCTAACATATCTCTTGGCACAAGCATTGCAGTGATTGACAAAACACCTTCCAGCTGACTATTATAGACTTTGAGATAATTGTGGCTATAACAGGGATACAGTCTGCTTTTGAAGTAGCTTCACTATTAAGCCTATGTCTAGTAATAATCCCCTTAAATTTTGAAAAATCATGATCAGTCATGTTAGATAATGGCCACCAACAGGGCCCTATAGAACTGTCTGTGTGGTCATCTAATTGCATAAATAGACTGCAATGCTGTCTATAATGACCTGAGAGCTGGGCCCAAAGGGCAGAAAGGCCAAATATCAGGCATCACTCATTCAGTTTTCATATGAACTGGCATATGTTATGTGATAAACAAAAAAAAGTTGTATTTTCTGACTTGACATATGCATCAAATATAACAAGCCGAGGTATAGCTATTGGGCATGCAGTGGTAGCACATGGTAGGTGGGGTGGGAGCATACCCTTGAAAGTGTTACACTTTGCCCATACAAATCAATAGGCTGTCTGCATAATACAGGACAGGGAAGGTCCTCCAGAGCGAGAGACACTCTTTCTAATCACTATGGCCAAGAGATGAGAATTCTGAACAGGGAACCCAACCCTTTAACATAAAATTTTTTATAACCAGACCACCTCTAAAGGAAAAAAAAAGACATTGAAATAAGAAGAAATTAGTACATTTTCAAAGAAACATCCAATGAAATTTCATAAGAAAAGCCATTCTTCTCAGGCTTTGGTCAGAAAAGTAAACACTGCAAAATAATCAACACTGACGCTAGCGAAAAAAACAACGGAGCTTGAAATGTGGATTTTTACACCAATTTGCATCAGTCAGCCTCGGATGAATAACCTCAGTGGATCATCAAAAGGAGAGGAGATTTGTTTTAGCAATGCAAAGAACAATTGTATCCCCGTCCTAAGAATGCATGGGAATCCTAGGGCGAGATGTCTATAATTACACTGCATGAGCAGAGCCGCACTTGAAGTATCAATGAGATTCAAAACCACAAGAGTCTCTTCTTCAGCTGCCCAAAAAGAAAAGAAGACTGGTGTGGTTTCTGAATCCCTCACAAAGTAAGCAGAATAACCAACATTTTCTTCAAAACGTATCTTGTTCCTTCATTTCTGGCTTAACTATTTCACTCTATAGAACCAGCTGTGGTTATTTAAGCACTTCTGTTTCTTTTTAACTTCCTGACATAAATTTACCTTTTGTTTATCTATAGAATTTTAAAAAAGCGATTGTCTGAAACTGAAAGAAGAGAGGAGAGCACCTACAAGGGAGATTTGTATGCTCTGGAAGACCCTGAAGATCCATGTATTACCTGGACAGTCCACTGATTTTAATGTGAACTCTGTAATGCTTTTCCCCCCCTGTGGTTGTACTGCAGGGAAATAGAATACTATATGGTGGTCTCCCCCACAGATTACAGCTGATCGTTGGAAGTACTAACAGTGGAGCACCCTGTAATCAATTACTGTCTGACAAAAAGGAATTGTCCAAAGTGGAGAGTTCCTATAAAAGTACTTCCAATGAGAGTTCCGCTGGGAACCTCAACAATCTCAAACAAGAACAATGACCCTGTACCTTGTGGAGCCCCCAAAGTGAACAGAGTGGCTGGTTGAGCATGTGCACAGCCGCTCCATCAATTTCTTTAGAAATTCCAAAGACACCCGAGAACAACGCACAGCTACCTCAAGAACTCCCATAGAATCAAATGGAGTGGATATATGCATGCCCGACCAGCCGCTCTGTTCATTTTGCAGGAATCCATGGGGTAGGAGGTCCTCGTTCTTGTGATCGGTGGAGGTAGATAGGGGATAAGTTCACAAAACTGGAATACACCTTTAAGTTATATGTGACAAAAATTGTTTTAATAAACAAGAAACCAAGACAAACCCAGATTTATCAACATCCAAACAAGTTTCATATATGGCATAGATCAAGTGTTCCATCTTGACCTTACAAACGGCCTGCGGTTGGACAAGTTTAATATTGCCCTAAGAAAAAACAACCCGCTCTGATCTTAGTTCTCTGTGTTTCCATCCTGTATGTAGCACTTTCTGTTGCTCTATCCAACCAAACCCATGATGCACTTCTCCTTTCTCTGCCACAGCTTTAGCATGGCCCCTAACAATACCCACCTAGCCAATTACCAGTGGCATAACTAGAAATGACTGGGCCCCACAGCAAATTTTTGAACAGGCCCCTGACCCCCAAGCAACTTTTTCGCAACCCCCTCCTTTTGTGCACCCCCCACTCTTGAATCTAAACAAGATCGCTCTCTCAGACCAGGCCAGGCTCCATCCATTTCCTACAGTGTCACTGTATATAAAGTAATTTTGGAATACTGTTGAGGGGGGCCCTGACAATAAAATCTTTTAGTACTCATTCTGGGTAGGCCCCTTCTGATTACGGGCCCAAAGCAGCTGCTTCCCCTATCGTTTCGCCCCTGCCAGTTACATAGACACTTCTCCCATATCACAGCTCCTGTTGCTGCTTTGACATGCCCATGGACACAACATCACAGGAAATAAAAAAAGGGCTGCATGGACATGGTCCAGAACAGAAGACAGGAACAATAATGGTAAAAGAAATACGTTACAAAATTACTGCTTACTTCAAAATGATTGTTTTAAAGGATATTGATGCAAACCGGAAAACCATTTTAAGGTTGTTGAGGCACCCACCCATATTTATAACCATGCTCAACTCAAAAAGATTCCTTTTATGTCCTTATTATCAAGGGCTCAACATGACCGTCATGCTCAGAGTCCATTTATGTGTCAAGCCGGGCTGTAAAATCACATTGTGTGGTTTACTGAAGACATAGATAGTTGTGCAATAAAGTATACAATGCATTAATCAAATCATTTGTGTAATGTACTTGAAAAAGTAGACTGAGTGTAATTATACACAACCCATTTGTGCTGATTTCCACTTGCTGCTGCAGAACCTCTTCAATAAAGAAAGAGTGAATGGCTAGTGAAAGAGACGCCAGCCCCAGCCGGAAAAGGGAGCCTCTTATTATCTTTAGTTCTCTAATTCTCTACAAGAAGGCTGAACACCCCCTGCCAGTAACTTTTGTTTTTCGCCAAGTTACTTTTCAATGTGCCATTGGCACGCAAATGAAACCATTTTTTTTACAGTGAGAATTCAACATGCATATTAATGATAGCGAGGACAGATCACCGCTGTGATGTCGCACAATGGCGCTTATTAATGAACACATTCCTGACAAATCATGGTTTCAGTTAGAAAAGTTTTTTTTTTTTTTAAGCTGTCATGGGGTGCCATTAGTTTGGGGAAAAAACTTTCACTGTGACGACCTCCAAAAAATCTGAATACAGACTAATTAGCGGAGGGAATTAATGGGTTGTCGACATTCAGCTCTTAATGTAGCTTAATAGAGAAAATCAAGAGGGAATCCCTGGAATTTGGGGTCCTTTCCATTCATCTGGTATACTGCAGATATAAACTTCAGATGCACCTCCAAGACAAAGTTAATTTTATCCCTAAAGGGAAAATTTGGTAGCAGAAGATTATCATTATTGGGTAGTGGCTTACATAAAAATTGGGACCTGCCTTAAGGTGCCTAGTTTTACCACCCAGGACAGAAAGGTTTTTTTCCACCCCTCAATGCTCATTCGATTGCCTTTTGCCCAAAATCCCAACCTATTTTTTGCTGACAATGCAGGGATGTCTTGCAATAGTTCATGCCAACCAAAGATGGTAGGTTCAGCCAAAGCTGTGACCTCTTGCACAAAAGAACCCATAGCAGCCACATGATCTTCTTCTATGATATGTATGTTCCTGGGGTTCAGAACATTTGCAGGAACTTTTCTATCTCCACCAGGTTCTGCCATCCAACCCTTCAGGACTCGGTCAGACATGGGATCAGAAGTAGAATTCCCTGCTTAGCTGTTTACTTTCTCCCTTATACCATGGCTCACTGAAGTGTAAAACATGTGAGTGTGAGCATGAGATGTAGTGCACATGGCCCACCAGTATATATATGCTCTGATCTGGGAAGGTTTAGCCTGCTCAGATGAGGGCGTGTGCATTGGATGGACTGGCAAAGGGTGAGCTGTCTCATACAGTACATGTTCATGTGCAGAATCCTGCAACTAATTTCCTGAAGAATGGTCATTTCCTAAATACTCTGCCCATAATCAGTAGTCAAGAAGTATCGAGATAATGATGTCCATAATTTTTGTACTGTAGCAGGTTCTCTATAAATAGATATTAAGATATGAAAATTATGATAGATACATATATATATATATATATATATATATATATATATTAGATAATAAATAGATAGGTATTAGATAGATAGATAATTAGATAATATATGAGATAGATAGATAGAGAGAGATAATAGAGATAGATAGATAGATAGAGCGATAGATATGAGATAGATATTAGATAGATAGAGAGATAATAGAGATAGATAGAGATAGATAATAGATATATAGATAATAGATAGATAGATAGATAGATAGATAGATAATTAGATAGATAATAGATAGATAGATAATAGATAGATAATAGATAGATAATAGATAGATAGATAGATATTAGATAAATAGATAATAGATAGATATTAGATAGATAATAGATAGATAATAGATAGATAGATAGATAGAAAGAGAGAGAGATAATAGATATATAGATAGATAGAGATAGATAGATATTAGATAGATAGATATTAGATAGATAGATAATAGATATTAGATAGATATTAGATAGATAGATAGCTATGAGATAGATAAATAGATAGATAAATAGATATTAGATAGATATTAGATAGATAGATAGATAGATAATAGATAGATAGATAGATAGATAGATAGATAGATAGATAATAGATAGATAGATAGATAGATAGATAATAGATAGATAGATAGATAATAGATAGATAGATAATAGATAGATAGATAGATAGATATTAGATAGATGAAACATGAAAGATTATTCCTGTAGATCATTTTCTACTACAGACAGATATGCAGCCTTCCATATAAACCGTTTTTTAGCACCAGTTTAACTGAAGATCAAAGACAAAGAATGCAAGATGTATATTCAGCATTCCGCCGTGTAATTCAGTGGGAACATGTAGAGCTGACAGCCCCATCCATTCTTCTGTTTCCAGATTTCCCTCACAGAAATCACACATTAGCTGCGCTGTAATAACTACTGTTTATCTAACAGGCATTCACAAGTCTCATGCTGAAAAAATAACCCAAAATAAATCAGCCAACAAAAAAGAACGGCCAGCAATTAACATATGGAAAAAAGGCCAATACTTGGCCAAGCGTGGGAGTAGAAATCATGAGCACACTCAATGCCAATGCCAGGATGCATCACATTAGACCACCATCTAGGCAACATGGAACCCCACAAAACATTCATATCTGGGCTGGGACAACAGGAGGAGAGCTAAGCCCATGTATCTGACCAAACATGTGAATATTAAAAACGCAATAGTGTCAGAGGGCCCTGATGCAAGAACACCATACAAGCTGTTAGCTCTCCACCTGCTAATTTTCCCTCTCAAAGTTCCTTAAAGGGGTTATCCCATGACTAATGTAAAAAAAACTGAAAGTAAGACATCATATAGTACATGACAATCTCTTTCTAACAAAGCTAGAACCTGCCTTGAACCGGAATTAATCCAGAGATCTTCCCATTCATTGCTCTGCTAGATTTCCATCGAGCTGACAGCTTATGGGGGCGTGTCCATGCTCTCCCTATCACAGCTCAGGGGGCATGTCCATGCTCTCCCTATCACAGCTCAGGAGGCAGTTGAAGGATGAAACTGAGCATGTGCGGCCATCTCAGTGAGCCAAACATACAAAATAAAAAAAAAGAACAAACAGCAGGTGGCGCTATACAGATACATTTTATGGAATAACCAAGTGGCCATACAACATTTCTAGTTACATGCAATTACAAAACTATTCAGATCCAGGCGCTCGTTTGAAAACTGTAGAATATTATTTTGTGGGACAACCCCTTTAAGCCTCAGCTCCTTCACAGTCCTCCAACACATCCCTCACTGGAAAGGCAATTTCCACAATAATCTACAAGTTAGACTGTGTTTTGCAGTGTCCATTTGCTGTATGTGTGGGGAACACTGCAGGAAGGAACATATGTTAGTATCCATATGGGAGCCTATGGGTATTTTAAGCCACAGTACGCACATACAGGGACATTTATCTGGAGCATCAATCAGAGGTACACATAAGGAAATTCTCCCAACATATACTGTGTACCGCAGATGAACAAGCAAAACACAGGGAGAACACATTCCAAGGTCTCCACGGGAACTCAGTCCTTTGCATTTTCTTTTTAAGGAAAATTTCTGACATAATAAAATTGGGTTCAGTCAACAGCAGCATGATTATTGTTTCCTTGAAGCAATACAAGATTGTACTTCTACACTGTATACAATAAAGACCAATACTTTGCACGTGTGCTGAGCTGATGTCATAGCTTGGTCATAGCTGGCTTATCCTTAAAGTGCTTGTCCAGTTTCGGGGACGCCTGCTGTACCTGTTGAGAAGCAAATACTCACCTGCTTAGTTCAGGCTCCCATTAGTGGTCTCCTGAGTTCCCATCCTGTAAACCTCTGGACGGAAGGGGTCAAGTGCACCACTGCAGTCAGTGACTGGCCTCAGCAGTAATGTGTCCCTGAGAGACACATGATGAGCAAGTGACATGCTGCTTGAGCACATCCCATTGCTAAAGCCAAACTTTGGCTGCAGCAGCGCACTTGACCCCATCTGTCTGGAAGGATACAGAATAGGGACCACAAGGAATCCAGAACAAAGAAGTGGTGAGCAGGTGAGTATGAGTGTTTGAACAGGTACAACACACTGTAGGGACCTGTTAAAAAAAAGTCTGGTTTAGGAAGCACAGTTTCAAATATCCTATTAGGGAGGTTAACAAAGGAGGGGTCAACCATTCAGAACCTCGTCTATTACCTAAGGTGGAAAGCAGCTATTGACACCCTAGTTAAGAGACACTTTTGGGTCATTTTTGTACTGCACTTGCTATATTTTTGCAATAACTTTTTGTTTTCCCGCAGCTTGCATGTATTATAATAACTAGCAAGCTGCTCAAGGCCATTCCTAGACCATTCCTTCAGACAGGCCCTCTGACAGCTAAGTTTGTAGCCACTACTGTGTTGTCCTGCACTATTATCAAAGTACGCAAAATACAGGCTAATCAATAAAAAAGTTACCCAAGGGGGGGTAGGGGGTCCATGGCCTTTAAATTACAAGGTTAGCTCTGCTACATCATTATTCAATGACTTGGAGATGTTTAGCATGGAACAGGATTCTGAATTACAACACATTTTAAGCACAGACTGTATACTCTAGATTTACACTATATTTGGATTACAGGGATCAACTATCCTGATACATATTTGCAGGGAAGACGTGATGGAACACTTATATCTGCACAACTCGGAAGCCGCAGCTTAAGGGTCCAGTCACACTTCCGTAGTGCATTGCGGATCCGCAATAC